>NC_084632.1:5642464-5884964 GCF_033978795.1 Nerophis ophidion
AAACCCACAACAAATGAATTATTGTCCTTTTGCCAAAAGTCTGCTTAGCCACAGTAGATATGCTAATAATGTAAACAGAAGGCTCAAGTAAATCTCAATTAAGTGTGTGCTTGTAACCTCATACACTTATACAGGTAGCCTACACAACAGGCTAATAATGTAAACAGAGGCCCCACTAAATCTCAATAAGTGTGTGCTTGTAACCTCATACACTTATACAGGTACACAACATATCCCAACGTCACCGCGTCAAAAAATTGCGGCACACGCCACTATTCGGCCTTGTTTTTAACTCATTCCACCGAAGGCCGAATGTGGCTTTTTTTGCCATATTCGGCCGAATATATTCGGTTACCGATTAATCGGTGCATCCCTAATATATACACTACATATATTATAAATATGTATACATATGTATATATATATATATATATATATATATATATATATATATATATATATATATATATATATATATATATATATGTATGAAAAGTATATTAATATATTGCTTTATTTGTAGATATTTAAGTGTTGTAAGTAAAAATCAATAAATACATGACTTACTTTTAAAAATTCAATGACTGAGACCCTTTTGTGTCCCCGGGACTTTTAACATTCACCAAAATTTAGGGGAGCCCCAATGGCTACAATATATATATAAGGGTGGTATAGCTCAAGTCAGCAACTTGAGGGTTGCAGGTTCGATTCCCGCTTCCGCCATCCTAGTCCATACCGTTGTGTCCTTGGGCAAGACACTTTACCCACCTGCTCCCAGTGCCACCCACACTGCTTTAATTGTAACTTAGATATTGGGTTTCACTATGTAAAGCGCTTTGAGTCACTTGAGGAAAAAGCGTTATATAAATATAATTCACTATATAAATATGATTCACTTCATTGGTTTTGAAAAGGAAAAATATCAAAATGGCCCCCGCATGCTTTCATTTTGTCAGTGTCCTTCAGTCACCCGCAGGATTCTCACAAGAATGTGGCAAGAACTATTGTGGACTACCTGTGCACCCTGTGGATCCCTTCTTGACAAAGTATCCCAGCTGGCAGTGGCAGATGAAGGAGCCCTTGGTGTTCTCGCAGTCGCCATGGAGACAGATGTTGGGGTTCAAATCGCACTCGTTCACATCTGTGCATGAGAGTAGACACGTTATGGACGGACGTTTTATTCATTTATTCTTTTAATTATTTTTCAGTTTGTCCCTCTCACCGATGCAGGTCCTCATGTCCATGGAGGCCATGAAGCCGTCGTAGCACAGGCAGCGGTATTCCCCGGGAATGTTGGTGCACTGGCCCCCGTCGCAGATGTCCGGCGTCTCCTCGCACTCGTCGATGTCTGAGCGAAAACAAAAATGGCGTCGAAAAATCGTTCCTTTTCGACGGTTGGGCGTGAGGAGGAAGAGGAGGAAGGCGGCGCACCTGAGCATGTCCTGAGGTCGGGCATGAGAGCGTAGCCTTCGCTGCAGCTGCACTCGTAGCTCCCCTCCGAGTTGGTGCAGTGGGTCTCACAGCCGCCGTTCATGATGGTGCACTCGTCGATATCTGGAGGAAATTAAATATTACCGGGCTATCCAAATAGCTATAGTGTCGAAGGTCAATAATGTACATTTCATTTGTCTTTTGATCAAATGTTACTCTCCAAATGGGTTACTTTTGTGATTGATGCTGTATTACTACCTTTCTCAAAGGTTTAACCCAAAACAATCCTGTTCACAATAATATCCCTTTTTTCTTTACTCTAAGCAACATAGACTTGCTTATCTGTTACCTAACCTTATTTTAGATGCCAAAATAAGTACTTGAATACCTCAGCTTTCTTTGGACATTTCTTTATCGAGTAGGAAACAATTCTGAAACACTCGCCCCCTTCCTGCTCCATAAACCCAATAGAAAATAAAGGCAGATTTCCCAAACTGTTTACAAAGTCCTCCCGGGCGCGTTGCGTAGAAAGAAACATATATATACACGTTTGTGTGTGTATGTATATATATATATATATATATATATATATATACACTTCTTTCTGAGTAGAAAGAAGTATATATATATGTATATATACATGTATAAACAGTATATATGTGTATGTATGTATGCATATATACACGCATATATGTATATATATATATATATATATACATATATACTGTATATACTATACATATATATCCACTGTATGTATACATAAACACACATATTCACATACATATATACACATATATGCATGTATATATACATACATACAAGCATATATATATATATACATATATATATATACATATATATATATATATATATATATATATTAGGGGTGTTGGAAAAAATCGATTCGAATACGAATCGAATCGTTGTGCAATTCAGAATCGATTTTCATTTTTTAGAAATCGATTAAAAAAAAAAAAAATACATTTTTTTTATTTTTTTTTATCAATCCAACAAACCACTACACAGCAATACCATAACAATGCAATTCCAAAACCAAACCTGACCCAGCAACACTCAGAACTGCAATAAACAGAGCAATTGAGAGGAGACACAAACACCACACAGAACAAACCAAAAGTATTGAAACAAAAATGAATATCAACAACAGTATCAATATTAGTTATAATTTCAACATAGCAGTGATTAAAAATCCCTCATTGACATTATCATTAGACATTTATGAAAATAAAAACAAAAGAACAATAGTGTCACAGTGGCTTACACTTGCATGGCATCTCATAAGCTTGACAACACACTGTGTCCAATGTTTTCACAAAGATAAAATAAGTCATATTTTTGGTTCGTTTAATAGTTAAAACAAATTTACATTATTGCAATCAGTTGATAAAACATTGTCCTTTACAATTATAAAAGCTTTTAAAAAAAAATCAACTACTCTGCTAGCATGTCAGCAGACTGGGGTAGATCCTGCTGAAATGCTATGTATTGAATGAATACAGATCGTTTTGAGTCGTAAAAATATCGTTTTTGAATCAAGAATCGAATCGAAAAAAATCGATATATTATCGAATCGTGACCCCAAAAAATCGATACTGAATCGAATCGTGGGACACCCAAAGATTCACAGCCCTAGTATATATATATATATATATATATATATATATATATTTCCAATTAATTTGTTCAAATACAAAAATTAATTAAATTTTCTTTAAATTAAATCAGATCAGGAGTAAACATGGAGAAGTGGTAGGTAAACAAAAAAAACAAGCTTCTACCGCCTCCTTTTCTAATGTGTTGAATTGTGCAAAAGTACATGATGTACATAAATACTGTGTCACATGTTGTGGTGAAACTAGTTAGCTGCTCACCCGTCAGTAGTCACCACACCGGGTTAGGATACTATTTAGTTGTTTGTGTTTCAGTTATGTGGTTTCACCCGTCATCTGTCTTGGGCTAAACTGTACTGTATCCTTGTGTTACTTCCTCTAACGCATCAACTAATTGGAAACCAAATCACACAATCAATTAGGGGTCTTGTTTACATAAAAAGTATATTAATATATAGCGGTTTTGCAAATTCCTGACTTGAATGAGTGACAGGCACTCACCAACACATCCTTGTCGGTCCGGTGTGGCCTGGTAGCCCGTGTCACAGGAGCACTGGTAGGTCCCGGGCATGTTGACACACTGACCGTGCTTACACAAGTTGTCGCTCAGCTGGCACTCGTTCACATCTGGCAAAGTCAAGCAGAAAAGCATCTTCTTTTAAAACACTTTTAACATCCTGTACATACATACATACATACATACATACACTCACAAGTTCTACACAACACAAACACTAAGCGACGGCACGTTATTTGCGGATTTTAATGATTAATTTGCAAAAAATATTTTCGGGACCGAATTAAGTGATGTTGCATAATTTCCCACGGCACACCAGACGATATCTCACGGTGCACTAGTGTGCCGCGGTACAGTGGTTGAAAACACTGGTCTAGTGCAGGTGTACCTAATCAATAACGCGCGTGTGTGTGTGTGTGTTTGTGTTTGTGTGTGTCTGTGTGTGTGTCAGTGAGTGAGTGAGTGAGTGTGAGAGTTTGTGCGTGTGTTTGAGTCAGTGTATTTGTGTGTGTCTGTGTGAGTGAGTGTGTTGAGTGAGTGAGTGAGTGAATGAGTGTGTGCGTGTGTTTGAGTGAGTGAGTGAGTGTGAGAGTGAGTAAGTGTGTTTGAGTCAGTGAGTGAGTGGGTGAGTGAGTGTGAGAGTGTGTGTGTGTTTGACTCAGTGAGTGAGTGAGTGTGAGAGTGTGTGCATGTGTTTGAGTCAGTGTATGTGTGTGTCTGTGTGAGTGAGTGTGTTGAGTGAGTGAGTGAGTGAGTGTGTGTGTGTGTTTGAGTGAGTGAGTGTGAGTGAGTGTGTTTGAGTCAGTGAGTGAGTGAATGAGTGTGAGTGTGTGTGTGTTTGACTCAGTGAGTGACTGAGTGTGTGCGTGTGTTTTAGTCAGTGTGTGAGTGAGTGAGTGTGTTTGAGTCAGTGCGACTGTGTGAGTGAGTGAGTGTGTTTGAGTCAGTAAGTGAATGAGTGAGTGAGTGTGTTTGAGTCAGTGTGTAAGTGTGTGAGGGAGTCAGTGAGTGGGTGAGTGAGTGAGTGAGTGTGTTTGAGACAGTGAGTGAGTGAGTGAGTGTGTTTGAGTCAGTGGGTGAGTGTGTGAGTGAGTGAGTGAGTGAGTGAGTGAGTGAGTGTGTTTGAGTCAGTCAGTGAGTGAGTGAGTGAGTGAGTGAGTGAGTGAGTGAGTGTGTTTGAGTCAGTCAGTGAGTGAGTGAGTGAGTGAGTGTGTGAGTGAGTGTGTTTGAGTCAGTGCGCCTGTGTGAGTGAGTGAGTGTGTTTGAGTCAGTAAGTGAATGAGTGAGTGAGTGTGTTTGAGTCAGTGTGTAAGTGTGTGAGGGAGTCAGTGAGTGGGTGAGTGAGTGAGTGAGTGTGTTTGAGACAGTGAGTGAGTGAGTGAGTGTGTTTGAGTCAGTGGGTGAGTGTGTGAGTGAGTGAGTGAGTGAGTGAGTGAGTGAGTGAGTGTGTTTGAGTCAGTCAGTGAGTGAGTGAGTGAGTGAGTGAGTGTGTTTGAGTCAGTCAGTGAGTGAGTGAGTGAGTGAGTGAGTGAGTGTGTGAGTGAGTGTGTTTGAGTCAGTGCGCCTGTGTGAGTGAGTGAGTGTGTTTGAGTCAGTAAGTGAGTGAGTGAGTGAGTGTGTTTGAGTCAGTGTGTAAGTGTGTGAGGGAGTCAGTGAGTGGGTGAGTGAGTGAGTGAGTGTGTTTGAGACAGTGAGTGAGTGAGTGAGTGAGTGTGTTTGAGTCAGTGGGTGAGTGTGTGAGTGAGTGAGTGAGTGTGTTTGAGTCAGTCAGTGAGTGAGTGAGTGAGTGAGTGAGTGTGTTTGAGTCAGTCAGTGAGTGAGTGAGTGAGTGAGTGAGTGAGTGTGTGAGTGAGTGTGTTTGAGTCAATGTGTGAGTGTGTGAGTGAGTGAGTGTGTTTGAGTCAGTGAGTGAGTGAGTGAGTGAGTGAGCTAGTGTGTGTGTGAGTGAGTGAGCTAGTGTGTGTGTGTGTGTGTGTGTGTGAGTGAGTGAGTGAGTGAGTGAGTGTGAGTGCGTGTGCGTGTGTTTGAGTCAGTGTATTTGTGTGTGTCTGTGTGAGTGAGTGTGTTGAGTGAGTGAGTGAGTGAGTGTGTGCGTGTGTTTGAGTGAGTGAGTGAGTGAGTGTGTTTGAGTCAGTGAGTGAGTGCGTGAGTGTGAGTGTGTTTGACTCAGTGAGTGAGTGAGTGTGTGCATGTGTATTAATTAGTGTGTGAGTGAGTGAGTGAGTGTTTGAGTCAGTGTACGAGTGTGTGAGTGAGTGAGTGTGTTTGAGTGAGTGAGTGTGTTTGAGTCAGTGAGTCAGTGAGTGAGTGAGTGTGTGTGTTTGAGTCAGTGAGTGAGTGAGTGAGTGAGTGAGTAAGTGTGTGTGCATGTGTGTGTGTGAGACGCACCTTCACAAGCGGACCCATCACTACTGAGCGTGTGCCCGGGAGGACATTCACACTCGTAACTCCCCTCGGTGTTGAGACAGGTGCCCCCGCGACACAGCAGGGGGTTTCGCTCGCACTCGTCCACGTCTGGAAAAGTGAGAAAAGTCAGCGCCGCCTGGTGGTGGTGGTGGTGGGACCCCCGTGGTGGTGGGACCCCCGTGGTGGTGGGACCCCCGTGGTGGTGGGACCCCCCGTGGTGGGCGGGGGCAGAACCTACCCATGCAGTTCTTCATCATCATGAAGCCGCTCTCGTAGCCTTCGAAGCATTCGCACTCGAAGCTGCCGGGCGTGTTGACACAGGTGCCGTGACCGCACAAGTCCGGGGAGATGCGACACTCGTCAATGTCTGTCGCACAAAACACGGAGAAACAAAAGAATCCGTTTTATTTTTTTTGTCCGCGTGCCATCGTTTGATGTCTCGCTCTCTCTGCACCTGTGCAGTTTCTCTCCTCGGCCGTCAGGGCAAAGCCTCCGTTGCAGCGGCACTTGAAACTTCCGATGGTGTTCCGGCATGTTCCGTGACTGCACAGACTCTGGAAGACCTTACATTCATTCACGTCTGTGGGAGAGTGAAGAACACGTCATTTACAGTACACCAATTTACAAACTATAGTGTCAAATAAATGAAACGAGTGTGAAAATAAGTGGAAATAGTGTAGAATAAGTGAAAATAGTGTAACATAATTGGGGGCTCGTCCGGGATTTGAAACGAGTGTAAAATAAGTGAAAATGGTGTAGAATAAGTGAAAATGGTGTAGAATAAGTGAAAATAGTGTAAAATAAGTTAAAATAGTTTACAATAAGTGGGGATCGTCCGATATTTGAAAAGAGTGTAACAAAGGTGGGGGCTCGAATGAAATTTGAAAAGAGTGTAACATGATTGGGGGTTGTTCGATAATTGAAAAGAGTTTAACATAAGTGGGGGTCGTCCGGGATTTGAAAAGAGTGTAACATAAGAGGGGGCTCGTCCGGGATTTGAAACGAGTATAACATAAGTGGGGGTCATCCGATATTTGAAAAGAATGTAAAATAAGTGAAAAGAGTGTAAAATAAGTGAAATAGTGGAACATAAGTAGGGGTTGTCCGATAATTGGAAAGAGTGTTACATAAGTGGGGATCGTCCGATATTTGAAAAGAGTGTAACAAAGGTGGGGGCTCGAATGAAATTTGAAAAGAGTGTAACATGAGTGGGGGTTGTTCGATAATCGAAAAGAGTGTAACATAAGTGGGGGTTGTTCGATAATTGAAAAGAGTGTAACATAAGTGGGGGCTCGTCTGGGATTTGACACGAGTGTAACATAAGTGGGGGTTGTTCGATAATTGAAAAGAGTTTAACATAAGTGGGGGTCGTCCGGGATTTGAAAAGAGTGTAACATAAGAGGGGGCTCGTCCGGGATTTGAAACGAGTCTAACATAAGCGGGGGTCATCCGATATTTGAAAAGAGTGTAAAATAAGTGAAAAGAGTATAAAATAAGTGAAATAGTGTATCATAAGTGGGGGTCGTCCGATAATTGAAACAAGTGTAACATAAGAGGGGGTCGTCCGATATTTGAAAAGAGTGTAACAAAGGTGGGGGCTCGAATGAAATTTGAAAAGAGTGTAACATGAGTGGGGGTTGTTCGATAATTGAAAAGAGTGTAACATAAGTGGTGGTCGTCCGGGATTTGAAAAGAGTGTAACATAAGAGGGGGCTCGTCCGGGATTTGAAACGAGTCTAACATAAGCGGGGGTCATCCGATATTTGAAAAGAGTGTAAAATAAGTGAAAAGAGTATCAAATAAGTGAAATAGTGTATCATAAGTGGGGGTCGTCCGATAATTGAAACAAGTGTAACATAAGAGGGGGTCGTCCGATATTTGAAAAGAGTGTTACAAAGGTGGGGGCTCGAATGAAATTTGAAAAGAGTGTAACATAAGTGGGGGTTGTTCGATAATTGAAAAGAGTGTAACATAAGTGGGGGCTCGTCTGGGATTTGACACGAGTGTAACATAAGTGGGGGTTGTTCGATAATTGAAAAGAGTTTAACATAAGTGGGGGTCGTCCGGGATTTGAAAAGAGTGTAACATAAGAGGGGGCTCGTCCGGGATTTGAAACGAGTCTAACATAAGCGGGGGTCATCCGATATTTGAAAAGAGTGTAAAATAAGTGAAAAGAGTATAAAATAAGTGAAATAGTGTATCATAAGTGGGGGTCGTCCGATAATTGAAACAAGTGTAACATAAGAGGGGGTCGTCCGATATTTGAAAAGAGTGTAACAAAGGTGGGGGCTCGAATGAAATTTGAAAAGAGTGTAACATGAGTGGGGGTTGTTCGATAATTGAAAAGAGTGTAACATAAGTGGGGGTCGTCCGGGATTTGAAAAGAGTGTAACATAAGAGGGGGCTCGTCCGGGATTTGAAACGAGTCTAACATAAGCGGGGGTCATCCGATATTTGAAAAGAGTGTAAAATAAGTGAAAAGAGTATCAAATAAGTGAAATAGTGTATCATAAGTGGGGGTCGTCCGATAATTGAAACAAGTGTAACATAAGAGGGGGTCGTCCGATATTTGAAAAGAGTGTAACAAAGGTGGGGGCTCGAATGAAATTTGAAAAGAGTGTAACATAAGTGGGGGTTGTTCGATATTTGAAAAGAGTGTAACATAAGTGGGGGTTGTTCAATATTTGAAAAGAGTGTAACATAAGTGGGGGCCCGTCTGGGATTTGAAAAAAATTGTAATATAAGTGGGAATCGTCCGGGATTTGAAAAGACTGTAACATTATTGGGGGTCGTCCGATAATTGAAAAGAGTGTGAAATAAGTGGGTGTCGTCCGATATTTGAAAATAGTATCACATAGGTGGGGGTCGTCCCGGATTTGAAAAGAGTGTAACATAAGTGGGGGCTCGTCCGGGATTTGAAACGAGTCTAACATAAGTGGGGGCCGTTCGATGATTAAAAAGAGTGTAACATAAGTGGGAATCATCCGGGATTTGAAAAGAGTGTAACATAAGTGGGGGTCGTCCAGGATTTGAAAAGAGTGTAACATAAGTGGGGGTCGTCCAGGATTTGAAAAGAGTGCAACATAAGTGGGGGTCGTTCGATAATTGAAAAGAGTGTAAAATAATTGGGAATCGACCAGGATTTGAAAAGAATGTAACATAAGTGGGGGTCGTCCGAAATTTGAAAATAGTGTAAAATAAGTGGGGATTGTCTGCTATTAGAACAGGGTGTACCTAACATAGGTGGGGGTCGTCCGGGTACTGAAGCAACTCTCGCAGTACAAACATAAATATGAAATGTTACCTTTGTAGAAAGGCCTGCCAGTCAGAATGTCCCTGTTAGCAAAACCAGGTCCTCTGGGACAGATGGCTTTGTACTCGAGCGAGCTGGGTTTGGGACACTCGTCACAGTCCACACCCCAGGCGGCTCCCACAGAGCAGCAGCACATGTCCACTCGGTAGCGCCCGGGCAGCGGCTCGCCGCACTCGTCCTCGTGCCACTTCATGTAGCACTGCTCGCTGCGCATGTCTGACCACAAAACATGAAATAGAATCAACTTTAGACGTAAAAAAAAACATTGTTCTGATGTCATGTCCAAGGTCTTACCAACGCAGGTCCGTCCTGTGCTGTCCAAAGTCAGACCCTCGGCGCATTCGCAGCGGAAAGAACCCTGGCTGTTCACGCAGTGGCCGTTTGTGCACACCCCCGGGAACACCTCACACTCGTTGATGTCTTTAGGGAAGAGCATTTTTAGACCCTATAATGTCAAGTTAGCACCTTCTGACCGTCACACGTACCTTCACAGACCACACCCTTCATGCGAGCGAATCCTCGGGAACAGGCGGTGTCTACGAGAGCAGGAAAACGTTGTTATCGTCAAGCGGTTTTTGTCCTCGGAGCAATAATGTGAGCTTCTTTTTCCGACTCTGGCTAATGGACGATCGTCCTAAACCTCGCAAATATTCCTTGATCCATCCTAGCAGCCTAAGCAGGGATTCCCAGACTTTCCTCTCCCTAGCCCTTTGTCCAGTTCCTCCCGGGGGATCCCGATGCGTTCCCAGGCCAGCCGGGAGACATAGTCTTCCCAACATGTCCTGGGTCTTTCCTGTGGCCTCATACTGGTCGGACGTGCCCTAAACCCCTCCCTAGGGAGGCGTTCGGGTGGCATCCTGACCAGATACCCGGACCACCAGAAAGAGCCATCAATCTGTCAATCCCTTCCCTTGTCCGAGCTAGGTAAGGTTCCTCGTGTTCATCCAGCTCCTCTCAGGGGATCCCGAGGCGTTCCCAGGCTAGCCGGGAGACATAGTCTTCCCAATGTGTCCTGGGTCTTCCCCGTGGCCTCATGCCGGTCGGACGTGCCCTAAAAACTTCCCTAGGGAGGCGTTCGGGTGGCATCCAGACCAGATGCCCTGACCACCAGAAAGAGCCATCAATCTGTCAATTCTTTCCATGTCTGGGCCAGGTAAGGTTCCTCGTGTTCATCCAGCTCCTCCCAGGGGATCTCGATGCGTTCCAAGGCCAGCCGGGAGACATAGTCTTCCCAATGTGTCCTGGGTCTTCCCCGTGGCCTCATGCTGGTCGGACGTGCCCTTAACACCTCCCTAGGGAGGCGTTCGGGTGGCATCCTGACCAGATGCTCGGACCACCAGAAAGAGCCATCAAAATGTCAATCCTTCCTCGTGTTAAGTCAAACTGCTGCTCCTCTCGATGTAGAGGAGCAGCGGCTTTACTTTGAGTTCCTCCCGGATGACAGAGCTTTTCACCCTATTTCTAAGGGAAAGACCCGCCACACAGCGGAGGAAACTCATTCTGGCCGCTTGTACCCGTGATCTTGTCCTTTCGGTCATGATCCATAGCTCATGACCATAGGTGAGGATGGGAACGTAGATCGACCGGTAAATTGAGAGCTTTGCCTTCCAGCTCAGCTCCTTCTTCGCCACAACGGATCGATACAGTGTCCGCATTACTGAAGACGCCGCACCGATCCGCCTGTCGATCTCGCGATCCACTCTTCCTTCACTCGTGAACAAGGCTCCAAGGTTCTTGAACTCCTCCACCTGGGGCAGGGTCTCCTCCCCAACCCGAGATGGCACTCCACCCTTTCCCGGGCGAGAACCATGGACTCGGATTTTGAGGTGCTGATTTTCATCCCAGTCGCTTCACACTCGGCTGCGAACCAATCCAGTGAGAGCTGAAGATCCCGGCCAGTTGAAGCCATCAGGACCACGTCATCTGCACAAAGCAGAGACCTAATCCCGCGGCCACCAAACCGGATCCGCTCAACGTCTTGACTGCACCTAGAAATTCTTTCCATAAAAGTTATGAACAGGATCGGAGACAAAGGGCAGCCTTGGCGGAGTCCAACCCTCACTGGAAAAGGTGTTCCTTGATGTGAACCCGAAATAAAACCTGTGACCACGGCTGTAGCGACTTACCGATCTCGCAGGGTTCGCAGGGGCTTCCCCAGGCGGCTCCCAGGGTGGAGCAGCACTCGGACTTGAGCGTGGCGCCGTTGATGTTCACCTCGCAGCGGCTGTCCTGCATGGTCAGCCAGCAAGTGCTCTTCATGCTATCTGCAGGGCGACATGCACAATATTCAAAAAGACATCTTTGAAAATCCGTGACAAGCAAAGGCCAAATGTGTGATAATTATGGGCCTGCAGCATGTTTCCTGCTGGCTTGTATGGTTGTGTGGTGTTCAGGTCTGTGGGACCCGTTTTGATTTTTTTATTAAAAGAAAAATGACACAATTAATTCATTTTTCAAAGTAAGACTCACTGACTTTGGCTCATTTTCTGTGAACATATACCAGAATACATATTTAATGACCTCACACCATACACCCCCCTACACATTTCTATTACATAGAAGATGTCCGGGTCCACTGGACCCGGGGCTAATAGAAGTGTGGAAATTGATGTTCTGTGTACCACACACACACAGAGACGCAGAGCAGGCCTAGACAGGTGGAGGACAGAGTGTAGGTACACAGAACATCATAGGGTCAAATTTGCGAGAAAATGAGAGCAGACAGTGTTGACAAAACAATGTTACCAACTTGTGTGGGAACGATCGGACCTGGAGCTAATAGAAGTGTGGAAATTGATGTTCTGTGTACCACACACACACACACACAGAGCAGGCCTAGACAGGTGGCGGACAAAGTGTAGGTACACAGAACATCAGAGGGTCAAATGTGCGAGAAAATGAGAGCAGACAGTGTTGACAAAACAATGTTACCAACTTGTTTGGGAACGATCGGACCTGGGGCTAATAGAAGTGCTGAAATTGATGTTCCGTGTACCACACACACACACACACACACACACACACACACACACACACACACACACACACACACACACACACACACACACACACACACACACACACACACACACACACACACACAAACAGCAGGCCTAGACAGATGGCGGACAGAGTGTAGGTACACAGAACATCAGAGGGTCAAATGTGCGAGAAAATGAGAGCACAGTGTTGACAAAACAAAGTTACAACCTTGTGTGGGAACGATCGGACCTGGGGCTAATAGAAGTGCTGAAATTTATGTTCTGTGTACCACACACACACACACAAACAGCAGGCCTAGACAGATGGAGGACGGAGTGTAGGTACACAGAACATCAGAGGGTCAAATGTGTGAGAAAATGAGAGCAGACAGTGTTGACAAAACAATGTTGCAACCTTGTGTGGGAACGATCGGACCTGGGGCTAATAGAAGTGTGGAAATTAATGTTCTGTGTACCACACACACACACACACACACACACACACACACACACACACACACACACACACACACACACACACACACACACACACACACACACAACAAACAAACAGCAGGCCTGGACAGATGGAGGACAGAGTGTATGTACACAGAACATCAGAGGGTCAAATGTGTGAGAAAATGAGAGCAGACAGTGTTGACAAAACAATGTTACAACTTTGTGTGGGAACGATCGGACCTGGGGCTAATAGAAGTGCTGAAATTGATGTTCTGTGTACCACACACACACACACACACACACACACACATACACACACACACACACATGGCAGGCCTAGACAGGAATAGGACAGATTGTAGGTACACAGAGTATCAGAGGGTCATATGTGCGAGAAAATGAGAGCAGACAGAGTTAACAAAAAATGTTGCAACTTTGTGTGGGAACCGTAGGTGCAGAAACACAAAAGAAGAATCCCTGTAGGATACGGAAACTGTCAAGAGAAATTTTTTGTGCCACGTTCATATTGTTGTTACTCAGCCAGTGTTTGTGGGTCTGACGGACCCGTTGCATTTTGTGGCTTTTAATGCCTCACAATCAAACACTTGTATGTTAAAATACTGAACAGATGCTTATTGGGATAAGGTAAACATCTGTTCAATATTTTAACACAAAGCCACAAAATGCAACAGGTCCATCGGTTCCACAAACGCTGGCTGAGTAACAACAATATGAACATTACACAAGGGTGAAGAACCTTTGTAAATCAAAGTTCCACTGTAGGCGGCAGAAAAACTTGTCCGAATGATGTCTTACCCACACAGATGGTGTTGGTAGAATCCAGTTTGCTCCCGTGGGTGCACTCACAGTTGAAGGACCCGATCACGTTGCGACACACCCCGTTGACACAAGGCTTCAACTCGCATTCATTGATATCTGCAACACAGACCAAGAACTGAGGTCAGGGATGTGAGACCCGGCCAAGTGTGTGTTTTACAGTGTGTGTGTGTGTGTTTTCTGGCAATGCTGACTTAATGGGGACATCCCTCTGTTGACACAGTCACCTTCAGGGGACCTCTGACGGTATGGGGACCAAAAAAAACAGGTCCTCCAAAGGCAAACCTTTTTAAATGATGGATGCCTAAGTGATTTTTAAAGGGGAACATTATCACCAGACCTATGTAAGCGTCAATATATACCTTGATGTTGCAGAAAAAAGACCATCTATTTTTTTTAACCGATTTCCGAACTCTAAATGGGTGAATTTTGGCGAATTAAACGCCTTTCTGTTTATCGCGCTGGAGGCGATGACATCAGAATGTGACGTCGCCGAGGTAACACACCCGCCTTTTTCATTTTCAACACATTACAAACACCGGGTCTCAGCTCTGTTATTTTCCGTTTTTTTGACTATTTTTGGGAACCTTGGAGACATCATGCCTCGACGGTGTGTTGTCGGAGGGTGTAACAACACTAACAGGGAGGGATTCAAGTTGCACCACTGGCCCGGAGATGCCAAAGAGATGTATGGATAACATGCAGATGCATTTGCAACGATTAAGTCAACGAAATCACAAAGGTGAGTTTTGTTGATGTTGACTGCCAGCTAATCGATGCTAACATGCTACGCTAATCGATGCTAACATGCTATTTGCCGGCGATGCTAAAGCAGACATGGCACAGAAATATATGGATAACCTGCAGATGCATTTGCAACGATAGTAAACGAAATCACAAAGGTAAGTTTTGTTGATGTTGACTGCCTGCTAATCGATGCTAACATGCTATGCTAATCGATGCTAACATGCTATTTACCGGCGATGCTAAGACAGACATGGCACAGAGATGTATGGATAACATGCAGATGCATTTGCAACGATAAAGTCAACGAAATCACAAAGGTGAGTTTTGTTGATGTTGACTACCAACTAATCGATGCTAACATGCTACCCTAATCGATGCTAAAATGCTATTTACCGGCGGTGCTAAAGCAGACATGGAACAGAGATGTATGGATAACCTGTAGATGCATTTGCAACTATATTACGTTTCCTTCCACCCACATTTAATGCGAAACAAACACTCACCAATCGACAGATTTAAGTTGCTCCAGTGTCAAAAGATGCGAAAGTCCTGATCGTTTGGTCCGCACATTTTTACCGGCGATGCTAACGCAGCTATTCGGCCATGCTATGGCTATGAATAGCGTCAATAGCTATTCGCTCAATAGCTTCAGTTTCTTCTTCAATACTTTCATACTCCAACCATCTGTTTCAATACATGCGTAATCTGTTGAATCGCTTAAGTCGCTGAAATCCGAGTTTGAATCCGAGCTAATGTCGCTATATCTTGCTGTGCTATTCCCATTGTTTGTTTACATTGGCAGCACTGTGTGACGTCACAGGGAAATGGCCAGTGTCTTCGCAGAGAGCGAAAATACGGCACTTTAAAGCTTTATTTAGGGATATTCCGAGACCGCGAAAATTTTGAAAAAAAATTCAAAAAATTCAACAAGCCACTGGGAACTGATTTTTATTGTTTTTAACCCTTTTGAAATTGTGATAATGTTTCCCTTTAAGCTTTGGCCCATAAAACATGTTTACTGGTTAGTTTGAGAGTGAGACTTTTGCACATTTGCATCATGTCGTATTTAATTTATTATTATTATTATTATTTTTTTAAATGGTCCTCAGTAGTCACGCGCAAATTTGTGTGAATTATGCAAAATGATATAAACTCTTTTTCCCCGGGGGTCCCCGGTAAGCATGATCAGCACATTACTTCATCAATCCAGAGATTTAAAGACGTGTAAGAACAAACTGTGGACATTTGACCAAATTTTTCTTATGCCTCCACAACCTGTAGAAAGGGTGGTCCCCACAAGTCATGAACAACAACTTGGTCCCCATTCCAAATGATAACCAGTGTGTGTGTGTGCATGTGTTCACCTTCACATGTCTCAGAGTCCGGCTTGAAGACGAAACCTTTGGGACATGAGCACGTGTACGAGCCGGGAGTGTTTCTGCACAGGCCGTTGTCGCAAAGCAGACGGTTCACCAGACACTCATTGATGTCTGAAAGAAGGGAACGTTTCATTTTATCAATAAGAAATCTGCTTTGCAAAAAAAAAAAAATGTTTCTACAGTTTTCTACGAGGTATTACTGTATGCATCACATAGTCTCCATATGCATGTGCCTGGGAGACTTAGTGAAGGGAAGGAAAAAAACTGGCAAAAAAGGCCCTAAGTGACGTTGCGACACACAACACGATCGTTTGTGTAAGTAACTACGAGGTGCCGGAACCCGAACATTACACGCTGTAAAACGTAATACAAAATGATGTAACACAAAACGCTAGCGTAACTCAAAATACCCAAAAAAATAACATGCCGTGACAGAAATGACGTAACGCGAAATAATGGAACACGGAATCCTGTGACATGAAATAACTTTACTCACAATACCGTAAAACGACACGCGGTAGTTGAATTGATGTAACACAAAATAATGTAACACAAAATAACGTAACACAAAGTACTGCAACAAGACACGGCGTAGTACAAAATGATGTAACGCGAAAATATGTAGCACAAAACGCTAGCGTAACTCAAAATACCCAAAAATACCATGTCGTGACAGAAATTACGTAATGCGAAATAATGCAACACAGAATCCTGTAACATGAAATAATCTAACTCAATATACTGTAAAAACGACACGCCGTAGTTGAACTGATGTAACACAAAATAATGTACAACGGCATTCTGTAACATGAAATAACGTAACTCAATATACCGTAAAACACGGCATAGTTGAATTGATGTAACAAAAAATAATGTAACACAAAATAATGTAGCACAAAGTACTGTAACTAAACACAGCGTAATACAAAATGATGTAACGCAAAAATATGTAACACAAAACGCTAGCGTAACTCATAATACCCAAAAATAACATGTCGTGACAGAAATTACGTAATGTGAAATAATGTAACACGGAATGCTGTAACATTAAATAATGTAACTCAATATACCGTAAAACAACACGGCATAGTTGAATTGATGTAATAAAAAATAATGTAACACAAAATAATGCAGCACATAGTACTGTAACTAGACACAGCGTAATACAAAATGATGTAACGCGAAAATATGTAACACAAAACGCTACTGTAACTCAAAATACCCAAAAATAACTTGTCGTGACAGAAATTACATAATGTGAAATAATGTAACACGGAATGCTGTAACATTAAATAATGTAACTCAATATACCGTAAAACGACACGCCATAGTTGAACTGATGTAACACGAAATAATGTAACACGGAATCCTTTAACATGAAATAACTTAACTCAATATACCGTAAAACAACACGCCGTAGTTGAATTGATGTAACACAAAATAACGTAACACAAAGTACTGTAACAAGACACAGCGTAATACAAAATGCTGTAACGCGAAAGGATGTGACACAAAACGCTAAAATAACTGAGAACACCAAAAAATAACATGCCGTGACAGAAATGACGTAACACGAAATAATGTAACACGGAATCCTGTAACATAAAATAACGTGAGTCAAAATACCGCAAAATGACATGCCATAGTATAACTGATGTAACACAAGATAATGTAACAGAAAATAATGTAACACAAAGTACTGCAACAAAACACAGCGTAATACAAAATGCTGTAACAGGAAAGGATGTGACTCAAATTGATAGCGTAACTCAAAATACCAAAAAATAACATGCCGTTACAGAAATGACGTAGCGCGAAATAATGTAACATGGAATCCTGTAACATAAAATAACGTGACTCAAAATACCGCAAAACGACACGCCATAGTATAACTGATGTAACACAAGAAAATGTAACAGAAAATAATGTAACACAAAGTACTGCCACAAAACACAGCGTAATACAAAATGCTGTAACGGGAAAGGATGTGACACAAAATGCTAGCGTAACTCAAAATACCAAAAAACAACATGCCGTGACTGAAATGACGTAACGCGAAATAATGTAACACGGCATCCTGTAACATGAAATAACGTTACTGAAAATACCGTAAAACGACATGCCGTACTTGAATTGATGTAACACAAAATAATGTAACACAAAGTACTGTAACAAGACACGGCCTAACACGAAATGATGTAACGTGAAAGGATGTAACACAAAACGTTAGCGTAACTCAAAATACCAAAACATAACATGCTGTGACGGAAATGACGTACCGCGAAATAATGTAACACGGACTCCTGTAACATGAAATAACGTAACTCAATATGTATACCGTAAAACGACATGCCATAGTTGAATTGATGTAACACAAAATAATGTAACACAAAGTACTGTAACAAGACACAGGGTAATACATAATGCTGTAACGCGAAAGGATGTGACACAAAACGCTTAAACAACTCAAAACACCAAAAAATAACATGCCGTGACAGAAATGACATAACGCGAAATAATGTAACACGGAATCCTGTAACATAAAATAACGTGACTCAAAATACCAAAAAACGACACGCCATAGTATAACTGAAGTAACACAAGATAATATAACAGAAAATAATGTAACACAAAGTACTGCAACAAAACACAGCGTAATACAAAATGCTGTAACGGGAAAGGATGTGACACAAAATGCTAGGGTAACTCAAAATACCGAAAAATAACATGCCGTGACTCAAATGACGTAACGCGAAATAATGTAACACGGAATCCTGTAACATGAAATAACGTTACTGAAAATACCGTAAAACGACATGCTGTACTTGAATTGATGTAACACAAAATAATGTAACACAAAGGACTGTAACAAGACACGGCCTAACACGAAATTATGTAACGTGAAAGGATGTAACACAAAACGCTAGCGTAACTCAAAATACCAAAACACAACATGCCGTGACGGAAATGACGTAACGCGAAATAATGTAACACAGACTCCTGTAACATGAAATAATGTAACTCAATATGTATACCGTAAAACGACACGCCGTAATTGAACTGATGTAACACGAAATAATGTAACACGGAATCCTTTAATATGAAATAACTCAATATACCGTAAAACAACACGCCGTAGTTGAATTGATGTAACACAAAATAATGTAACACAAAGTACTGTAACAAGACACAGCGTAATACAAAATGCTGTAACGCGAAAGGATGTGACACAAAACGCTAACATAACTTAGAACACCAAAAATTAACATGCTGTGACAGAAATGACGTGACTCAAAATACCGCAAAACGACACGCCATAGTATAACTGATGTAACACAAGATAATGTAACAGAAAATAATGTAACACAAAGTACTGCAACAAAACACGGCGTAATACAAAATGCTGTAACGGGAAAGGATGTGACCCAAATTGATAGCGTAACTCAAAATACCAAAAAATAACATGCCGTTACAGAAATGACGTAACGCGAAATAGTGTAACATGGAATCCTGTAACATAAAATAACGTGACTCAAAATACCGCAAAACGACACGCCATAGTATAACTGATGTAACACAAGAAAATGTAACAGAAAATAATGTAACACAAAGTACTGCAACAAAACACAGCGTAATACAAAATGCTGCAACGGGAAAGGATGTGACACAAAATGCTAGCGTAACTCAAAATACCAAAAAATAACATGCCGTGACTGAAATGACGTAACGCGAAATAATGTAACACGGAACCCTGTAACATGAAATAACGTTACTGAAAATACCGTAAAACGACATGCCGTACTTGAATTGATGTAACACAAAATAATGTAACACAAAGTACTGTAACAAGACACGGCCTAACACGAAATGATGTAACGTGAAAGGATGTAACACAAAACGCTAGCGTAACTCAAAATACCAAAACATAACATGCCGTGACGGAAATGATGTAACGTGAAATAATGTAACACGGACTCCTGTAACATGAAAAAACGTAACTCAATATGTATACCGTAAAACGACATGCCGTAGTTGAACTGAAGTAACAATGATGATGTATTGGCAAGATTGCTTCGATTTCGTCCGACCTTTTGGAATGGATTATTACCATAAACTGAGGTATCGCCGTGTACTAAATTTAAAAACTGACTCAAAATAAAGTCTTGGAAGTTTTCAGATCGTTTATTAGCAACAAAGTAGAAAACGATGAAAGACTCACCAACACAGTTTTTGCCGCTGGTGTCGGACTCGTAGCCGATGTTACAGATGCAACGGTAGCTCCCTCTCAGATTCTCACAGATGCCGTTCTGACAAATGTCCGGGTCCAGGGCGCACTCGTTGATGTCTGGGAAGACGTGGGTTAAAACTGATCAACGTCCGGCAAAAAAAGACTCCCTTGAAGCGTCACACTGACCTCTGCCGTCGGCCGTGATGCCGATACCGCTGCTGCACACGGCCTGGAACTCCGCTAGAGGGCGCCGGAGAGACATCGTAAAACAATCCGGAAAACGTCGCGACGCGAAGTGGCGCTACCTGAGTTTCTGGACGGGCACGGCTGGCACGGCTCTCCGAAGCCGTGCTCGGGGTTGGCGCAGCAGCACTCGGACTTGGTCACGGCGCCGGGGAAGGGCCGCGAACACGTGCCCATCTTGATGGCGCCGTAACAGGTGGTCCTCATGTGCGTGTCCACGCACACCCTCCCGTCCACGTCCACCGCCAGGCCGGGCGGGCACTCGCAGCGGAAGGAGCCCTCGGAATTGATGCAGCGCCCGTTCATGCAGATTCCCGGAGTCTGACACTCGTCAATGTCTGAAGAACAGTTGGGGTAACACGTCAGACTATTGACCTTCACTGTTATGTCCTGCAGGGGAGGATTCTCAAACTGTGGCACGCTGTCTCCATCTAGTGGTACGCCGAAAAACTGCTACAGTGGTTTTCTATAAATACTATAAATCAATACTATAAATAGTGTCTAAAAAAATTTGTACATATAAAATCGGTTTCTAAAAATTCAGAGTAAAGAAATTGTCTAAAAATTGTGTGAAAAAAATCAGTGTTTAAAATAATCAGTGGATTAAAATTCAGTGTAAAAAAAAATCAGTGTCTCAAAATTCAGTGTAAAAAAAAATCAGTGACAAAAAAAATTACTATAAAAAATCGGTTTCTAAAAATTCAGAGTAAAAAAAGTTGTGACTAAAAATTTGGTGGGAAAAAAATCAGTGTCTAAAAATTCAGTGTATAAAAAAACAGTTCTTAAACAAATCAGAGTCCAAAAATTCTGTGCAAAAAATCAGTTTTTAACAAATCAGTGTAAAAAAAAAACAGTCCGAAAACTCAGTGTAAAAAAATTACTGTCTGAAAAAAATTTTTATGTGTAAAAAAATGTGTGCCTAAAAGAGTATTGTAAAACAAATCAGTATCTTAAAAAAAAAAATAGTGTTTTAACATTTTATATAAAAAAAAGGTGTCTTAAAATTCAGTGTAAAAAAAAAATCAGTGTCTAAAAAATGTGGTACAAAAAAAAATCAGTTTCCAAAAATTCTGAGTTAAAAAATTGTGTCTAAAAATTATGTGTGACAAAAAACAGTGTTTAAAAATAATCGGTGTCTTAAAATTCAGTGTAAAAAAAAAATCAGTGTCTTAAAATTCAGTGTAAAAAAATCAGTGACTAAAAAAATTACTATAAAAAATCAGTTTCTAAAAATTCAGAGTAAAAAAAGTTCTGAATAAAAATTCGGTGTGAAAAAAATCAGTGTCTAAAAAATGTTTTGTCTAAAAATTCAGTGTATAAAAAATCAGTTCTTAAACAAATCAGAGTCTAAAAATTCAGTGCAAAAAAATCAGTTTTTAACAAATCAGTGTAAAAAAATTACTGTCTGAAAAAATGTAAAAAATGTATGTGTAAAAAATGTGTGCCTAAAAATGTATTGTAAAACAAATCAGTATCTTTAAAAAAAATGTGTGTTTTAACATTTTATGTAAAAAAAAAGGTGTCTTAAAATTCAGTGTAAAAAAAAATCAGTGTCTAAAAAATGTGGTACAAAAAAACCAGTTTCCAAAAATTCCGAGTAAAAAATTGTGTCTAAAAATGATGTGTGACAAAAAACAGTCTTTAAAATGTCTTAAAAGTCTGTGTAAAAAAATCAGTGACTAAAAAAAATGTTGTCTTAAAATTCAGTGTAAAAAATCAGTTATTAACAAATCAGTGTAAAAATAATCGGTGTCTAAAAATTCAGTTAAAAAAAAACCTGTGTATAAATATTTAGTTTAAAAAAATCATTTTTAAACCTTTTTTAATTCAAATAAATTGTCCGGCTTATTTTTTGCCAAGTCCCTCACTTAAAGTGCGAGTGAAGACCTGATAAGTCGGAAAGAGAAATAGATGACAGTATTATCTGCTCAGAGATGCCAACTGGTGGTTGTTTAAGCACACTGCAGATAGTCCTGGGTCATCCCACTCCTTAATGCTTCAGTCACACGCAGGATTCTCACAGGAATAAGGCAATAATACAACCTTACCTACTGTAATTCGCAAAAAGGACACAAGTTCATCTCCATAGTATTTTATGTGAATTTGATGAAATACCCGCACCGGCGCCTACTACGCTAAAAACACTACAATACTTTTGTTTTTGAAAAAAAAAAGTTAATCTTCCCAGAATGTTGAGCAGACGCACCTGTGCAGTAGCGTCCGTTGGGCGCGAGTGCAAAGCCGGGCTTGCAGATGCACTTAAAGCTGCCGTCTTCGTTGATGCACATGCCGTTCAGACACATGTTGGTGGTGGCACACTCGTCGTGATCTGGGGGGTGACACACACACACACACACACACACACACACACACACACACACACACACACACACACACACATACGCCGTTAACACAACTTGTAAACTGCAATCTGCTGTTACACCGTAATACAAATGATCTGCCACAAAATAATG
Source organism: Nerophis ophidion (assembly GCF_033978795.1). NCBI lineage: Eukaryota > Metazoa > Chordata > Actinopteri > Syngnathiformes > Syngnathidae > Nerophis > Nerophis ophidion. Next base: position 5,665,114 of record NC_084632.1, read on the forward strand.
TAACACGAAATAACGTGACTGAAAATGCCGTAAAGCAACATGGCGCAACACGAAATTATGTAACACAAAATTCTGTAACACAAAGTATGGTAACACGGCATCCTGTAACTTTAAAATGCTGTAACACAAAACAATGTAACACGAAATGCCCCAAGACAAAAGGCTGTAACATGAAACGCTGTAACACACAACACCGTATTGGATATTATGTGACACAAAATAATGTAACACAAAATGCCCCAAGACAAAAGGCTGTAACATGAAACACTGTAACACACAACACCGTATTGGATATTATGTGACACAAAATAATGTAACACAAAATGCCCCAAGACAAAAAGCTGTAACATCAAACGCTGTAACACACAACACCGTATTGGAAATTATGTGACAGAAAAGTCTGTAACACAAAATGCTGTAACAAGAAAACGCGTGACTCAGAATTCCGTGAAACGACACGCCTTAACACAAAATGATGTTACCCAAAATGGTGTTACACAGAGTGCTGTAACACGACACGGTGTAACACAAAAATGCGGTGACACAAAACAATGTAACACAAAATGCCCCAAGACGAAAGGCTGTAACATGAAACGCTGTAACACGCAACACGTACTGGAAACTATGTGACACAAAATAATGTAACACAAAATGCTGTAACACGAAATACTGTAACATGAAATGCTGTAACACGAAAACGAGTGACTCAAAATTCCGTGAAACAACACGCCACAACACGAAATGATGAAGCAACAAAATGGTGTTACACAAAGTGCTGTAACACGACACAGTGTAACACAAAAATGCGGTGACACAAAACAATGTAACACGGAATACCCCAAGACAAAAGGCTGTAACATGAAACGCTGCAACAGGAAACGCCGTAACATGCTGTACCACGCAACACCGTAATGGAAATTACGTGACACAAAATAATTGAACAGGTAATGCTGTAACACAAAATGTTGTAACACGAAATGCGGTAACATGAAATGCTGTAACAGTCAATCAATCAATTAATCAATGTTTATTTATACAGCCCTAAATCACAAGTGTCTCAAAGGGCTGCAAAAAGGAAAACACGTGACTCAAAATTCCGTGAAACGACACGGAATAACATGAAATGATGAAACACAAAATGATGTAACCCAAATTGCTATAACACGACACGGTGTAACACTAAAATGCTGTAACACAAAACAATGTAACTCGAAATGCCCCAAGATGAAATGCTGTAACATGAAATGCTGTAACATGAAACGCTGTAACACGCAACACCGAAGTGGGAATTATGTGACACAAAATAATGTAACACAAAAATGCTGTAATATGAAATGCTGTAACCCAAAAACGCTGGAGTATGAAATGCTGTAACATAAAAAAGCGTAACTCAAAAGTCTGTGAAACAACACGCCATAACACGAAATGATGAAACACAGAACGATGCAACACGAAATGCTGTTAGACAAAGTGCTGTAACACCAAATGCTGCGGGACGAAACGCCGTCACATGAAACACTTGTAACACGTAACGGCCTAAGACGAAACGCCGTAACACGATTACCACATTATTTCTTATTTGAAGAGGAAAATGGCAAATATATGCTTATTAAAAGCAAAAAAAAAAAACTACAAAAAAACATCGGTAACTCGATTTTCGTGCGGGACACTTTTGTGTACAATTAATGTCGATTCATCAAAATGTGAGAGTGTGATTAATGTGATTAAAGTTGCAATGGTTACTATTTGTAATGCAAATGTTGATAGGGATTCAGACGAGGCGCTCTTTACTTGTGTGCACACAGGAAATACCAAATATGCAAATTAGACGAGTAAATGAAGACAACTCATCCAACCCGAAAGCACGTGACCCTAAATAAAATCTACATTACTTGCAAAAAGTGGACTTTTAACAGTGATTGGAGAGCAAAGTGATGTCTGTGCTCCTTTAATACATGTAGTTCTAAATTACACCAGCAGAGGGCAATAACGCCACACCTCAGCTTTAATTGTGTTGAGCCACATTCATTGTGTGCAATGTTTGCTGTGCATGTTGTTTCATTGCTACATCGTTTATTGTGTGACTGCGTTAACACCAAACCTTCTACTCTATTCATGTAAAACACACAATGAGCGTTATACTTTTGTATCGTTTATCTTATGTGAATACTTAATTAGGGACCGAATGTCCCTTTGGGACAGAGGACCCTATTGTATTTCTAAGGTTTTATTATTATTATTATACCGCCGCCTCTTTGAGCTGTAATTTGACCCCCTTAACATGCTTCAAAACTCACCAAATTTTACACACACATCAGGACTGGCGAAAATTGCGATCTAATAAAAAAAACAAACCCCAAAACTAAAAATTGCGCTCTAGCGCCCCGTAGGAAAAAACACAGACAAAACTGCTTGTACTTTCCCTTAAGAATGACATAGAGACATGAAACAAAAACCTCTATGTTGGTCTGACTTAGACCTAAATTTCATAAAATGACATCCTTCAGCAAAAATAAACAGGAAGTTAGCAAACACCCCATCAAAACAAAAGTTTCCTAAAAAATGTCATTTTTGCCTCTTTGAGCTGTAATTTCACCCCCTTAAAATGCTTCAAAACTCACCAAACTTGACACACACATCAGGACTGGTGAAAATTGCGATCTAATAAAAAACAAACAAACCCCAAAACTCAAAATTGCGCTCTAGCGCCCCCTAGGAATAAAACACAGATAAAACTGCTCTTAGGAAGAAAACACAGACACAACTGCTTGTAACTTCCGGTAGGAATGTTGTAGAGACATGAAACAAAAACCTCTATGTAGGTCTCACTTAGACCTTCATTTCATTCATTGACATCCTTCAGCAAAAATCAACAGGAAGTTGGCAATTACCCCTTCAAAACAAAAGTTTTGTAAAAACCCGTCACCTTTTTTCAAACATTATCTCCTCTAAGCGCGTTTGTTGTGTTGGCATCAAACTAGCACAGGAAAGAGATTGAATTCTTCTGATGAAAAGTTGCGCAAAGAGTTTTTCTAACTCCTCCGGTTTTGATTTTACGAGCCTTCAAAGAACTGCCGTCTCAAGATGGCCGCTTAAAAGCAGGAAGCACCAGCGTGACCACACAACGCAGAGAAGGTAGGTACTGTGCGGATAAAGATATGTTGACTGGGTGAAAGAAGGAGGCACCAGTTTGACTCCAGGATACAGAGAAGGTAGGTAACGTGCAGGTAAAGATATGTTGTCTGGGTGATGGCAGGAAGCACCAGCATGTATGGGTGACAGAAAGAAGCACCAGTGTGACCCCAGGATGCAGGGAAGGTAGGTAATGTGCAGGTAAAGATATGTTGAATGGGAAAAGGCAGGAAACACCAGTAAAAGTCGGTCCCGTCCATTGCTGCTTGCAGCTTTAATTATATATATTATTATGTATATATTAGTGTAATGTTATTAAAAGCTTAAATGAAGGAAGAAGTGTAAAGAGATTAAACTGAGGAAGAAAACACAGACAAAACTGCTTGTAACTTCCGGTAGGAATGTTGTAGAGACATGAAACGAAAACCTCTATGTAGGTCTCACTTAGACCTACATTTCATAAAATGACATCCTTCAGCAAAAATCAAAGGGAAGTTGGCAATTACCCCTTCAAAACAAAAGTTTTGTAAAAACCCGTCACCTTTTTTCAAACATTATCTCCTCTGAGTGCGTTTGTTGTGTCGGCTTCCAACTCGCACAGGAAAGAGATTGAACCCTTCAAAGAACCGCTACGCTGATGCTGCTGCGCTGCTGCCGTCTCAAGATGGCCGCTTAAAAGCGGGAAGCACCAGCGTGACCACACAATGCAGAGAAGGTAGGTACTGTGCGGGTAAAGATATGTTGACTAGGTGAAAGAAGGAGGCACCAGTTTGACTCCAGGATACAGAGAAGGTAGGTAACGTGCAGGTAAAGATATGTTGTCTGGGTGATGGCAGGAAGCACCAGCATGTATGGGTGACAGAAAGAAGCAACAGTGTGACCCCAGGATGCAGGGAAGGTAGGTAAAGTGCAGGTAAAGATATGTTGAATGGGAAAAGGCAGGAAACACCAGCAAAAGTCGGTCCCGTCCATCGCTGCTTGCAGCTTTAATTATATATATATTAGTGTAATGTTATTAAAAGCTTAAATGAAGGAAGAAGTGTAAAGAGATGAAACTGAGGAAGAAAAACAATACAAAAGAAGGAAAAAAACTTCGGGAGCTTCTGTTCGTTCGTGCTGTTAACTATCTGCCTGGCCGCGCACGCCAGGGCGGAATAATGAATGTATTGACAGTGCAGTAACGGGTTTACTTTGTCGTTAAGTAAACGCTGTCTCAAAGGAATATTTAATGATGCGCATTATCTCAAAGAACTCATGTATCGATATTTCGATTTGAGAATCGATACCAGAACATAAGAATTCGGTATGATATTTCGGTATTCTTCCGCAACGGGCGTCCTTACCGATGCAGTTCTTGCCGTCGGGAGTGAGCTCAAAACCGGCGTTGCAGATGCACTGGAAGCTTCCCTCCGTGTTGACGCAGCGGCCATTGCGACACATCACCCCGTTCACGATGCACTCGTCGATATCTAGGAAGAAACACGGATTTGAGCGCCACGTGACACAGGAAGTCGGACGCACAAAACCCTAAAAGCAGTGAAGTTGTCACGTTGTGTAAAAGGTAAATAAAAAGAGAATACAATGATTAGCAAAACCTTTTCAACTTATATTTGTGAATTATATTTATATGGTGAATCATATTTATATAGCGCTTTTCTCTAGTGACTCAAAGCGCTTTGCATAGTGAAACCCAATATCTAAGTGACATTTAAACCAGTGTGGGTGGCACTGGGAGCAGGTGGGCAAAGTGTCTTGCCCAAGGACACAACGGCAGTGACTAGGATGGCGGAAGCGGGAATCGAACCTGCAACCCTCAAGTTGCTGGCACGGCCGCTCTACCAACCGAGCTATTAATTGAATAGACAGCAAAGACACTTTTTGCAATTCATATCTCATTTGGAATGTGATGCCTGCAACATGTTTTAAAAAAAGCTGGCACATGTGGCAAAAAAGACTGAGGAGGTTGAGGAGCGCTCATCAAACGCTTATTTGGAACACACCACAGGTGAACAGGCTAATTGGGAACGCCATGATTGGGTATAAAAGCAGCTTCCATGAAATGCTCAGTCGTTCAAAAACAAGGACGGGGGGCGTGGGTCACCACTTTCTCAACAAATCTCTGAGCAAATTGTTTAAGGACAACATTTCTCAACCAGCTATTGCAAGGAATTTAGGGATTTCGCCATCCGCGCTCCGTGATATCAGCAAAAGGCTCAGAGAATCTGGAGAAATCACTGCACGTAAGCCACGATATTACGGACCTTGTATCCCTCGGAAGGTACTGCACCAAAAAGCGACATCAGTGTGTAAAGGATATCACCACATGGGCTCAGGAACACTTCAGAAAACCACTGTCAGTAACTACAGTTGGTCGCTACATCTGTAAGTGCAAGTTAAAACTGTCAGGCTTGCCCCTGACAGTTTGTTTGTGTTTTAGTTTTTCCTCTGTGTGTGTTTAGTATTCCCTGTCAGCACTCTTTTTTGTCTGTTTCCTGCTCTTTTTCCCTGTACGCTGCTTCCACTCAGCTGCGGCTGATTGGTAACTGGCCACACCTGGTGTCAATCAGCCCGCTTATATTTCTACCTGCTTTGTCCTCCAGTCAGGGCTGGATTTTTGTCACGAATTTCATGTCGCTTCTGTATTGTATTGTCGCTCTTGTCGTTGCTACCTGTCATGTCGTATAATATCGTGTCAATGTAGCGTTGCGGAAAGCTATATTTGATAGTGGTTTGTAAGTTATTGTCATTTGTTCCCTGCTTCCAAGTTTGTTTTCATATTATAAGTACGACTTCTGTTTCTTGCTCGATACCTCCTAGCTTCCACGCTAGGCCTTTTTGTTTGTTATCCGCCTCGTGCTGGCTTTTTGTTATACCCTTTGTTTGTTTTTGTCTTAGCGTTTTAAATTGAATCATGTTTTCCGGCAAAATGCCTCCCTCTTTCTCTGCATCTTGGGGTTCGTATACAACAAAATCTGACAAAAAACTCTACCATGCAAAGCCAAAGCCATTTATCAACAACACCCAGAAACGCCGCCGGCTTGGCTGGGCCCGAACTCATCTAAGATGGACTGACGCAAAGTAGGAAAAAGTGTTCTGTGTTTTGGCAAGTCCACATTTCAATTGTTTTTTTGGAAACTGTGGACGTCGTGTTCTTTGGAACAAAAAGGAAAAGAACCATCCGGATTGTTGTAGGCGCAAAGTTTAAAAGGGAGCATGTGTGATGGTATGGGGGTGTATTAGTGCCCAAGGCATGGGTAACTTATACATCTGTGAAGGCACCATTAATGCTGAATGGTCCATACAGGTTTTGGAGCATTCAAGCAACGTTATAATGGACGCCCCTGCTTATTTCAGCAAGACGATGCCAAGCAAACGTGTTACAACAGCGTGGCTTCATAGTAAAAGAGTGCGGGTACTAGACTGGCCTGCCTGTAGTCCAGACTTGTCTCCCGTTGAAAATATGAAGGCTAAAATATGAGAAGGAACAACTTAAGCTGTACATCAAGCAAGAAGGGGAAAGAATTCCACTTCAAAAATGTGTCTCCTTAGTTCCCAAACCTTTACTGAGTGTTAAAAGGAAAGACCATGTAACACACTGGTAAAAACGCCCCTGTGACAACTTTTTTGCTGCCATTAAATTCTAAGTTAGTGATTATTTGCAGAAAAAAACATGAAATATCTTGTCTTTGCAGTCTATTCAATAGAATATAAGTTGAAAAGATTTTGCAAATCATTCTATTCTCTTTTTATTTACAAATTTCCCAACGTGACGACTTCCCTGCTTTCGGGCTTTTGTCGTTCTCGTAGGCGTGTGGTACCGATGCAGGCTTGCTTGGTGGGGGTCCCCTGGTAGCCCTCGTGACACTTGCAGTGGTACGATCCCGGCGTGTTGACGCAGTCGCCGTTGATGCATGGGTTACTCACGCATTCGTCCACATCTGCAAAGAGGCAGCAGACGTTAGGATCACTTCCACAGCGGCGCGAGTTCCGGAAGCTGCCAGAAGATGGCAGTGTGATGCTCTGGGAGAAGCTTTTAAGCCCCAGCTTAAAACTCATTTGTATACAATAGTTTTTAAATAGATCCCCTTTTAGACCAGTTGATCTGCCGTTTCTTTTCTTTTCTCCACTGCCCCCCCCCCACTACCTCGTGGAGTAGGGGGAGGGGCGGACACAGGTCCGGTGGCCATGAATGAAGTGCTGGCTGTCCAGACCCAGGATGGTCTCCTGCTGGCCCCACTATGGACTGGACTCTCACATTATTATGTTAGATCCACTATGGACTGGAATTTCACACTATTATGTTAGATCCACAATGGACTGGACTCTCACTATTATGTTAGATCCACTATGGACTGGATTCTCACTTCTATTTTAGATCCACTATGGACTGGACTCTCACATTATTATGTTAGATCCACTATGGACAGGACTCTCACTTCTATTTTGGATCCACTATGGACTGGACTTTCATTTCTATTTTAGATCCACTATGGACTGGACTCTCACACTATTAAGCTAGATCCTCGATGGACTGAACTCTCACTTCTATTTTAGATCCACTATGGACTGGACTCTCACTACTATTTTTGATCCACTATGGACTGGACTCTCACTATTATGCTAGATCCATTATGGACTGGACTCTTACTTCTATTTTAGATCCACAATGGACTGGACTCTCACTATTATGTTAGATCCACTATGGACTGGATTCTCACTTCTATTTTAGATCCACTATGGACTGGACTCTCACATTATTATGTTAGATCCACTATGGACAGGACTCTCACTTCTATTTTGGATCCACTATGGACTGGACTTTCATTTCTATTTTAGATCCACTATGGACTGGACTCTCACACTATTAAGCTAGATCCTCGATGGACTGAACTCTCACTTCTATTTTAGATCCACTATGGACTGGACTCTCACTACTATTTTTGATCCACTATGGACTGGACTCTCACTATTATGCTAGATCCATTATGGACTGGACTCTTACTTCTATTTTAGATCCACAATGGACTGGACTCTCACTATTATGTTAGATCCACTATGGACTGGACTCTCATTTCTATTTTAGATCCACTATGGACTGGACTCTCACAATATTATGCTAGATCCACTATAGACTGGACTCTCACTATTGTGTTGGATCCACTATGGACTGGAATCTCACTATTATGTTAGATCCACAATGGACTGGACTCTCACACTATTATGTTAGATCCACAATGGACTGGACTCTCACTATTATGTTAGATCCACTATGGACTGGACTCTCACTTCTATTTTAGATCCACTATGGACTGGACTCTCACTTCTATTTTTGATCCTCTATGAACTGGACTCTCACAATATTATGCTAGATCCACTATGGACTGGACTCTCACTTCTATTGTAGATCCACTATGGACTGGACTCTTACTTCTATTTTAGATCCACTATGGACTGGACTCTCATTTCTATTTTACATCCACTATGAACTGGACTCTCATTTCTATTTTAGATCCACTATGGACTGGACTCTCCCACTATTATGTTAGATCCACTATGGACTGGACTCTCACACTATTATGTTAGATCCACTATGGACTGGACTCTCTCACTATTATGTTAGATCCACTATGGACTGGACTCTCACTATTATGTTAGATCCACTATGGACTGGACTCTCTCACTATTATGTTAGATCCACTATGGACTGGACTCTCACTATTATGTTAGATCCACTATGGACTTGACTCTCACTATTATTATGTTAGATCCACTATGGACTGAACTCTCACACTATAATGTTGATCCACTATGGACTGGACTCTCACACTATTATGTTAGATCCACTATGGACTGGACTCTCACACTATTATGTTGGCTCCACTATGGACTGGACTCTCACTATTGTGTTAGATCCACTATGGACTGGACTCTCACACTATTATGTTAGATCCACTATGGACTGGACTCTCACACTATTATGTTGGCTCCACTATGGACTGGACTCTCACTATTGTGTTAGATCCACTATGGACTGGAATCTCACTATTATGTTAGATCCACTATGGACTGAACTCTCACAATATGTTAGATCCACTATGGACTGGACTCACACTATTATGTTAGATCTACTATGGACTGGACTCTCACACTATTATGTTGGCTCCACTATGGACTGGACTCTCACACTATTATGTTTGATCCACTATGGACTGGACTCTCACTATTGTGTTAGATCCACTATGGACTGGAATCTCACTATTATGTTAGATCCACTATGGACTGAACTCTCACACTATAATGTTGATCCACTATGGACTGGACTCTCACACTATTATGTTAGATCCACTATGGACTGGACTCTCACTTTATTATGTTGGATCCACTATGGACTGGACTCTCACTATTGTGTAAGATCCACTATGGACTGGACTCTCACACTATTATGTTAGATCCACTATGGACTGAACTCTCACTATTATGTTAGATCCACTATAAACTGGACTCTCACTATTATGTTGGATCCACTATGGACTGGACTCTCACTATTATGTTAGATCCACTATGGACTGGACTCTCACTATTATGTTAGATCCACTATAAACTGGACTCTCACTATTATGTTGGATCCACTATGGACTAGACTCTCACTATTATGTTAGATCCACTATGGACTGGACTCTCACTATTATGTTAGATCCACTATGGACTGGACTCTCACTATTGTGTTAGATCCACTATTGACTGGACTCTCACACTATTATGTTAGATCCACTATGGACTGGACTCTCTCACTATAATGTTAGATCCACTATGGACTGGACTCTCACTATTATGTTAGATCCACTATGGACTGGACTCTCACATTATTATGTTAGATCCACTATGGACTGGACTCTCACACTATTATGTTAGATCCACTATGGACTGGACTCTCACACTATTATGTTAGACCCACTATGGACTGGACTCTCACACTATTATGTTAGACCCACTATAAACTGGACTCTCACTATTATGTTAGATCCACTATGGACTCGACTCTCACACTATTATGTTAGATCCACTATGGACTGGACTCTCACTATTATGTTAGATCCACTATGGACTGGACTCTCACACTATTATGTCAGATCCACTATGGACTGGACTCCCACTATTATGTTAGATCCACTATTGACTGGACTCTCACACCATTATGTTAGATCCACTATGGACTGGACTCTCTCACTATTATGTTAGATCCACTATGGACTCGACTCTCACTATTATGTTAGATCCACTATGGACTGGACTCTCCCACTATTATGTTAGATCCACTATGGACTGGACTCTCACACTATTATGTTAGATCCACTATGGACTGGACTCTCCCACTATTATGTTAGATCCACTATGGACTGGACTCTCACACTATTATGTTAGATCCACTATGGACTGGACTCTCACACTATTATGTTAGATCCACTATGGACTGGACTCTTACACTATAATGTTGGATCCACTATGGACTGGACTCTCACTATTGTGTTAGATCCACTATGGACTGGACTCTCACTATTATGTTAGATCCACTATGGACTGGACTCTCACTTCTATTTTAGATCCACTATGGACTGGACTCTCACAATATTATGTTAGATCCACTATGGACTGGACTCCCACTATTATGTTAGATCCACTATGGACTGGACTCTCATTTCTATTTTAGATCCACTATGGACTGGACTCTCCCACTATTATGTTAGATCCACTATGGGCTGGACTCTCACACTATTATGTTAGATCCACTATTGACTGGACTCTCACACTATTATGTTAGATCCACTATGGACTGGACTCTCTCACTATAATGTTAGATCCACTATGGACTGGACTCTCACTATTATGTTAGATCCACTATGGACTGGACTCTCACATTATTATGTTAGATCCACTATGGACTGGACTCTCACACTATTATGTTAGATCCACTATGGACTGGACTCTCACTATTATGTTAGATCCACTATGGACTGGACTGTCACACTATTATGTTAGATCCACTATGGACTGGAATCTCACTATTACGTTAGACCCACTAAGGACTGGACTCTCCCACTAGTATGTTAGATCCACTATGGACTGGACTCCCACAATATTATGTCAGACCCCCCCGATGTCTGCGTAGACCGGAATAGAGTCAGGAGTCAGTGGAGCAGGGCAAAGTCTGCCTGCGGTCGCATAAAACGAGCAATTTGAGGAGAACCTGCAAGCAAAGTACCGGGTCTGGCACCAACAGCCACCTTGGTATCAACACAAGGGACGTCCCTTACCGATACACTCCCCGCGGACATCCTGCTTGTAGCCCATGTTGCACTCGCAGCGGTAGCTGGTGGGTGTGGGGATGCAGCGGCCGTTCAGACACAGATTGGTGAAGTGCTTGCAAATATCCACGGAGTCGTTCACGGAAACCGTGCCTGAAAGACGCAGGGAAGGGTCAATCGTGTCGTGGTCCGCGTCCATCCCTGTGACTGACTGGAGGCCGTCAGTCCAGGGCCAAGTCAGGACGAGTGGCGAGAATTGGGATGGCTCACCTATGCCGGTTATATGTCCGCCGCCGTTGCCTCCGAAGCTTCCTCCGTTGCCGCCGAAGCTTCCGCCGTTGCCGCCGAAGCCTCCGCCCCCGCCCCCGATGCCGCCGTTCCCGTTGGGAATGTTGGGGTACTTGAACCCGTGGCCGTTGTTGTTGGGGAAGTTCCCATTGGGGTAGCCGTTGGGGTGACCATGGCCCCAAGGGACGCCCACGATGCACAGCCGACGGAACTCGTCTAGGAGACAGAGAGGGGCGGGTGCAAGACTTGGGATTATGTCACCTGGCCTGGGACTGAACAGGTAATCATGCAGTTCTGGAAGTTGTTTTCTACATTTTCAACCATTTAACGTGTGGAGGTGAAAGTCATCGGTCAGTCGGGAGGACTTTTTGTTGATTTTTCCCAATCTTGTTGCATTTAAAAAATAATTAAAAAAAAAAAAGGCTGTGGCGCAGTGATGCTCAAACTGTGGGGCCCCAGTTAGTGCAGGGATGGGGACCCCATTTATTTGATTTGGGGGCCGCATTGGGCCGAAACTAAAATAACAAAATAAAAAATAAAATATATATATATATATATTAGGGGTAGGCAAGTTAATGCGTTAATTACGAGTTAACTCATCAATCTATTAACGCCGACAAATATTTTATCACACATTTGCGTATGTTGTTTACATGCTTTTATTTAGTTAACGCCTTTTCTTAACAAGATGGCGTCGAGGGGCTCTTGGTAAAGATGGAACATTCGGCAAAAATACCGGACAATTCTTCAAATGTCCTGGCTGGCTTACAGCGTGGTCACTCCGGGATCACTTATGACCGCCAGACAATTCTGGATGTGGATAGATCGGGCCGTTTTGGACTGAATGAGGCGTGCTTGCTAGACCGGCTAGCTAGCATGGGAATACTTTGCCGGCTACATCCAGCGGCCTGTGAAGCAGCGGAGTATATGTGTTGTCTGTCTATTTATGAATAATGCAGACCAGGAGTGTTGGCTGAGTTCTTAACGTTTGCTTTCAGAGCGTGCATATCACAACATACAAGATGCCGTCATGGCGACACAACCTATACATGCTCGTCACTCCTGTTGCATGCTGGGTAGGGTAGTTCTTTTTTCCCCTGGCTCATAACATCACAATATAGTACCATGTATATGATGCCTTCAGTTTATCAAAGCACCAAGCAAACATTCGGAAAATTCCCATCATATCAATTCCTAGATATGGTCATAATTATTTTAAGTGCACTACGCAGAATAAACACAACATTATTAATATTGCTACTACGGATAATTTGATCAAAAATTCCCTAAAACAGCCCACTACCTGTAATATAGGTTTTTTAAACATAAGATCCCTGATAAAAAAAAAATGTTTCTGCTGTTACCTCAGAAATTGCCTGTTCAGATGTTATGATTGTGGCTCAGAGATTTGTATGTAGATTATATTTATTTTCCATAACAAACAGGATAACTTAAATACCCTGGCAGTGGCAATAAGCTTAAATGTTTGTATTTACATTTTTGGAGTTGATTTTCATCAAATATGCTATTTAACTGCTACTGTTTAACAAGGACTGATTTAAATTGTGTTTGCACAACAAATGTTTTGGCGCTTTTGTTCATGTGGGAGAATATTCCAATAAAGGTGCACTACACACTACTTTTGAATTCATTATTGGGCTTTGCGTATACAATGCAGTTAATCGCGATTAATCGGAGAAAAAGTGCGATTAACTTCGATTAAAATGTTTAATCGTTGCCCAGCCCTAATATATATATATATATATATATATATATATACATATATGTATATTTGTGTGTATCAAACCAACATAAGATAATGAGTGAGTAATGGCCCAAAAAATGTATTTTTTTATCTAAGAAACACAACAACATTACAGCAAAAGTCTCATTGATGCGCTCCAAAAGCGTTAACCACCGTATTGCTACTATAAAAAAATAAAAATAAAAGAAAAATATAATTTTACTTTCTGTCTGCGAATGTTTGTGGTACTGGTAAACACTTTAGGGCGTTTCGGAGTGCAACATATTTGTCGCCAGCGTTAGTAAAAACTCGGCCATCCTTCATCGGCTTGTGTCCGGGTAGTGCCTCCTCCTTTGCTGTATTAAACATGCGCTTTGGCATCTTTTTTGGACTTATCACAATTAAGGATTTGCTAAAAAACAAATCCCAAATGCATATGTAAGGTTGGTAAAATTCGTGAGTAAAAAAAAAAAAGTATAATAATAAAACACCATTTTTTTGTCCACTATCACTCATCAGAAAATGTATATTAGAATGACAAACAAACATTTTATGGCACAAAAAAAAACCTGCGTTGTTCTTTTCAATATTTGCAATGGCAAAGTGGCCATCTTCCCACATCCTTTAGATCCTGGTCTGGTACCCTGGAACTGCCCTATGGAGTGTGAGGATTGTGAGGGCTTGCACTCACCAGAGCCTCTCACGGGACACATCTCAGGGATCTGTGCCAGGGCCCAACAGCGTCCCGTGTCACAGCAACATTGCATCTTGGTGAACTGGCCGCTCAGCTCGGCTGCACAGCGACCGTTGGCCAGGGCGGAGAAACATGTGCCCGCCCGCTGGTCTGCAAGGGAATTACACACAAATACGCACATTTTTGCTCAATATATCGTCTTCATTTTTTGTCCAAATTTCACACACACTTGCATGTCAGTCCCTTATTAATGTGTACCGAATTTTGGATTCTTTGGATAAACACCCAACATTTCAGGCCAGTCTATCCAATGGAGTCAAACTTTAAGTACCGGGAGTTCAAATGGGAATGGCCGCAATTTTTTTCCTATGCTTTGAACTCTCCTGTCTATAAAATGGTGCGGCAAATTTATGGAAATGAATCCGCTAACAGCCATAATGTTTTGTGTTTAGCATTTTTCATTAAACCCAAGCAGGGACACTGAAAAGGTGCATTAATTGTTTGTGCCACGGCGCCATCTTTTGGAGGAGTTCGCTCACTGCAGGTGTTGCGGCTTGAAAATGTACTTCCTGTTTAATGGCCTGGAACCGAAACCATGTTTTCCCTCATGTGGATTCTTCATTCATCACTTAAGCAACGTTTGCAACTTTTACAATACAACTAAAACAATCCGTACTTACTGTTTTTCATGCATATTAGTACGTGCTATCGTAATGCGATGATGCGAGTGTGGCTAGCATTAGCTAAAATGCTAACACGTTTCCGAGTGTTTATGTTAGTATTATTAACTTACAGTGCATGTCAGTTCCCTATTAATGTAAACCAAATGTTTTATTCTTCGGATAAACACCCAAAAGTATAAGTGAGTTGAATAAAGCTGTGTGAGAAATTTCAAGCCAGTCTATCCAATGGAGTCAAATAAGAAGTACCGGGAGTTCAAATGGGAATGGGACCCATTTTTAATTACATATGTTGCAATTTTTTTCTACGCTTTGAACTCCGCGGCTTACAAAACGGTGCCGAATATTTATAGAATGTTTTGTGTTTAGCAGTTTTCATTAAACCCAAGCAGAGACACTGAAAAGGTGCGTTATTAGGAGTTTGCTCACTGCAGGTGATGCGGGTTTAACATGTACTCCCAGTTTTATCGCCTTGAACCGAAAGTAAAACCGTCCTGAGCGTCCTGAGATTCTTCATCCATCGCTCCAAGCAACGTTTGTAACTTTTACAATACAACTAAAACAACTCGTACTTACAAAACCGTCCCGTGTGTGATGTCTATAAGAGTGTTTTGTATGCGCTTTTGCACGTGCTATCGTAATGTGATGATGCTAGCGTGGCTAGCATTAGCTAAAATGATAAAACGTTTCCGAGTGTTTATGTTAGTATTATTAACTTACAATCCATGTCAGTTCCCTTTTAATGTACACCAAATTTTGTATTCTTCGGAAAAACACCGGAAAAATTAAGTGATTGGAATAAAGCTGTGTGAGAAATTTCAAGTCAGTTTATCCAATGAAGTCAAACATAAAGTACCGGGAGTTCAAATGGGAATGGTACTCATCTTTAATTACATATATTGCAATTTTTTTCTACGCTTTGAATTCTGCGGCTTACAAAACGGTGCCGAAAATTTATAGAATGTTTTGTGTTTAGCAGTTTTCATTAAACCCAAGCAGAGACACTGAAAAGGTGCGTTATTAGGAGTTCGCTCACTGCAGGTGATGCGGGTTAAACATGTACTTCCGGTTTTATTGCCTTGAACCGGAAGTAAAACCGTCCTGAGATTCTTCATCCATCGCTCCAAGCAACGTTTGTAACTTTTACAATACAACTAAAACAATTCGTACTTACAAAACCGTCCCGTGTGTGATGTCTATAAGAGTGTTTTGTATGCGCTTTTGCACGTGCTATCGTAATGTGATGATGCTAGCGTGGCTAGCATTAGCTAAAATGATAAAACGTTTCCGAGTGTTTATGTTAGTATTATTAACTTACAATCCATGTCAGTTCCCTTTTAATGTACACCAAATTTTGTATTCTTCGGAAAAACACCGGAAAAATGAAGTGATTGGAATAAAGCTGTGTGAGAAATTTCAAGTCAGTTTATCCAATGAAGTCAAACATAAAGTACCGGGAGTTCAAATGGGAATGGTACTCATCTTTAATTACATATATTGCAATTTTTTTCTACGCTTTGAATTCTGCGGCTTACAAAACGGTGCCGAAAATTTATAGAATGTTTTGTGTTTAGCAATTTTCATTAAACCCAAGCAGAGACACTGAAAAGGTGCGTTATTAGGAGTTCGCTCACTGCAGGTGATGCGGGTTAAACATGTACTTCCGGTTTTATTGCCTTGAACCGGAAGTAAAACCGTCCTGAGATTCTTCATCCATCGCTCCAAGCAACGTTTGTAACTTTTACAATACAACTAAAACGATTCGTACTTACAAAACCGTCCCGTGTGTTATGTCTATAGGAGTGTTTTGTATGCGCTTTTGCACGTGCTATCGTAATGTGATGATGCTAGCGTGGCTAGCATTAGCTAAAATGATAAAACGTTTCCGAGTGTTTATGTTAGTATTATTAACTTAAAATCCATGTCAGTTCCCTTTTAATGTACACCAAATTTTGTATTCTTCGGAAAAACACCGGAAAAATTAAGTGATTGGAATAAAGCTGTGTGAGAAATTTCAAGTCAGTTTATCCAATGAAGTCAAACAAAGTACCGGGAGTTCAAATGGGAATGGTACTCATCATTAATTACATATATTACAATTTTTTTCTACGCTTTGAACTCTGCGGCTTACAAAACGGTGACGAAAATTTATAGAATGTTTTGTGTTTAGCAGTTTTCATTAAACCCAAGCAGAGACACTGAAAAGGTGCGTCATTAGGAGTTCGCTCACTGCAGGTGATGCGGGTTAAACATGTACTTCCAGTTTTATCGCCTTGAACCGGAAGTAAAACCGTCCAGAGTGTCCTGAGATTCTTCATCCATCGCTCCAAGCAACGTTCGTAACTTTTACAATACAACTAAAACAATTTGTACTTACAAAACCGTCCCGTGTGTGATGTCTATAGGAGTGTTTTGTATGCACTTTTGCACGTGCTATCGTAATGTGATGAAGTGAGCATCACCGTGGAGTTATTGAGTCTGTTTAGTTGATTGGATTCCATGGGTCCGTGACGATGACTTCTGTTTTGTTTGATCAGCCGTTTTACTGCTTGAATTGCCGCCGGGGCGCTAATTAATTCAAAACTTCTTCTCAGTCCGGCGCTTACCGAAGTCATGCGGTAAATTTAGGTCTGTGCTTAAAAATTTGAGTGTGATGTAAGGATACCATCATGAAAAGCACATTTACGGTAGTAAAAAAAACCTTATTATGGTCTTACCTTTACTTATAAATGAAGTCCATGCGCAGCTCCTTTGGATCAAAAGCATTGATAACTTGTTTATAGAAGTCTTCCTTATCTATCTTCAGTTTTAAAAGTCTCTCTGTCTCGATGGAGATCTTCCTTTATTACCTCCTGCTTCGATTGAAAGTCCAGTTTAGAAAACGGTTTTATTTTAGATATGTAATCCTCCATGTTAAAAGTGCAAGCGAGAGGAAAAAATAAACGATCGCTGCTCACTCTTGCTGCTTGTTGTCACTTCTTCTGCAGCCGAGTAGTCGCAAGAAGGATCATTAGCGCCCTCTACCACCAGGAGGCGGGAGTCATTTACTGACTCATATTTGACACACGCAGCTACGGTATATTAATAAAACATAGCTGCTTACTGTTCTTTTTAGCATATTCAATAGCTTGGACCTTAAATCCTCCTGAATAGCTCTTAGTCCTCTTCCCTTTATGCGATTTCCAATTATTGAAATCAGCCTCCTCCATTTTGAAAATGATGACAGGTGAAGTGTCACTCGTGACGTGACGAGTTTGACCCGGTGGAAATTCTAGGTATATGCTAATTATTTGGCGAAACGGGTTTGACCCGGCGGAAATTCTGGACATGCGCTAATAAAAATAATATTTTGCGAAACGAGTTTGACCCGGCGTTAATCCTGAGCCGGCGGTAATGCTAAGCATGCGCTAATTATTTTGCGAAACGAGTTTGACCCGGGGTTTCGGTTTGGTGACCGCAGGATTAGGTCTCTGCTTTTTGCAGATGATGTGGTCCTGATGGCTTCATCTGACCGGGATCTTCAGCTCTCACTGGATCGGTTCGCAGCACAGTGTGAAGCGACCGGAATGAGAATCAGCACCTCCAAGTCCGAGTCCATGGTTCTCGCCCGGAAAAGGGTGGAGTGCCATCTCCGGGTTGGGGAGCAGACCCTGCCCCAAGTGGAGGAGTTCAAGTACCTAGGAGTCTTGTTCACGAGTGAGGGAAGAGTGGATCGTGAGATCGACAGGCGGATCGGTGCGGCGTCTTCAGTAATGCGGACGTTGTATCGATCTGTTGTGGTGAAGAAGGAGCTGAGCCGGAAGGCAAAGCTCCCAATTTACCGGTCGATCTACGTTCCCATCCTCACCTATGGTCATGAGCTTTGGGTCATGACCGAAAGGATAAGATCACGGGTACAAGCGGCCCAAATGAGTTTGGGTCTCTCCCTTAGAGATAGGGTGAGAAGCTCTGCCATCCGGGAGGAACTCAAAGTAAAACCACTGCTCCTCCACATGGAGAGGAGCCAGATGAGGTGGTTCGGGCATCTGGTCAGGATGCCACCCGAACGCCTCCCTAGGGAGGTGTTTAGGGCACGTCCAACCGGTAGGAGGCCACGGGGAAGACCCAGGACACGTTGGGAAGACTATGTCTCCCGGCTGGCCTGGGAACGCCTCGGGATCCCCCGGGAAGAGCTAGACGAAGTGGCTGGGGAGAGGGAAGTCTGGGTTTCCCTGCTTAGGCTGTTGCCCCCGCGACCCGACCTCGGATAAGCGGAAGAAGATGGATGGATGGATGGAGTTTGACCCGGCAGTAGTTCTAGAAAGGCGCATACTATATACCCGGCGGCAATTCAAGGAAATAAGTGAAGTGAAGTGAATTATATTTATATAGCGCTTTTCTCTAGTGACTCAAAGCGCTTTACATAGTGAAACCCAATATTTAAGTTCCATTCAAACCAGTGTGGGTGGCACTGGGAGCAGGCGGGTAAAGTGTCTTGCCCAAGGACACAACGGCAGTGTCTAGGCTGGCAGAAGCGGGAATCGAACCTGCAACCCTCAAGTTGCTGGCACGGCCACCCTACCAACCGAGCCATACCGCCCCAATACGGTAGTTCCTGTCTCAGAACAGAAACTCCGAGCCGGGACCCTGGCCCTTCCGTGCTGCGCGGGCGGAAGCTCATCAGTAAGGGAAGGTTGCTGGGGTCTCGACTAACAGTTGCCATTTAAGGGGTCCCCCGAAAAAAAAAAAATAGAAGAAAGTAGAAGAGGAAGGGCGCTTATTTGTTACAGTTTGACAGGAGCAGGTCAGTGGAGCAGCAGCTCAAATGTTAGGAATGCTGGGAAGTCAAATGTGGATATTTCCTGGAAATCACTCCAGTGAGGCAGCATACTGAGTGTACTTACCGTGTGTGTGTGTGTGTGTGTGTGTGTGTGTGTGTGTGTGTGTGTGTGTGTGCAGACTTCAACATTGTTGGAGAAGGGGTGGTCGGGGGAAGGGGGGGTCGATTTTTTTCCACTAATGAGCCAGCAGTCTGGAATTAATCAGTCCCAAGTGGAGCACATTTTTGCCCATTAGAACATTAGCGTGGTGGCGCAGTACGGTATGTACAGTACGTTCCAAGTCCACGTAAACGTGTACAACTCCAGTGCAAACCTCCCACAGGACCGAAGCGACCAGAGGACTCAGAGGGGGTTTGCTGATGACGACCAGGTTTAATTGGAAGCAGACGTCCGTGTGTGTGTGTGTGTGTGTTGAGCGGCCTGACACAGCGTTTGCGTTCTACGGACGGAGTTGTTTATGAATCCAATTGACTGGATGTAGTTCGAACCACTTGATTATTTTCCGCATTCTCGCAGCTGGGGCGATATTTCCTGGCGAGGCATCTGTTTGGCCAGGCTCCGCCCTCGGCTGCAAGACGAGAGATGCGACCCTGACACTGGAGGAGCTCTTTTCTTTGTACATCTGCCCCGACATTCCCAGGCTTCAGCATAGAGGGGATCTTTCTCCTCTTCCATCCTACAACTACAAATTCCGTTTCCACATGAGTTGGGAATGCAATGGTTTGCAATTCCTTTTCAACCCATATTCAGTTGAATGCACTACAAAGAAAATATATTTGATGTTCAAACTCATAAACTTCATTTTTTTTTTACAAATAATAACTTAGACTTTCATGGCTGCAACACGTGCCAAAGTAGTTGGGAAAGGGCATGTTCACCACTGTGTTACATCACCTTTTCTTTTAACAACACTCAATAAACGTTTAGGAACTGAGGAAACTAATTGTTGAAGCTTTGAAAGTGGAATTCTTTACCCTTCTTGCTTGATGTACAGATTAAGTTGTTTAACAGTACAGGGTCTTGTTGTCGTACTCCATGGGAGACAGGTCTGGACTGCAGGCGGGCCAGGAAAGTACCTGCACTCTTTCTTGACGAAGCCACGCTGTTGTAACACGTGTCTTGCTGAAATAAGCAGGGGCGTCCATGATAACGTTGCTCGGACGACAACATATGTTGCTCTAAAACCTGTATGGACCTTTCAGCATTAATGGTGCCTTCACAGATGTGTAAGTTACCCATGCCTTGGGCACTAAGATGCTGGCTTTTGAACTTTGCGCCTAGAACAATCCGAATGGTTCTTTTCCTCCTTGTTCCGGAGGACACGACGTCCACAGTTTCCAAAAAACAATTGAAATGTGGACTTGCCAAAACATCCATCCATTTTCTACCGCTTATTCCCTTTCGGGGTCGCGGGGGGCGCTAGCGCCTATCTCAGCTACAATCGGGCGGAAGGCTGGGTACGCCCTGGACAAGTCGCCACCTCATCGCAGGGCCAACACAGATAGACAGACAACATTCACACATTAGGGCCAATTTAGTGTTGCCTATCAACCTATCCCCAGGTGCATGTCTTTGGAAGTGGGAGGAAGCCGGAGTACCCGGAGGGAACCCACGCATTCACGGGGAGAACATGCAAACTCCACACAGAAAGATCCCGAGCCTGGATTTGAACCCAGGACTGCAGGACCTTCGTATTGTGTGGCAGACGCACTAACCCCTCTTCCACCGTGAAGCCTAAAACACAAAACACTTTTTCCACTTTGCATCAGTCCATCTTAGATGATCTCAGGCACAGAGAAGCCGACGGCGTTTCTGGATGTTGTTGATAAACGGCTTTCGCTGTGCATAGTAGAGCTTTAACTTGCACTTACAGATGTAGCGACCAACTGTATTTAGTGACAGTGGTTTTCTGAAGTGTTCCCGAGCCCATGTGGTGATATCCTTTAGCGATTGATGTCGGATTTTGATACAGTGCCGTCTGAGGGATCGACTGTGTTGGTTTCCGGCCATGCCGCTTACGTTGTGTGATTTCTCCAGATTCTCTGAACCTTTTCATGATATTATGGACTGTAAAAGTTGAAATCCCTAAATTTCTTGCAATTGCACTTTGAGAAACGTTGTTCTTAAACTGTTTGACTATTTGCTCACGCAGTTGTGGACAAAGGGGTGTACCTCGCCCCATCCTTTCTTGTGAAAGACTGAGCGTTTTTTGGGAAGCTGTTTTTATACCCAATCATGGCACCCACCTGTTCCCAATTAGCCTGCACACCTGTGGGATGTTCCAAATAAGTGTTTGATGAGCATTCCTCAACTTTATCTGTATTTATTGCCACCTTTCTCAACTTCTTTGTCACGTGTTGCTGCCATCAAATTCTAAAGTTAATGATTATTTGCAAAAAAAAAAATGTTTATCAGTTTGAAAATCAAATATGTTGTCTTTGTAGCATATTCAACTGAATATGGGTTGAAAAGGATTTGCAAATCATTGTATTCTGTTTATATTTACATCTAACACAATTTCCCAACTCATATGAAAACGGGATTTGCACCACCCCCCGTTGGAAGACAAGGACAAGGTCAACTCATTGCAACTAGGCGGCAGCCGGCTTGGGTCTACAAAGCGGACTCCACGTCTTAGTTTGCGGCTCTGCCTTTCACCGTGGGTGTGCATTCATCATCGCCCGGCCGAAAAACGGCCAGCCTCTGCCGGTGACCCGCCCCCCTAAGTGCCCCTCCTTTGGTCATGGCGGCATCAGCAGCTATGTTTCTTGACCCGTGGGACGGGTTCATCTCATCAGCGCACTTATTGACTCAGGAGCGGATGAGAAGTTTATTGACTCTGGGTTACTGGAGCTTCTTAAAATACCAACTGTTCAACTTAATTTCGAAAAGAATGTTCGCTTTCTTGACGGGGGTCTCCTGGCTAGTGTATCTTTCTAGAAATCACCAGGAGGGAGCTACAATATTTGTCATTCCCCCACGTTTCTGCAACCGTTGTTCTGGGTCTTCCCTGGTTCCAACGTCATAACTCCCACGTTGACCGGTTCGCTCTCAGAATTACCAATTGGAGCCTTCTTTTGTTATTGTAGTTGTCTAGCCTGTACTCCTCTTCCTGAACCCTCGTCCGCAGATCTCCCAATAGTTCCTGAGGAGTATCACCGAATGAGTAAGGTTGATTTATTACCGGGGGCGCCACTACCATCCTTGCGACTTTATAACTCCCAACTTGAACATAGGTCAATTGATTAACGTAGACCCCGACTTAAACAAGTTCCATCCATCTTCTTCCGCTTATCCGAGGTCGGGTCGCGGGGGCAGCAGCCTAAGCAGGGAAACCCAGACTTCCCTCTCCCCAGCCACTTCGTCTAGCTCTTCCCGGGGATCCCGAGGCATTCCCAGGCCAGCCGGGAGACATAGTCTTCCCAACGTGTCCTGGGTCTTCCCCGTGGTCTCCTACCGGTTGGACGTGCCCTAAACACCTCCCTAGGGAGGCGTTCGGGTGGCATCCTGACCAGATGCCCGAACCACCTCATCTGGCTCCTCTCCATGTGGAGGAGCAGCGGCTTTACTTTGAGGTCCTCCCGGATGGCAGAGCTTCTCACCCTATCTCTAAGTGAGAGACCCACCACACGGCGGAGGAAACTCATTTGGGCCGCTTGTACCCGTGATCTTATCCTTTCGGTCATGACCCAAAGCTCATGACCATAGGTGAGGATGGGAACGTAGATCGACCGATAAATTGAGAGCTTTGCCTTCCGGCTCAGCTCCTTCTTCACCACAACGGATCGATACAACGTCCGCATTACTGAAGACGCCGCACCGATCCGCCTGTCGATCTCACGATCCACTCTTCCCCCACTCATGAACAAGACTCCTAGGTACTTGAACTCCTCCACTTAGGACAGGGTCTCCTCCCCAACCCGAGATGGCATTCCACCCTTTTCCGGGCGAGAACCAATGACTCGGACTTGGAGGTGCTGATTGTCATTCCGGTCGCTTCACACTCGGCTGCAAACCGATCCAGTGAGAGCTGAAGATCCCGGTCAGATGAAGCCATCAGGACCACATCATCCGCAAAAAGCAGAGACCTAATCCTGCGGTCACCAAACCGGAACCCCTCAACGCCTTCACTGCGCCTCGAAATTCTGTCCATAAAAGTTATGAACAGAATCGGTGACAAAGGACAGCCTTGGCAGAGTCCAACCCTCACTGGAAATGAGCCATTTCGACCCGTTTCACAAAATAAAGAAAACAATGGGAGCCACAAAACTCTTTTGAAATTTTCAAATGAAACAACACTGCATACATAGTTTTTTTTACTTTGTGCTATGTATAAACCAGGGGTCTCAGACACGTGGCCCGCAACTTAAGATGAAAATTTAATGATAGTGGGGCCCGCGAGTTTTATATGAATGCCGCTTGACAGCATGATACTTAAAACCTTCCCGAATATTCCGAGAGACTACCGAATGTCTGATCCACTATTCTCACAAATGTTTGCAGGATTTCCCTGGACCAACAATAATTAGGGCATCCTATGAAGGTGCTGCCTTTAACGCCCTCTACAACACGTCCAATAAGCTTGCCAGCCTCGTATGAGGCTTCTGCAGTCACACGCAAACCATTGCAAGGCATACTTGTTTAACAGCCATACAGGTCACACTGAGGGTGCCAGTTTAAACAACTTTAACACTGTTACTAATATGCGCTACACTGTGAACCCACAACAAACAAGAATGGCAAACACATTTTGGGAGAACATCGGCACTGTAACATAACATAAACATAAAATAACAAATACCCAGAATCACATGCATCCCTACTCTTCTGGGGTTGGTGCTCGCAGGGGTGTATAATGTAGCCCAGAAGAGTAGGGATGCATGGGATTCTGGGTATTTGTTATTTTGTGTTTATGTTGTGTTACAGTGCCAATGTTTTCTCGAAATGTGTTTGTCATTCTTGTTTGGTGCGGGTTCACAGTGTGGCGCATATTAGTAAGAGCGTTAAAGTTGTTTATGTTACCACCCTCAGTGTAACCTGTACGGCTGTTGACTAAGAATGTGTTGCAGTCGCTTTCGTGTGTTAACAGAGGCTTAATATAAAATGTGTTCAGTCGCCACGTAGATCGCGTGGCGTAAAAGCGGCCGCGACGACATGTTGTGGAGGAGGTTCAAGGCATTGTAATCACTGCACATCCTCAATATTCAAGTTCAGGTGAAAACCGGGGAATGTTATCCCCGGGTGATTTCTGAGAGAGAGGCACTAAAATCCGGAAACCTCCCGGAATAATCTTTGGGGTCGGCAATTTATCAGCTGAGCCACATCAGAGTGATCAAAGAGCCATGCGGCTCAGGAGCTAGACGAAGTGGCTGGGGAGAGGGAAGTCTGGGTTTCCCTGCTTAGGCTGTTGCCCCCGCGACCCGACCTCGGATAAGCGGAAGAAGATGGACGGATGGATGGGTCGAAATGGCTCTTTGAGTGGTTAAGGTTGTCGACCCCTGCTCTAGAGGAATACGGTTCCTTGCCGATTGCAGGCAGCCATATCCGTTCTGGTACTTCCGCTCATAATTTTTCTTCTTAAGAAACTTCTCTGTGAATTTAGCTCCAGACTACTTCTGTTTTTTGATATTGTTATTCCTGCCACAAGTGCGGCCCATATGGACCACAGCTGATAAAGAGGATTGTTGATGTGTGTTATTGTAGTAGGTCCTTTAAAAAAGGTTCATCTATCCGGGGGGCGCTGAAACCTATCCCAGCTGCATCCAGATGTAAGAGGGGTTAGTGCATCTGCCTCACAGTACGAAGGTCCTGTGTAGTCCTGGGTTCAAACTCAGGCTCAGGATCTTTCTGTGTGGAGTTTGCATGTTCTCCCCGTGACTGCGTGGGTTCCCTCCGGGTACTCCGGCTTCCTCCCACTTCCAAAGACATGCACCTGGGGATAGGTTGATTGGCAACACTAAATGGTCCCTAGTGTGTGAATGTTGTCTGTCTATCTGTGTTGGCCCTATGATGAGGTGGCGACTTGTCCAGGGTGTGCGCCGCCTTCCCCCTGATTGTAGCTGAGATAGGCACCAGTGCCCCCCGCGACCCCAAAAGGGAATAAGCGGTAGGAAAAGGATGGATGGAATTCTAACAGCTCCATTGACCCATGTGGCTTACTTCCTAACAGCGCCACCAAGTGGTGACATAACCTCTGTCAGCCTCACAGGGGAGCAACTTACAACAGTTGATAACGTCTGTCTGCGCTCTGTTGAACGAACGCCAGGTTGAAGGCGCGTCCTGAGATCACAGGCTCGGAATATTCCGGTACGATATCAGTCGGATTTGCTGCAAGGTCTGGTTTTCTTTATCTGTCTCCTCCACGTCTTGTCTGGTCCAATTTGGAAGTGGGACAAAGAGTGAGGAAGGATGTACGGGGGCTGCCGCGTCTGGCACCTGTGTTATTTGTTCTAACTTTTTTTATTTCTTCCCTCTCAGACAACTGGAATGGAGCCCAGCCACGATTAAAAGAAGCAAGGCTTGGATGCACATTGAGAGGAACGATTAGACCGGATGACGGGGTAAGGCAGAAATGTTGGAAAAGACAAAACTTCTACAATTACAATCGTCCTTCCTCAGTTACCATCTTCCATTCTTTCGTACATTGCTTATTCCACGAGCCATCATGTGACCGAACCCAAGTGGTCATCATCAGTGAAGGGAAATATTCGACACCCTGGACTGTTGAACTCAGCCAAAGAAGGCCGGCTCTTATTTCGACATGACTGCTCCGATGCACACAGCAGTTCTTTAAAGTTTGGAGAGGAAATAAAACACGTAGAACAGTTTCCACGGGGGGACGTGACCTCGACCCCGCAGACGTCATTAGGATGACAAGAGTTATTGTACGAAAAAACTATTAACAGATGCGGCAAGGGAGCAAAGGTCTGCAGATGTCTCACTAAGTCTTGTAAAAAGTCTGGGACGGTGGCGTATTATTGCCAATGGATGCTACACAACAGCAATGGTTCTCGTTCAATCCGGCTAAAATTTCACACACACGTGCGTTTTAGTCCTCTTAAGGTGTGTACCAAATTTCGAAGTGATTCAACTAAACGGCTAAATGTTACAGTGAGTGTTTTGTAGGGCGCAGTAAGCTATGTGGGAATCTGACTCAACGGGTTAACTT
Source organism: Nerophis ophidion (assembly GCF_033978795.1). Lineage (NCBI taxonomy): Eukaryota > Metazoa > Chordata > Actinopteri > Syngnathiformes > Syngnathidae > Nerophis > Nerophis ophidion. The sequence continues at coordinate 5,691,943 of NC_084632.1, forward strand.
AGTAACAGCGCCACCATACCATACCATACCATACCATATCATACCAGACCATACCATACCATACCAGACCATACTAAACGTCATTAGGATGACAAGAGTTATTGTACGACAAAACTATTAACAGATACGGCAAGGGAGCAAAGATCTGCAGATGTCTCACTATCTTGTAAAAAGGCTGGGACGGTGGCGTATTAATGCCAATGGATGCTTCACAGCAGCAATAGTTTTGGTTCAATCCGGCTAAAATTTCACACACATGAACGTTTTAGTCCTCTAAAGGTGTGAACCAAATTTCGAGGTGATTCAACTAAACGGCTAAATGTTACAGTGAGTGTTTTGTAGGGCCCAGTAAGCTATGTGGGAATCTGACTCAAGGGGTTAACTTAGTAACAGCGCCACCATACCATACCATACCAGACCATACCATACCATACTAAACGTCACTAGGATGACAAGAGTTATTGTACGACAAAACTATTAACTGATGCGGCAAGGGAGCAAAGGTCTGCAGATGTCTCACTAAGTCTTGTTAAAAGGCTGGGACGGTGGCGTATTAATGCCAATGGATGCTTCACAGCAGCAATATTTTTGGCTCAATCCGGCTAAAATTTCACACACATGTGCGTTTTAGTCCTCTAAGGGTGTGTGCCAAATTTCGAAGTGATTCAACTAAACGGCTAAATGTTACAGTGAGTGTTTTGTAGGGCGCAGTAAGCTATGTGGGAATCTGACTCAAGGGGTTAACTTAGTAACAGCGCCACCATACCATACCATACCATACCATACCACACCATACCAGACGTCATTAGGATGACAAGAGTTATGGTACGACAAAACTATTAACTGATGCGGCAAGGGAGCAAAGGTCTGCAGACGTCTCACTAAGTCTTGTAAAAAGTCTGGGACGGTGGCGTATTAATGCCAATGGATGCTTCACAGCAGCAATAGTTTTCGTTCAGTCCGGCTACAATTTCACACACATGTGCGTTTTAGTCCTCTAAAGGTGTGTACCAAATTTCGAGGTGATTCGACTAAACGGCTAAAGGTTACAGTGAGTGTTTTGTAGGGCGCAGTAAGCTATGTGGGAATCTGACTCAAGGGGTTAACTTAGTAACAGCGCCACCATACCATACCATACCAGACCAGACCAGACCAGACCAGACCAGACCAGACCATACCATACCAGATGTCATTAGGATGACAAGAGTTATTGTACGACAAAACTATTAACTGATGCGGCAAGGGAGCAAAGGTCTGCAGACGTCTCACTAAGTCTTGTAAAAAGTCTGGGACCGTGGCGTATTAATGCCAATGGATGCTTCACAGCAGCAATAGTTTTGGTTCAATCCGGCTAAAATTTCACACACATGTGCGTTTTAGTCCTCTAACGGTGTATACCAAATTTCGAGGTGATTCGACTAAAGTGCTAAATGTTACAGTGAGTGTTTTGTAGGGCGCAGTGAGCTATGTGGGAATCTGACTCAAGGGGTTAACTTAGTAACAGCGCCACCATACCAGACCATACCATACCATACCATACCATACCATACTAAACGTCACTAGGATGACAAGAGTTATTGTACGACAAAACTATTAACTGATGCGGCAAGGGAACAAAGGTCTGCAGACGTCTCACTAAGTCTTGTAAAAAGGCTGGGACGGTGGCGTATTAATGCAAATTGATGCTTTACAGCAGCAATAGTTTTCGTTCAATCCGGCTAAAATTTCACACACATGTGCGTTTTAGTCCTCTAAGGGTGTGTACCAAATTTCGAGGTGATTCAACTAACCGGCTAAATGTTACAGTGAGTGTTTTGTAGGGCGCAGTGAGCTATGTGGGAATCTGACTCAAGGGGTTAACTTAGTAACAGCGCCACCATACCAGACCATACCGTACCATACCATACTAAACGTCACTAGGATGACAAGAGTTATTGTACGACAAAACTATTAACTGATGCGGCAAGGGAGCAAAGGTCTGCAGATGTCTCACTAAGTCTTGTAAAAAGGCTGGGATGGTGGCGTATTAATGCCAATAGATGCTTCACAGCAGCAATAGTTTTGGCTCAATCCGGCTAAAATTTCACACACATGTGCGTTTTAGTCCTCTTAAGGTGTGTACCAAATTTCGAAGTGATTCAACTAAACGGCTAAATGTTACAGTGAGTGTTTTGTAGGGCGCAGTAAGCTATGTGGGAATCTGACTCAAGGGGTTAACTTAGTAACAGCGCCACCATACCATACCAGACCAGACCAGACCAGACCATACCATACCAGATGTCATTAGGATGACAAGAGTTATTGTACAACAAAACTATTAACTGATGCGGCAAGGGAGCAAAGGTCTGCAGATGTCTCACTAAGTCTTGTAAAAAGGCTGGGACGGTGGCGTATTAATGCCAATGGATGACATGCAGGTGAAGTGAAGTGAATTATATTTATATAGCGCTTTTCTCAAGTGACTCAAAGCGCTTTACATAGTGAAACCCAATATCTAAGTTACATTTAAATCAGTGTGGGTGGCACTGGGAGCAGGTGGGTAAAGTGTCTTGCCCAAGGACACAACCGCAGAGACTAGGATGGTGGAAGCGGGGATCGAACCTGCAACCCTCAAGTTGCTGGCAAGGCCGCTCTACAAACCGAGCTATACTGTTCGGGTCACCACATAAAGCATGTGGTCATCAAAGCGTTGTTGAAACCCCCTATGGGTTGTGTTGAAAAGATTCACAAGACATGCTTGGATATATGTAATACAGATATCATCAACTTTTTATAATCATTAGTCAATGACTTGCCGGCAGTAAGTCGGACTCGTTTCCAGTGAGGGTTGGACTACGCCAAGGCTGCCCTTTGTCACCGTTTCTGTTCATAACTTTTATGGACAGAATTTCTAGGCACAGTCAGGGCGTTGAGGGTATCTGGTTTGGTGGCTGCAGGATTAGGTCTCTGCTTTTTGCAGATAATGTGGTCCTGATGGCTTCATCTGGCCAAGATCTTCGGCTCTCACTGGATCGTTTGGCAGTGTGAAGTGACTGGGATGGGAATCGGTACCTCCGAGTCCGAGTCCATGGTTCTCGCCCGGAAAAGGGTAGAGTGCCATCTCCGGGTTGGGGAGTACATCTTGCCCCAAGTGGAGGAGTTCAAGTACCTCGGAGTCTTGCTCACGAGTGGGGGAAGAGTGGATCGTGAGATCGACAAGCAGATCGGTGCGACGTCTTCAGTAATGCGGACGCTGTATCGATCCATTCTGGTGAAGAAGGAGCTGAGTCGGAAGGCAAAGCTCTCAATTTACCGGTCGAGCTACGTTTCCATCCTCACCTATGGTCATGAGCTCTGGGCTATGACCAAAAGGACAAGATCATGGGGACAAATGGCCGAAATGAGTTTCCTCCGCTGGGTGGTGGGGCTCTCTTTTAGAGATAGGGTGAGAAGCTCTGCCATCCGGGAGGAGCTCAAAGTAAAGCCGCTGCTCCTCCACATGGAGAGGAACCAGATAAGGTGGTTCGGTTATGTGGTCAGGATGCCACCCAAACCCCTCCATAGGGAGGTGTTTCGGGCACATCCGACCAGTAGGAGGCCATGGGGAAGACCCAGGACACGTTGGGAAGACTATGTCTCCCGGCTGGCCTGGGAACGCCTCGGGAAACCCTGGGAGGAGCTGGACCAAGTGGCTGGGGAGAGGGAAGTCTGGGCTTCCCTGCTTAGGCTGCTGCCCTCGGATGAGCAGACAAAGATCGATGGATGCTTTTCTGGAACAGTGAACGTGATTTAGTTTCAAACGTTCTTGGGTAAGGGTCCTTTCTTATACTCTGTCATACACAAATGTTTTTGTAACAGTACTGAGAAGGTGAACGTTCGTTTTCCGCCTAATGTAATCCGATATATCAACGCAGAACGACCCGATAATACATCCTAAGTGAGCATTCTCCAGATCAACCCTGTTCTGTGGGTTGGTGGCATAAATCTTAAGGCGTCAACACCTGGTTGTGCTTCGTTGTGCCTGACTTGGGGAACACATTAACACCTGGTAATGTTCCACGGGGCGTTTCCGTCTCACACCGCGTGCAAATGGTGTTGTGAAAGTGTGTTTGTCTGCGGGCCAGAGTGACTCATCACATGCCGGATCATCCTACGTTCCACCAGCCTATCAACCAATTACAGCGGCCCTGGAATTTGGAATTCGCCCGAGTGGCCGGAGAGGACGGATTTTTTACGACAAAAAGAAAAAGAACAACCCAGAGAATGTTGTCCGGAAGGTTTTTGCTGGACACTCACCCACACATCTGGAGCCATCTGTGCTGGAGATGTACCCGCGTGGGCAGCTGCAGACGTAACTGCCGGCCGTGTTGGTGCACTCGCCTCCGTCGCACACGCCAGGGATGGTGCTGCATTCGTCAACGTCTGCGGACAACAAAAAATAGCATAACATTTTAGAAATAAAAAAATCTATAATAAAACATGAGTTATTTTGCAAATACCATACTAAAAAAATACATCTGAATTAGGGTTGTATGGTATACCGGTTCTAGTAAAGTATCGCGATACTAATGAATCAAAAACGGAACTAACATGGTTAAGAAATACTGATGTAAAGGGTAGGTGTAACGCTGGTGAAATGTAATAATCACTTATTCTTCTATTCTTTGATACTTCACATTAGGTTTGGATGATACCACACATTTAGGTATCGATCCGATACCAAGTAGTTACAGAATCGTACAAGAAAATGTAATACCTAATAAACCAATTATGATATGGTTAAGAAATACTGATGTAAAGGGTAGGTGTCGCGCTGTTAAAATGTAATAATCACTTATTCTTCTCTTCTTTGATACTTTACATTAGTTTTGGATGATACCACACATTTAGGTATCGATCCGATACCAAGTAGTTACAGGATCGTACAATAAAATGTAATACCTAATAAACCAATTATAATATGACTAAGAAATACTGATGTAAAGGGTAGGTGTCGCGCTGTTAAAATGTAATAATCACTTATTCTTCTCTTCTTTGATACTTTACATTAGTTTTGGATGATACCACACATTTAGGTATCAATCTGATACCAAGTAGTTACAGGATCGTACAAGAAAATGTAATACCTAATAAACCAATTAGAATATGGTTAAGAAATACTGATGTAAAGGGTAGGTGTCACGCTGTTAAAGTGTAATAATCACTTATTCTTCTCTTCTTTGATACTTTACATTAGGTTTGGATGATACCACACATTTAGGTATCGATCCGATACCAAGTAGTTACAGGATCGTACAAGAAAATGTAATACCTAATAAACCAATTATAATATGGTTAAGAAATACTGATGTAAAGGGTAGGTGTCACGCTGTTAAAGTGTAATAATCACTTATTCTTCTCTTCTTTGATACTTTACATTAGGTTTGGATGATACCACACATTTAGGTATCGATCCGATACCAAGTAGTTACAGGATCGTACAAGAAAATGTAATACCTAATAAACCAATTATAATATGGTTAAGAAATACTGATGTAAAGGATAGGTGTCACGCTGTTAAAATGTAATAATCACTTATTCTTCTCTTCTTTGATACTTCACATTAGGTTTGGATAATACCACACATTTAGGTATCGATCCGATACCAAGTAGTTACAGGATCATACAAGAAAATGTAATACCTAATAAACCAATTATAATATGGTTAAGAAATACTGATGTAAAGGGTAGGTGTCACGCTGTTGAAGTGTAATAATCACTTATTCTCCTCTTCTTTGATACTTTCAATTAGTTTTGGATGATACCACACATTTAGGTATCGATCCGATACCAAGTAGTTACAGGATCGTACAAGGAAATGTAATACCTAATAAACCAATTACAATATGGTTAAGGAATACCGATGTAAAGGGTAGGTGTCACGCTGTTAAAATGTAATAATCACTTATTCTTCTCTTCTTTGATACTTCACATTAGGTTTGGATAATACCACACATTTAGGTATCGATCTGATACCAAGTAGTTACAGGATCATACAAGAAAATATAATACCTAATAAACCAATTATAATATGACTAAGAAATACTGATGTAAAGGGTAGGTGTCGCGCTGTTAAAATGTAATAATCACTTATTCTTCTCTTCTTTGATACTTTCCATTAATTTTGGATGATACCACACATTTAGGTATCGATCCGATACCAAGTAGTTACAGGATCGTACAAGAAAATGTAATACCTAATAAACCAATTATGATATGGTTAAGAAATACTGATGTAAAGGGTAGGTGTCACGCTGTTAAAATGTAATAATCACTTATTCTTCTCTTCTTTGATACTTTCCATTAGTTTTGGATGATACCACACATTTAGGTATCGATCCGATACCAAGTAGTTACAGGATCATACAAGAAAATGTAATACCTAATAAACCAATTATAATATGACTAAGAAATACTGATGTAAAGGGTAGGTGTCGCGATGTTAAAATGTAATAATCACTTATTCTTCTCTTCTTTGATACTTTCCATTAGTTTTGGATGATACCACACATTTAGGTATCGATCCGATACCAAGTAGTTACAGGATCGTACAAGAAAATGTAATACCTAATAAACCAATTATGATATGGTTAAGAAATACTGATGTAAAGGGTAGGTGTCACGCTGTTAAAATGTAATGATCACTTATTCTTCTCTTCTTTGATACTTTACATTAGGTTTGGATGATACCACACATTTAGGTATCGATCCGATACCAAGTAGTTACAGGATCGTACAAGAAAATGTAATACCTAATAAACCAATTATAATATGGTTAAGAAATACTGATGTAAAGGGTAGGTGTTGCGCTGTTAAAATGTAATAATCACTTATTCTTCTCTTCTTTGATACTTTACATTAGGTTTGGATGATACCACACATTTAGGTATCGATCATTTACCAAGTAGTTACAGGATCGTACAAGAAAATGTAATACCTAATAAACCAATTATAATATGGCTAAGAAATACTGATGTAAAGGGTAGGTGTCACGCTGTTAAAATGTAATGATCACTTATTCTTCTCTTCTTTGATACTTTACATTAGGTTTGGATGATACCACACATTTAGGTATCGATCCGATACCAAGTAGTTACAGGATCGTACAAGAAAATGTAATACCTAATAAACCAATTATAATATGGTTAAGAAATACTAATGTAAAGGGTAGGTGTTGCGCTGTTAAAATGTAATAATCACTTATTCTTCTCTTCTTTGATACTTTACATTAGGTTTGGATGATACCACACATTTAGGTATCGATCATTTACCAAGTAGTTACAGGATCGTACAAGAAAATGTAATACCTAATAAACCAATTATAATATGGCTAAGAAATACTGATGTAAAGGGTAGGTGTCGCGCTGTTAAAATGTAATAATCAGTTATTCTCCTCTTCTTTGATACTTAACATTAGTTTTGGATGATACCACACATTTAGGTATCGATCCGATACCAAGTAGTTACAGAATCATACATTGGTCATATTCAAAGTACTCATGTGTCAGGGGACACATTTACTCAGTTTATAAACATAATATGAATTTACAAAAAAACAAAAAGATGCCCAAAAAATATCGACGTAATCATAGTAGTATCGCTATTGACTTATGATTGAACTCATAAGTCGAGCAGATATTTAAGTATTCATCTTTATTTGAACGAAAACATTGTTTTGAAAGGTATGATGATATAATATTTTGTCTTATTATGAGAGATGAGTAAAGTGTAAATATATGTAATTGTACACAGTACAATTTATTTTTGTAATACATTTATAAAGAAAAGATACATGTGGAGGGAGGGCGTGGCCTGCGGGGTGTGCAAGGACCGGCCTCAAAGACAGCGGCAGGTGAGTAGATTGCCCAGCTGGGCCTTGTTCTCTAATCACCTGTCGCCTTTATTAGCAGCAGCCGGAACGAGGCAAGTTGTTGGGAGTTGCAGTTGGAGATAGAGCGAGAGACACAACACGCACTGAGAGATACAGGGGACCGAAAAGTCGTAAATATATCGTTGGAAAGCACATCATACTTGAGTATGCAAAATAAAAGACTTGCACCAACCTGTCTACCGGGCTCACGAGAGATCCATCGGCACCAGGAGAACCCTCCCCCGCTCGGAGACATTCACAATAAGGTACTTTATTAACATACATTTTTCCACCCTTTCAGGGGCCACACAAATTGAACTGGCCCCTGGGCCTTGAGTTTGACACCTGTAAGTTAAGACTAACCCTGGCGCTTACATATACAAATAATATTTCTCATGAGATTGTGCAAGTTTACAAACTGTTTGTACTTGATTATCGGGCCCCTAAGCGTTTACAAAGGTTTTAAAAATGTTTGACTACTTTATTAAATAATTTCACTGTAGCCATTGCGTTTGATGACACACAAACCGCATAATACACGCACAATAAGGTACTTTATTAACATATATTTTTTTCCACCCTTTCGGGGGCCACGCAAATTGATTTGGCCCCTGGGGCTTGAGTTTGAGACCTGTAAGTTAAGACTAACCCTGGCGCTTACATATATAAATAATATTTCTTATGAGATTGTGCAAGTTTACAAACTGTTTGTACTTGATTATCGGGCCCCTAAGTGTTTACAAAGGTTTTAAAAATGTTTGACTACTTTATTAGATAATTTCACTGTAGCCATTGCGTTTGATGACACACAAACCGCATAATACACGCACAATAAGGTACTTTATTAACATATATTTTTTTCCACCCTTTCAGGGGCCACACAAATTTGTTCTGGCCCCTGGGGCTTGAGTTTGACACCTGTAAGTTAAGACTAACTGACTGACTAACCCTGGCGCTTACATATATAAATAATATTTCTCATGAAATTGTGCAAGTTGACAAACTGTTTGTACTTGATTATCGGGCCCCTAAGTGTTTACAAAGGTTTTAAAAATGTTTGACTACTTTATTAGATAATTTCACTGTAGCCATTGCGTTTGATGACACACAAACCGCATAATACACGCACAATATGGTACTTTATTAACATATATTTTTTCCCACCCTTTCGGGGGCCACGCAAATTGATTTGGCCCCTGGGGCTTGAGTTTGACACCTGTAAGTTAAGACTAACCCTGGCGCTTACATAAATAAATAACATTTCTCATGAGATTGTGCAAGTTTACAAACTGTTTGTACTTGATTATCGGGCCCCTAAGCGTTTACAAAGGTTTTAAAAATGTTTGACTACTTTATTAGATAATTTCACTGTAGCCATTGCGTTTGATGACACACAAACCGCATAATACACGCACAATAAGGTACTTTATTAACATATATTTTTTCCCACCCTTTCGGGGGCCACACAAATTGATCTGGCCCCTGGGGCTTGAGTTTGACACCTGTAAGTTAAGACTAACCCTGGCGCTTACATATATAAATAACATTTCTCATGAGATTGTGCAAGTTTACAAACTGTTTGTACTTGATTATCGGGCCCCTAAGTGTTTACAAAGGTTTTAAAAATGTTTGACTACTTTATTAGATAATTTCACTGTAGCCATTGCGTTTGATGACACACAAACCGCATAATACACGCACAATAAGGTACTTTATTAACATATATTTTTTTCCACCCTTTCGGGGGCCACACAAATTGATTTGGCCCCTGGGGCTTGAGTTTGACACCTGTAATTTAAACTAACTGACTGACTAACCCTGGCGCTTACATATATAAATGATATTTCTTATGAGATTGTGCAAGTTGACAAACTGTTTGTACTTGATTATCGGGCCCCTAAGTGTTTACAAATGTTTTAAAAATGTTTGACTACTTTATTAAATAATTTCACTGTAGCCATTGCGTTTGATGACACACAAACCGCATAATAAACGCACAATAAGGTACTTTATTAACATATATTTTTTTCCACCCTTTCGGGGGCCACACAAATTGATTCGGCCCCTGGGGCTTGAGTTTGACACCTGTAAGTTAAGACTAACCCTGGCGCTTACATATATAAATGATATTTCTTATGAGATTGTGCAAGTTGACAAATTGTTTGTACTTGATTATCGGGCCCCTAAGTGTTTACAAAGGTTTTAAAAATGTTTGACTACTTTATTAGATAATTTCACTGTAGCCATTGCGTTTGATGACACACAAACCGCATAATACACGCACAATAAGGTACTTTATTAACATATATTTTTTTCCACCCTTTCGGGGGCCACACAAATTGATCTGGCCCCTGGGGCTTGAGTTTGACACCTGTAAGTTAAGACTAACCCTGGCGCTTACATATATAAATAACATTTCTCATGAGATTGTGCAAGTTTACAAACTGTTTGTACTTGATTATCGGGCCCCTAAGCGTTTACAAAGGTTTTAAAAATGTTTGACTACTTTATTAGATAATTTCACTGTAGCCATTGCGTTTGATGACACACAAACCGCATAATACACGCACAATATGGTACTTTATTAACATATATTTTTTACCACCCTTTCGGGGGCCACACAAATTGATTTGGCCCCTGGGGCTTGAGTTTGACACCTGTAAGTTAAGACTAACCCTGGCGCTTACATATATACATAATATTTCTCATGAGATTGTGCAAGTTTACAAACTGTTTGTACTTGATTATCGGGCCCCTAAGCGTTTACAAAGGTTTTAAAAATGTTTGACTACTTTATTAAATAATTTCACTGTAGCCATTGCGTTTGATGACACACAAACCACATAATACACGCACAATAAGGTACTTTATTAACATATATTTTTTCCCACCCTTTCGGGGGCCACACAAATTGATCTGGCCCCTGGGGCTTGAGTTTGACACCTGTAAGTTAAGACTAACCCTGGCGCTTACATAGATAAATAACATTTCTCATGAGATTGTGCAAGTTGACAAACTGTTTGTACTTGATTATCGGGCCCCTAAGCGTTTACAAAGGTTTTAAAAATGTTTGACTACTTTATTAGATAATTTCACTGTAGCCATTGCGTTTGATGACACACAAACCGCATAATACACGCACAATAAGGTACTTTATTAACATATATTTTTTTCCCACCCTTTCGGGGGCCACACAAATTGATTTGGCCCCTGGGGCTTGAGTTTGACACCTGTAAGTTAAGACTAACCCTGGCGCTTACATACATAGATAACATTTCTCATGAGATTGTGCAAGTTGACAAACTGTTTGTACTTGATTATCGGGCCCCTAAGTGTTTACAAAGGTTTTAAAAATGTTTGACTACTTTATTAGATAATTTCACTGTAGCCATTGCGTTTGATGACACACAAACCGCATAATACACGCACAATAAGGTACTTTATTAACATATATTTTTTCCCACCCTTTCGGGGGCCACACAAATTGAACTGGCCCCTGGGCCTTGAGTTTGACACCTGTAAGTTAAGACTAACCCTGGCGCTTACATATATAAATAATATTTCTCATGAAATTGTGCAAGTTTACAAACTGTTTGTACTTGATTATCGGGCCCCTAAGCGTTTACAAAGGTTTTAAAAATGTTTGACTACTTTATTAGATAATTTCACTGTAGCCATTGCGTTTGATGACACACAAACCGCATAATACACGCACAATAAGGTACTTTATTAACATATATTTTTTCCCACCCTTTCGGGGGCCACACAAATTGATCTGGCCCCTGGGGCTTGAGTTTGACACCTGTGAGTTAAACTAACTGACTGACTAACCCTGGCGCTTACATATATAAATAACATTTCTCATGAGATTGTGCAAGTTTACAAACTGTTTGTACTTGATTATCGGGCCCCTAAGTGTTTACAAAGGTTTTAAAAATGTTTGACTACTTTATTAGATAATTTCACTGTAGCCATTGCGTTTGATGACACACAAACCGCATAATACACGCACAATAAGGTACTTTATTAACATATATTTTTTCCCACCCTTTCGGGGGCCACACAAATTGATCTGGCCCCTGGGGCTTGAGTTTGACACCTGTGAGTTAAACTAACTGACTGACTAACCCTGGCGCTTACATATATAAATAACATTTCTCATGAGATTGTGCAAGTTTACAAACTGTTTGTACTTGATTATCGGGCCCCTAAGTGTTTACAAAGGTTTTAAAAATGTTTGACTACTTTATTAGATAATTTCACTGTAGCCATTGCGTTTGATGACACACAAACCGCATAATACACGCACAATAAGGTACTTTATTAACATATATTTTTTCCCACCCTTTCAGGGGCCACACAAATTGATCTGGCCCCTGGGGCTTGAGTTTGACACCTGTAAGTTAAACTAACTGACTGACTAACCCTGGAGCTTACATAGATAGATAATATTTCTCATGAAATTGTGCAAGTTGACAAACTGTTTGTACTTGATTATCGGGCCCCTAAGTGTTTACAAAGGTTTTAAAAATGTTTGACCACTTTATTAGATAATTTCACTGTAGCCATTGCGTTTGATGACACACAAACCGCATAATACACGCACAATAAGGTACTTTATTAACATATATTTTTTTCCACCCTTTCGGGGGCCACACAAATTGATTTGGCCCCTGGGGCTTGAGTTTGACACCTGTAAGTTAAGACTAACCCTGGCGCTTACATATATAAATAATATTTCTTATGAGATTGTGCAAGTTTACAAACTGTTTGTACTTGATTATCGGGCCCCTAAGCGTTTACAAAGGTTTTAAAAATGTTTGACTACTTTATTAGATAATTTCACTGTAGCCATTGCGTTTGATGACACACAAAACCGCTGCAGAAACGTGTAACTACAGCCAAATAACGTCAAAACTCCCGTCATCTCTACTTTGCAAACCCAGTGGCCTCCAACAAACTGCTGTTAATTCAATTACGGTTCCATAATGGGGGAGAAGAACTCAATAAACCCCAATAAAACGTCAATGACCTCTGAGAATACTAAAAGCGGGGCCCACCTATGTGCGCTGAACTTTATGACGCCGCATGATTACTGGCTGAGGGGTTGGGTCCGGGGCTCGGGGGCTCATTGCTTCATGCCGGGAAAACCCCAAAGTCAGGATCCGTGCTGGATCAGGTTTTTATGATGTGTGCCACTTATTTATTACTACACTGCTGGAGGGCTTTATTACTGTAGGGTAAGTGGGTGTGCGGTCCACACTCTATGTTGTGTGTTAGCACATTTTTCAATCATCAATCAATGTTTACTTATATAGCCCTAAATCACTAGTGTCTCAAAGGGCTGCACAAACCACCACGACATCCTCGGTAGGCCCACATAAGGGCAAGGAAAACTCACACCCAGTGTGACGTCGGTGACAATGATGACTATGAGAACCTTGGAGAGGAGGAAAGCAATGGATGTCGAGCGGGTCTAACATGATACTGTGAAAGTTCAATCCATAATGGATCCAACACAGTCGCGAGAGTCCAGTCCAAAGCGGATTCAACACAGCAGCGAGAGTCCCGTTCACAGCGGAGCCAGCAGGAAACCATCCCAAGCGGAGGCGGATCAGCAGCGCAGAGATGTCCCCAGCCGATACACAGGCGAGCAGTACATGGCCACCGAATCGGACCGGACCCCCTCCACAAGGGAGGGGGGGACATAGAAGAAAAAGAAAAGAAACGGCAGATCAACTGGTCTAAAAAGGGAGTCTATTTAAAGGCTAGAGTATACAAATGAGTTTTAAGGTGAGACTTAAATGCTTCTACCGAGGTGGCATCTCGAACTGTTACCGGGAGGGCATTCCAGAGTACTGGAGCCCGAACGGAAAACGCTCTATAGCCCGCAGAACTGCACGCATCATAGTTAGCCACCTCGGTAGAAAACATGTCCAACTCTGAAACACTCAAAGCAGAAAAAACGTATTCTAATTTAACTGACTCCTTACCCAGACCAGTAGTCTCGCATCTTCCATTTAAATCCGTCTTCAGGATGGAGGGAAGTGGTGTTCTGTGGGGATTAGCCTTCTGCTTTGTTTTTAGCCCCGCTCGGCATCCGCGTTTCCGATCACACCGCTGGCGTCTGCTCCGTAGACGGCCCCCGCTGCTACTAGACTCCCCTGCTTCACAGGCCGCTGGATGTAGCCGCCGACGTATTCCCATGCTAGTTAGCAGGTTTAGCACGCACGCGTCTATCAGTCCAAAACGGCCCGATATGTCCACATCCAGAAGTGTCTGGCGGTCGTACGTGATCACGGAGTGACCACGATTTTAAGAACTATTTTCCGTAATCTTCACTAAATAAACCTCTTGACACATTTATTGATCACTTAAGGCTGGATTATGCTTCTATGGACCAAGAAAATTGACCATATTACGCCTATACTGTATATACCTTTGTATACGTATATATATATATATATATATTAGGGGTGGGCAAATTAATGCGTTAATTACGAGTCTACATGTGCTTTGTGGACTTGGAGAAGGCATTGGACCGTGTCCCTCGGGAAGTCCTGTGGGGAGTGCTCAGAGAGTATGGGGTATCGGACTGTCTTATTGTGGCGGTCCACTCCCTGTACGATCAGTGCCAGAGCTTGGTCCGCATTGTCGGCAGTAAGTCGGTCACATTTCCAGTGAGGGTTGGACTGCGCCAAGGCGTTAAGAATTCACCGGGGAGCCAAGGGGGCGCCAGCATGCAAAAGTTTGGGAACCATTGAGCTAGACGAAGTGGCTGGGGAGAGGGGAGTCTGGGTTTCCCTGCTTAGGCTGTTGCCCCCGCGACCCGACCTCGGATAAGCGGAAGATGATGGATGGATGGATGGAATTACGAGTTAACTCATCAATCTATTAACGCCGACAATTATTTTATCGCGTATTTGTGTGAAGACTCTTCTTCGGCATGGTAATGCCGGTGTGGTTTTTCCAGGGATGCGTTGAAGCGATAAAAGTTATAGGGTATTTATTTAATAATGAAAGGCTATGAACAAAAACACTGGTGTAAAGAGAAAATGTAAACAAAAGACGCGAGCGTGAAAGCTAGGACAAAACACAAGGAAAATTAAAACTTGGTACGAGGACACAAAAGAGTAAACAAAAACATTCAGCATGAAAGCTGGAAAATAAAGTGGCTTAGCATGAGAGCTAGCGAGAAAATACATACATAGAATGATGAGAGTCGTCACTGTTGCGCGTGGGCAAATTAGGATCCGAGAATGAGTAAACAGAAAAGGTGAGCTTGAATAGGAAGGTGAAAATTAGTAGCAGGTGTGCGGGGCGAGACTAACAGGTGGACTGATGTGTAACCATAGTGACAGGAAATAAACGGGTCAGACTGAGAATGAAAAAACAAACATGTGAAGATCTGAGCAGCAGATCGCAACAATTTGCGCATGTTGTTTACATGCTTTTATTTTGTTAACGCCTTTTCTTATAAAGACGGTGGCGCCCGGACGGGCTTCGGCGTGGAGGGGCTCTTGGTAAAGATGGAACATTTGGCAAAAATACCGGAAAATTCTGCAAATTTCCTGGCTGGCTTACAGCGTGGTCACTCCGGGATCACTTACGACCGCCAGACAATTCTGGATGTGGATAGATCGGGCCGTTTTGGACTGAATTAGGCGTGCTTGCTAGACCGGCTAGCTAGCATGGGAATACTTTGCCAGCTACATCCAGCGGCCTGTGAAGCAGCGGAGTATATGTGTTGTCCGTCTATTTATGAATCATGCAGACCAGGAGTGTTGGCTGAGTTCTTAACGTTTACTTTCAGAGCGTGCATATCACAACCTATGCTCGTCACTCCTGTTGCATGCTGGGTAGGGTAGTTCTTTTTTCCCCTAGCTCATAACATCACAATATAGTACCATGTATATGATGCCTTCAGTTTATCAAAGCACCAAGCAAACAATCGGAAAATTCCCATCATATCAATTCCTATATATGGTCATAATTATTTTAAGTGCACTACGCAGAATAAACACAACATTATTAATATTGCTACTATGGATAATTTGATCAAAAATTCCCTAAAACAGCCCACTACCTATAATATAGGTTTTTTAAACATAAAATCCCTTTTTTTCCTGCTGTTACCTCAGAAATTGCCTGTTCAGATGTTATGATTGTGGCTCAGAGATTTGTATGTAGATTATATTTATTTTCCATAACAAACAGGATAACTTAAACACCCTGGCAGTGGCAATAAGCTTAAATGTTTGTATTTACATTTTTGGAGTTGATTTTCATCAAATATGCTATTTAACTGCTACTGTTTAACAAGGACTGATTTAAATTGTGTTTGCACAACAAATGTTTTGGCGCTTTTGTTCATGTGGGAGAATATTCCAATAAAGGTGCACTACACACTACTTTTGAATTCATTATTGGGCTTTGTGTATACAATGCAGTTAATCGCGATTAATCAGAGAAAAAGTGCGATTAACTTCGATTAAAATTTTTAATCGTTGCCCAGCCCTAATATATATAAATATATATACCGGTTCACCTGCACTGGCTTCCTGTGCACTTAAGATGTGACTTTAAGGTTTTATTCTTACATATAAAATACTACACGGTCTAGCTCCATCCTATCTTGCTGATTGTATTGTAGAAACCCTGTTTCCATATGAGTTGGGAAATTGTGTTAGATGTAAATATAAACAGAATACAATGATTTGCAAATCCTTTTCAACCCATATTCAGTTGAATGCACTACAAAGACAAGATATTTGATGTTCAAACTCATAAACTTTCTTTATTTTTTTTTTGCAAATAATTATTAACTTAGAATTTCTTGGCTGCAACAGGTGCCAAAGTAGTTGGGAAAGGGCATGTTCACCACTGTGTTACATCACCTTTTCGCTTGTACCCGTGATCTTATCCTTTCTGTCATGGCCCAAAGCTCATGACCGTAAGTGAGGATGGGAACGTAGATCGACCGGTAAATTGAGAGCTGTGCCTTCCGGCTTAGCTCCTTCTTCACCACAACGGATCGGTACAACGTCCGCATTACTGAAGACGCCGCACCGATCCGCCTGTCGATCTCACCATCCACTCTTCCCTCACTCGTGAACAAGAATCCAAGGTACTTGAACTCCTCCACTTGGGGCAGGGTCTCCTCCCCAACCCGGAGATGGCATTCCACCCTTTTCCGGGAGAGAACCATGGACTCGGACTTGGAGCTGCCGATTCTCATTCCGGTCGCTTCACACTCAGCTGCGAACCGATCCAGTGAGAGCTGGAGATCCCGGCCAGATGAAGCCATCAGGACAACATCATCCGCAAAAAGCAGAGAGCTAATCCCGTGGACACCAAACCGGAACCCCTCAAGGCCTTGACTGCGCTTAGAAATTCTGTCCATAAAAGTTATGAACAGAATGGGTGACAAAGGGCAGACTTGGCGGAGTCCAACCCTCACTGGAAATGTGTTCGACTTACTGCCGGCAAAGCGGACCAAGAAAGACAAAGAAAAATGCAAACTTATTGTCATTTATCGTAGATTTGTTTTGAAGTGAGTTTGTGACAGGAGAAGGGATGGGTGCCAAATTCGGTACTTTTAAAGGCACCGACCGAATTCTGTCAGCACTACCGGCTATCGATTCACGTAAAATCCAACATTTCCATATTTCTTTTAACAACACTCAATAAACGTTTGGGAACTGAGGAAACTAATTATCGAAGCTTTGAAAGTGGAATTCTTTCCCATTCTTGTTTTATGTTGAGCTTCAGTCGTTCAACAGTCCGGGGTCTCCGCTGTCGTATTTTACGCTTCATAATGCGCCACACATTTTCCATGGGAGACAGGTCTGGACTGCAGGCGGGCCAGGAAAGTACCCGCACTCTTTTTTTACGAAGGCACGCTGTTGTAACAATTGTCTTGCTGAAATAAGCAGGGGCGTCCATGATAACATTGCTTTGATGACAACATATGTTGCTCCAAAACCTGTATGGACCTTTCAGCATTAATGGTGCCTTCACAGATGTGTAAGTTACCCATGCCTTGGGCACTAATACACCCCCATACCATCGCAGAAGCTGGCTTTTCAACTTTGCGCCTAGAACAATCCAAATGATTATTTTGTTCTTTTTTCTGGAGGACATCATGTCCTCTGTTTCCAAAAACAATTTGAAATGTGGACTTGTCAGACCCAAAGAACACTTTTCCACTTTGCATCAGTCTATCTTAGATGAGCTCGGGCCCAGAGAAGCCGGCGGCGTTTCTGGATGTTGTTGATAAATGGGTTTGGTGTGGTGAACTGAATTTTTCATGTTTTTCTGTGTTGGTTTGCACGTCATGTTTACTCTCGCTCTCGCCCACAGTCTGGACTGCAGCTGACGCTGGGCAATCGTGCACACCTGAAAGTTGATTAGGTGGCCTATTTAGTCTGGGTGCTGACGGTCTACTTTGTATCCACTGCAAGTTCACTCGCATGTGTCTTGGCCTCCTACACACTCGCAGTCTTTCTAGTCTGTCTTGTGCACCTCTCAGGTTTGCCTATTTATACCCTAGCCTTGTCTAGCGCCTTTAGTTAACATTTTGTTTCTTTGTTTTACTTCGTGTTTTGAAGTAAATTATCCTAGCTTCGTCTAGCGTCCTTATTTTGTACTCCTGTTTTGTATTTTTGCCAGCCTGTATTGTTCCTAGCTTTGTCTAGCGTTTTCTGTTCTATTTTTGGTTGTTTAATATAGTTATATATTCATGGTGTGTTTTTGTATTCCCATCATCGCCTTTTGTTTTGGCTACGTTCCACTTCCAACTAAATAAAGGAAGAACTTAACTATACCAAACTACGTCTCTGCATCCTTGGGATGCACTCTCCAATTTCGTAACATTTGGCTTTGCATAGTAGAGTTTTAACTTGCACTTACAGATGTTGCGACCTACTGTAGTTACTGACAGTGGTTTTATGAAGTGTTCCTGAGCCCATGTGGTGATATCCTTTACACACTGATGTCGTTTTTTGATGCAGTACCGCCTGAGGGATTAAAAAGGTCCGTAATATCATCGCTTACGTGCAGTGATTTCTCCAGATTCTCTGAACCTTTTGATGACTTGACGGACCGTAGTTGGTAAAATCCCTAAATTCCTTGTAATAGCTCGTTGAGAAATGTTGTTCTAAAACTGTTCGACAATTTGCTTACAAAGTGGTGACTCTCGCCCCATCCTTGTTTCTGAATTACTTAGCATTTCACGGAAGCTGCTTTTATACCCAATCATGGCACCCACCTGTTCCCAATTAGCCTGCACACCTGTGGGATGTTCCATATAAGTGTTTGATGAGCATTCCTCAACTTTATCAGTATTTATTGCCACCTTTCCCAAATTCTTTGTCACCTGTTGCTGGCATCAAATTGTAAAAGTAATGATTATTTGCAAAAAAAAAAAAAAAGTTTATCAGTTTGAACACCAAATATGTTGTCTTTGTAGCATATTCAACTGAATATGGGTTGAAAAGGATTTGCAAATCATTGTATTCTGTTTATATTTACATCGAACACAATTTCCCAACTCATATGGAAACGGGGTTTGTATATATATCACAGACTTTACCTACAAAAAAATTGTAGCGTACGCTAGAGCCTGATCCAGGTTTTAGGGATTGGGCAGTCACACACCTTCTCTGTTGCCACAGGTGTGTAGCGGTTATGTACTCATATATATATATATATATACACACACACACACACATACACACATACACACACACATAACGGCCACCGGACACATTTTTTTCTCTCAATGTATTATGTGCCGCCCCCACCCCCCGAGTCAAAATAATTGCCCCAGGTCCTCCTTAGAGAATGGCCAGTCTCACTCACAGTGTGTAAAGTTCCATGATTGTAGTTCGGAGGGAAAAGCCCCTCTCCTGCTCCTGCATGACTGAAATACCGACATAAGTGACTTTCCACCTCACAAACGTTCCCAAAACCATTCTTCCCAGAGGAATTACAACTGCAGAGAGAAACAACCGCCTGCACATTTTCACTTCCACTGATGTTTTGCCAAGAGTCCACTCAGTGCGCGGCGTTGGTCGACAGTTTAGCCCAGGGGTGCCCACACTTTTTCTGCAGGCGAGCTACTTTTCAATTGACCAACTCGAGGGGATCTACCTCATTTATATATATCATTTATATTTATTTATTTATGAAAGAGACATTTTTGTAAACAAGTTAAATGTGTTTAATGATAACACAAGCATGTGTAACACATAAAGATGTCTTTCTTTCACAAAGACAAGAATATAAGTTGGTGTATTACCTGATTCTGATGACTTGCATTGATTGGAATCAGACAGTAATGATGATAACGCCCACATTTTCAAATGGAGGAGAAAAAAAGTTGTCCTTTCTGTACAATACCACATGAAAGTGGTTGGTTTTTGGCATCTAATTCATCCAGCTTCCATACACTTTACAAGAAAAACATTGGCGGCAAATTCCGTAGCTTGCTTGATTGACATTCACGGCACCCGAGGGTCTTGTGAGATGACGCTGGCTGCTGCCAGTTCATTATTATGAAAAAATGACAGAGAGGAAGGCGAGAAACACTTTTTATTTCAACAGACTTTCGCGCCGTCCCTTCCGTCAAAACTCTAAAGGCCGACTGCACATTTCCTATCTTCACAATAAAAGCCCTGCTTCATGCTGCCTGCGCTAACAAAATAAGAGTCTCGGAAAGCTGGCGTGCACAAGTGATGTGCACGCCAGCTTTCTGAGGGATCGCTTGTGCACGCCAGTTTTCCGAGACTCTGTATGGTGCCATGACCCTCATCCGGGTCATGGCACCATTGTAGCGGCTCTGCTTAATGGCACTGAAGTTATTTATGCTGGTTATTTATGGCTTAATGGCACTGCTTCGATCAGACTATTTGAAGTTAGGGAGCGAGGTTTACCAACGTACACATGGCCCAGCCAACCTGGCCTCCGTGACACTCAACCCCCTAACCCTCACTCACAGTCATCCGGGGCACGGCACCATTGTAGCGACTCTGCTTAATGGCACTGCTTGGAGCAGACTATTTGAAGTAGTTGGGGAGTGAGTTTTACCAACGTACACGTGGCCGAGCCAACCTGTCTGGCCTCCGTTACACTGACTACCGAGACAAAATCCCGGACTTTCAACTCGTTAATCTCTATTGCTCTTGAAGTTGTTAGGGAGTGAGGTTTACCAACGTACACATGGCCCAGCCAACCTGGCCTCCGTGACACTCAACCCCCTAACCCTCACCCACAGTCATCCGGGTCCTGGTACCATTGTAGCGGCTCTGCTAAATGGCACTGCTTCGATCAGACTATTTGAAGTTAGGGAGTGAGGTTTACCAACGTACATGTGGCCGAGCCAACCTGGCTGGCCACCGTTACACCGACTACCGAGACAAAATCCCGGACTTTCAACTCGTTAATCTCTATTGCTCTTGAAGTTGTTAGGGAGTGAGGTTTACCAACGTACACATGGCCCAGCCAACCTGGCCTCCGTGACACTCAACCCCCTAACCCTCACCCACAGTCATCCGGGTCCCGGTACCATTGTAGCGGCTCTGCTTAATGGCACTGCTTGGAGCAGACTATTTGAAGTAGTTGGAGAGTGAGTTTTACCAACGTACACGTGGCCGAGCCAACCTGGCTGGCCACCGTTACACCGACTACCGAGACAAAATCCCAGACTTTCAACTCGTTAATCACTGTTGCTCTTGAAGATGTTAGGGAGCGAGGTTTACCAACGTACACATGGCCCAGCCAACCTGGCCTCCGTGACACTCAACCCCCTAACCCTCACCCACAGTCATCCGGGGCACGGCACCATTGTAGCGGCTCTGGTTAATGGCACTGCTTCGATCAGACTATTTGAAGTTAGGGAGTGAGTTTTACCAACGTACACGTGGCCGAGCCAACCTGTCTGGCCACCGTTACACTGACTACCGAGACAAAATCCCAGACTTTCAACTCGTTAATCACTATTGCTCTTGAAGTTGTTAGGGAGTGAGGTATACCAACGTACACATGGCCCAGCCAACCTGGCCTCCGTGACACTCAACCCCCTAACCCTCACCCACAGTCATCCGGGGCACGGCACCATTGTAGCGGCTCTGGTTAATGGCACTGCTTCGATCAGACTATTTGAAGTTAGGGAGTGAGTTTTACCAACGTACACGTGGCCGAGCCAACCTGTCTGGCCTCCGTTACACTGACTACCGAGACAAAATCCCGGACTTTCAACTCGTTAATCTCTATTGCTCTTGAAGTTGTTAGGGAGTGAGGTATACCAACGTACACGTGGCCGAGCCAACCTGGCTGGCCACCGTTACACTGACTACCGAGACAAAATCCCAGACTTTCAACTCGTTAATCACTATTGCTCTTGAAGTTGTTAGGGAGTGAGGTTTACCAACGTACACATGGCCCAGCCAACCTGGCCTCCGTGACACTCAACCCCCTAACCCTCACCCACAGTCATCCGGGTCCCGGTACCATTGTAGCGGCTCTGCTTAATGGCACTGCTTCGAGCAGACTATTTGAAGTAGTTGGGGAGTGAGTTTTACCAACGTACACGAGGCCGAGCCAACCTGGCTGGCCACCGTTACACCGACTACCGAGACAAAATCCCAGACTTTCAACTCGTTAATCACTGTTGCTCTTGAAGATGTTAGGGAGCGAGGTTTACCAACGTACACATGGCCCAGCCAAACTGGCCTCCGTGACACTCAACCCCCTAACCCTCACCCACAGTCATCCGGGTCCCGGTACCATTGTAGCGGCTCTGCTTAATGGCACTGCTTCGAGCAGACTATTTGAAGTTGTTGGGGAATGAGTTTTACCAACGTACACGTGGCCGAGCCAACCTGTCTGGCCTCCGTTACACTGACTACCGAGACAAAATCCCGGACTTTCAACTCGTTAATCACTATTGCTCTTGAAGTTGTTAGGGTGTGAGGTTTACCAACGTACACGTGGCCGAGCCAACCTGTCTGGCCTCCGTTACACTGACTACCGAGACAAAATCCCGGACTTTCAACTCGTTAATCTCTATTGCTCTTGAAGTTGTTAGGGAGTGAGGTATACCAACGTACACGTGGCCGAGCCAACCTGTCTGGCCTCCGTTACACTGACTACCGAGACGAAATCCCGGACTTTCAACTCGTTAATCTCTATTGCTCTTGAAGTTGTTAGGGAGCGAGGTTTACCAACGTACACATGGCCCAGCCAACCTGGCCTCCGTGACACTCAACCCCCTAACCCTCACCCACAGTCATCCGGGTCCCGGTACCATTGTAGCGGCTCTGCTTAATGGCACTGCTTCGAGCAGACTATTTGAAGTTGTTGGGGAATGAGTTTTACCAACGTACACGTGGCCGAGCCAACCTGTCTGGCCTCCGTTACACTGACTACCGAGACAAAATCCCGGACTTTCAACTCGTTAATCACTATTGCTCTTGAAGTTGTTAGGGAGTGAGGTGTACCAACGTACACGTGGCCCAGCATAAGTAACCTCCGACCTCACAAATATTGCAAAAAAACGTCTTCCAAGAAGAGAAGAAGCTGTTACAGATGCAAAGGGAAACCTCAACATTCTCACTTCCATGGACGTAATGTCCAGGTGTCCGAAATTCCACGGAGCGTATGTAAGTCTTGTAAGAGAAAACAGGTGCTAATGTAGTCAGAGAGCGTCGAGTGCTCTAATCCAAACACTAGTCTGCAAGAGGCTGAGAGTGACCGAGGGCGTGCGTAACGGCCGCATGCCAAGAGTCTTTCTTTGTTCAGAACTAACAGATGGTTTGCAGCCAGAAGACTGAATTCATGAAAGGACAAAAAAAACTAGACCCGACTAAAAGCAGACCATAAAAAAAGGTGCCTGGTTGAGCCAAAAACAATCAGACAGCCGTCACATCTTGACCGCACTTTATCTTAATTGCCTGGAAACCTGCGCCAGGTCCAAGTGGAGGCTCGGCTGTTTGTGCTTAGAAACGACGGCCGGGCCGACCCTAAGGACCGGTACTCAGACTAAGCCGTTCATTCCATTTCTATAACACTCAGGGTCACGGGGGAGCTGGAGCCGATCCCGGCTGACTCCGGCCAAGACCGATCACAGGACACGTATAAACAAACAAGCATTCTCCCTCACATTCACACCTGGGGACAATTTGGAGTCTCCGATTAGTTCACAGGCAGTCTTTGTGTCCGTGGTTTCGACACCAGTCTATAAATTACTTAGAAATGTGTATCAACTCGAGCTGTCAATAACAATGCAACAATAACAAGGAAATGGTGGAATTTTTTGATACATGTCTCACATCCTAAGTGCGGGACAATTTACCAAATACTGATCAGAAATGCCATCCATTCATCTTCTTCCGCTTATCTGAGGCCGGGTCGCGGGGGCAGCAGCCTAAGCAGGGTAACCCAGACTTCCCTCTCCCAAGCCACTTCGTCTAGCTCTTCCCGGGGGATCCCGAGGGGTTCCCAGGCCAGCCGGGAGAAATAGTCTTCCCAACGTGTCCTGGGTGTTCCCCGTGGCCTCCTACCGGTTGGACGTGCCCTAAACACCTCCCTAGGAAGGCGTTTGGGTGGCATCCTGAGCAGATGCCCGAACCACCTCATCTGGCTCCTCTCCATGTGGAGGAGCCGCGGCTTTACTTTGAGCTCCTCTTGGATGACAGAGCTTCTCACCCTATCTCTAAGGGAGAGACCCGCCACACGGCGGAGGGAACTCATTTGGGCCGCTTGTACCCGTGATCTTATCCTTTCGGTCATGACCCAAAGCTCATGACCATAAGTGAGGATGGGAACGTAGATCGACCGGTAAATTGAGAGCTTTGCCTTCCGGCTTAGCTCCTTCTTCACCACAACGGATCGGTACAACGTCCGCATTACTGAAGACACCGCACCGATCCGCCTGTCGATCTCACAATCCACTCTTCCCCCACTCGTGGACAAGACTCCTAGGTACTTGAACTCCTCCACTTGGGGCAGGGTCTCCTCTCCAACCCGGAGATGGCACTCCACCCTTTTCCGGGAGAGAATCATGGACTCGGACTTGGAGGTGCTGATTCTCATTCCGGTCGCTTCACACTCGGCTGCGAACCGATCCAGTGAGAGCTGAAGATCCTGGTCAGATGAAGCCATCAGGACCACATCATCCGCAAAAAGCAGAGACCTAATCCTGCGGTCACCAAACCGGAACCCCTCAACGCCTTGACTGCGCTTAGAAATTCTGTCCATAAAAGTTATGAACAGAATGGGTAACAAAGGGCAGACTTGGCGGAGTCCAACCCTCACTGGAAACGTGTTCGACTTACTGCCGGCAATGCGGACCAAGAAAGACAAAGAAAAATGCAAACTTATTGTCATTTATCGTAGATTTGTCATATTTCGATGCCATTGTTCAATGTGGTAAGCACAGACTCACGTAAACAATCACAAATGTTGCAATGTACATATTCTGTACAATTGACCACTAACCTACTCGGCGGCCTAGTGGTTAGAGTGTCCGCCCTGAGATCGGTAGGTTGTGGGTTCAAACCCCTGGCCGAGTCATACCAAAGACTATAAAAATGAGACCCATTACCTCCCTGCTTGGTACTCAGCATCAAGGGTTGGAATTGGGGGTTGAATCACCAAAAATAATTCCTGGGCGCGGCCCCCTCTGCTGCTCACTGCTCCCCTCACCTCCCAGGGGGTGAACAAGGGGATGGGTCAAATGCAGAGGACAGTCATTGATACTTTACTTTAAATGGTAACACCCAAATAAGTTTTTCAACTTCTTTACGTTGAAACTTCACGTTAATCAATTCATGGTTAAAGTATGTTGCATTGGCCGGGATTCGAACCTGGGCCTCCCCGTGGCAGGCGAAAATTCTACCACTGAACCACCAATGCAGCATTGGATTTGCCATAGACAGGCTACTGTTAGCAGTAATTATTTCAAACTTACACCATTTCCACATTTTTAAACCGATTCAAACCATTCCACCATCCTGGAGAATTAAACTATCTTTTTTTCAAGTTTGAAAAAATTCCAGGATTTTCCAGAATTCCTGGTTTTCCAAAGCCCTATTTCCACCCTCTTTTCTGGCGACTACTCCTCCCACATTTTTCAACACATTTCAACCGTTCCACCGTCAAAACTTTCCTATTAATCAGGAAAAAAAGTAGTGTGACTGGAAAATTTCCCATTTTATCTGAAATTCCAGGAATTCCATAATACCATTTCGACATTCAACATGTTACTACTTCAACATTTTCTCAACCAATTTGAAAAATTCCAACACTTACTATTTCAACTCATTCGAACCATTCAAGTTTTTTTTTTTACAATTTTCCCAAAAATTCCAGATTTTTCCGAAATTCCTTAATACCATTTACTACTTCAACATTTCATGCCCGATTTAAACAATTCCAACACCAACCAATTCAGGACATTCATGATCCTAATCATTTTGAAAAAAAATCCCACTTTTCCCAAATTTCCAGGAAGTTCCCATTGAAATGAATGGGACATTTTTCCAAGTTGCACAATTTCCACATTTTTCAACCAATTCAAACCATTCCACTTTCAACAAATTCCACCATCCTGGAAAATTAAACTATCCTTTTATCAAGTTCGAAAAAATTCCAGGATTTTCCCGAATTCCTGGTTTTCCAAAACCCTATTTCCACCCTCTTCTCTGGAGACTACTTCTTCCACATTTTTCAACACATTTCAACCGTTCCACCGTCAAAACATTCCTCTTAATCAGGAAAAAAAAGGAGTGTGACTGGAAAATTTCCCATTTTTTCTGAAATTCCAAGAATTCCATAATACCATTTCGACATTCAACATGTTACTACTTTAACATTTTCTCAACCAATTTGAAAAATTCCAACACTTACCATTTCAACTCATTCGAACCATTCAAGTTTTGTTTTTTTACAATTTTCCCAAAAATGCCAGATTTTTCCGAAATTCCTTAATACCATTTACTACTTCAACATTTCATGCCCGATTTAAACAATTCCAACACCAATCAATTCAGCTCATTCAGGACATTCGTGATCCTAATCATTTTGGAAAAAATCCCACTTTTCCCAAATTTCCAGGAAGTTCTCATTGAAATGAATGGAACATTTTTCCAAGTTGCACAATTCCCACATTTTTCAACCAATTCAAACCATTCCACCTTCAACAAATTCCACCATCCTGAAAAATTAAACTATCCTTTTTTCAAGTTTGAAAAAATTCCAGGATTTTCAAGAATTCCTGGTTTTCCAAAACCCTATTTCCCCCCTCTTCTCTGGCGACTACTTCTTACACATTTTTCAACCCATTTCAACCGTTCCACCGTCAAAACATTCCTATTAATCAGGAAAAAAAGTCGTGTGACTGGAAAATTTCCCATTTTTTCTGAAATTCCAGGAATTCCATGATACCATTTTGACATTCAACATGTTACTACTTTAACATTTTCTCAACCAATTTGAAAAATTCCAACACTAACCATTTCAACTAATTTTTTACAATTAAAAAAAAAATTCCCAATGTTCCCCAAATTCCTTAATACCATTTACTACTTCAACATTTCAGGCCCGATTTAAACAATTCCAACACCAACCAATTCAGCTCATTCAGGACATTCATGATCCTAATCACTTTCCAAAAATATCCCACTTTTCCCAAATTTCCAGGAAGTTCCCATTGAAATGAATGGGGCATTTTTCCAAGTTGCACAATTCCCACATTTTTCAACCAATTCAAACCATTTCACCGTCCTAGAAAATTAAACTATCGTTTTTTTCAAGTTCGAAAAAATTCCAGGATTTTCCCGAATTCCTGGTTTTCCAAAACCCTATTTCCCCCCTCTTCTCTGGAGACTACTTCTTCCACATTTTTCAACCCATTTCAACCCTTCCACTGTCAAAACTTTCCTATTAATCAGGAAAAAAAGTAGTGTGACTGGAAAATTTCCCATTTTTTATGAAATTTCAAGAATTCCATAATACCATTTCTACATTCAACATGTTACTACTTTAACATTTTCTCAACCAATTTGAAAAATTCCAACAATAACCATTTCAACTCATTTTTACAATTAAAAAAAAAAAAAAATCCCAATGTTCCCGAAATTCCCTAATACCATTTACTACTTCAACATTTCATGCCCGATTTAAACAATTCCAACACCAACCAATTCAGCTCATTCAGGACATTCATGATCCTAATCATTTTGAAAAAAATCTCACTATTCCCAAATTTCCAGGAAAATCTCATTGAAATGAATGGGACATTTTTCCAAGTTGCACAATTCCCACATTTTCAACCAATTCAAACCCTTCCACCTTCAACAAATTCCACCATCCTGGAAAATTAAAATATCATTTTTTCAAGTTTGAAAAAAATCCAGGATTTTCCAGAATTCCTGGTTTTCCAAAACTGTATTTCCACCCTCTTCTCTGGAGACTACTCCTCCCACATTTTTCAACACATTTCAACCATTCCACCGTCAAAACATTCCTCTTAATCAGGAAAAAAAAGGAGTGTGACTGGAAAATTTCCCATTTTTTCTGAAATTCCAAGAATTCCATAATACCATTTCTACATTCAACATGTTACTACTTTAACATTTTCTCAACCAATTTGAAAAATTCCAACAATAACCATTTCAACTCATAAGAACCATTCAAGTTTTTTTTGTATTTTTTTTTACAATTTTCAAAAAAATTCCAGGATTTTCCCGAATTCCTGGTTTTCCAAAACCCTATTTCCACCCTCTTCTCTGGAGACTACTTCTTCCACATTTTTCAACACATTTCAACCGTTCCACCGTCAAAACTTTCCTATTAATCAGGAAAAAAAGTAGTGTCACTGGAAAATTTCCCATTTTTTCTGAAATTCCAGGAATTCCGTAATACCATTTCTACATTCAACATGTTACTACTTTAACATTTTCTCAACCGATTTGAAAAATTCCAACACTATTTCAACTCGTTAGGACCATTCCAGTTTGTTTTTTTTACAATTTTCAAAAAAATTCTAGATATTCCCGAAATTTCCTAATAGCATTTACTACTTCAACATTTCATGCCCGATTTAAACGATTCCAACACCAATCAATTCAGCTCATTCAGGACATTCATGATCCTAATCATTTTGAAAAAAATCCCAGTTTTCCCAAATTTCCAGGAAGTTCCCATTGAAATGAATGGGACATTTTTCCAAGTTGCACAATTCCCACATTTTTCAACCAATTCAAACCATTCCACCTTCAACAAATTCCACCATCCTGGAAAATTAAACTATCTTTTTTTCAAGTTCGAAAAAATTACAGGATTTTCCCGAATTCCTGGTTTTCCAAAACCCTATTTCCACCCTCTTCTCTGGAGACTACTTCTTCCACATTTTTCAACACATTTCAACCGTTCCACCGTCAAAACATTCCTCTTAATCAGGAAAAAAAAGGAGTGTGACTGGAAAATTTCCCATTTTTTCTGAAATTCCAAGAATTCCATAATACCATTTCTACATTCAACATGTTACTACTTTAACATTTTCTCAACCAATTTGAAAAATTCCAACACTAACCATTTCAACTCATAAGAACCATTCAAGTTTTTTTTGTATTTTTTTTTACAATTTTCAAAAAAATTCCAGATTTTTCCGAAATTCCTTAATACCATTTACCACTTCAACATTTCATGCCCGATTTAAACAATTCCAACACCAACCAATTCAGCTCATTCAGGACATTCATGATCCTAATCATTTTGAAAAAAATCCCAGTTTTCCCAAATTTCCAGGAAGTTCTCATTGAAATAAATGGGTCATTTTTCCAAGTTGCACAATTTCCACATTTTTCAACCAATTCAAACCATTCCACCTTCAACAAATTCCATCCTGGAAAATTAAAATATCCTTTTTTCAATTTTGAAAAAAATCCAGGATTTTCCAGAATTCCTGGTTTTCCAAAGCCCTATTTCCACCCTCTTCTCTGGAGACTACTCCTCCCACATTTTCCAACACATTTCAACCGTTCCACCGTCAAAACGTTTCTATTAATCAGGAAAAAAAGTAGTGTGACTGGAAAATTTCCCATTTTTTCTGAAATTCCAGGAATTCCGTAATACCATTTCTACATTCAACATGTTACTACTTTAACATTTTCTCAACCAATTTGAAAAATTCCAACACTTACCATTTCAACTCATTCGAACCATTCAAGTTTTTTTTTTGTACAATTTTCCCAAAAATGCCAGATTTTTCCAAAATTCCTTAATACCATTTACTACTTCAACATTTCATGCCCGATTTAAACAATTCCAACACCAATCAATTCAGCTCATTCAGGACATTCATGATCCTAATCATTTTGGAAAAAATCCCACTTTTCCCAAATTTCCAGGAAGTTCTCATTGAAATGAATGGAACATTTTTCCAAGTTGCACAATTCCCACATTTTTCAACCAATTCAAACCATTCCACCTTCAACAAATTCCACCATCCTGGAAAATTAAACTATCCTTTTTTCAAGTTGGAAAAAAATCCAGGATTTTCCAGAATTCCTGGTTTTCCAAAGCCCTATTTCCACCCTTTTTTCTGGCGACTACATCTTACACATTTTTCAACCCATTTCAACCGTTCCACCGTCACCACATTCCTCTTAATCAGGACAAAAAAGTTTGTTTTTTTTAACTAGAAAAATTCCTGTTTTTCTCAAATTCCAGTAATACCATTTCTCAATTCAACATGTTACTACTTCAACACTTTCTTAACCGATTTGAAAAATTCCAACACTAAGCATTTCAACTCACTAGGACCATTCAAGTTTTTTTTTTACAATTTTCCAAAAAATTCCAGATTTTCTCAAAATTCCCTAATACCATTTACTACTTCAACATTTCATGCCCGATTAAAAAAATTCCAACGCCAACCAATTGAGCTCATTCAGGACATTCATGATCCTAATCATTTTCCAAAAATATCCCACTATTCCCAAATTTCCAAGAAGTTCTCATTGAAATAAATGGGGCATTTTTCCAAGTTGCACAATTCCAAATTTTTCAACCAATTGCAACCATTCCACTTTCAACAAATTCCACCATCCTGGAAAATTAAACTATCCTTTTATCAAGTTCGAAAAAATTCCAGGAATTTCCAGAATTCCTGTTTTTTCCACCCTCTTCTCTGGAGACTACTTCTTCCACATTTTTCAACACATTTCAACCGTTCCACCGTCAAAACCTTCCTCTTAATCAGAACAAAAAAGTATTTTTTTTTAACTAGAAAAATTCCTGTTTTTCTCAAATTCCAGTAATTCCGTAATACCATTTCTCAATTCAACATGTTACTACTTCAACACTTTCTTAACCGATTTGAAAAATTCCAACACTAAGCATTTCAACTCACTAGGACCATTCGAGTTTTTTTTTACAATTTTCCAAAAAATTCCAGTTTTTCTCAAAATTCCCTAATACAATTTACTACTTCAACATTTCATGTCCGATTTAAACAATTCCAACACCAACCAATTCAGCTCATTCAGGACATTCATGATCCTAATCATTTTCCCAAAAAATCTCACTTTTCCCAAATTTCCAGGAAGTTCTCATTGAAATAAATTGAGCATTCTTCCCAAGTTGCACAATTCCCACATTTTTCAACCAAATCAAACCATTCCACCTTCAACAAATTCCACCATCCTGGAAAATTAAACAATCTTTCTTTTAAGTAAAAAATTTTTTCAGGATTTTCCCAAAATTCCCGCATTTTTCAACCTATTCAAAGCATTCCAACATCAACACATTCCACTCACCCTGGACATTCAAACTAACACTTTCCCAACTTCCAGTTTTCCCAGAAATTCAAACCATTCCAACATTCAAACTATTACTACATTCTGTCAGCATTTCACTTCAACTTCAGCATTGGAGCATTCACACGCAATTCCTTCAGTAATTGCCTCCTCTAGTTTAGGTATTACTTTGATACCGGACTATAAAATGCTACTTATTTTCCTACGCTTTGAACCATGCGACTAATAGTCTGGTGCGGCTAATATATGGGAAAATGTTTCTTTTTTTTACTTATGGAATATGCATGTGTTTGGGCTGTGGGACCAAAACAAAGTACCTGGATGCGTCACAGTTTTGCCACCTGATAATTCAAAACGTTTTGTTAGCCTTTCCAAGGACTACAAGAACATCCTCGGCTGAAGGGACACAACACACACCTGGTTAACTATCAGCCCCTTCTGTCAAAGCATTGTTTAAATTCCATCCAGTCAACACATTGCAATGTGATTAGGGGTGTGTGTGTGTGTGAGTGAGTGTGTGTGTGTGTGTGTGTGTGTGAGTGTGTGTGTGTGTGTGTTGCACATGTCCGGGCAACTTTAACTGAGAACATGCTGTCACTTTTTAGTCAACAGTCTGCAACTGTGCCGCTATTAAAACTTGTCTAATCTAATAATTCCAACCGAATTGTACAAAAAATGTGAACGTAACCTTCTTCGGCTAAGTGAGTCATTGTAAATCCAGCTTTTTTGGAAGATTTTAGGCGAGGATAATATCGTTTTTATTAGGATACATTGACGTTTGGACTCCCAGAGACTAAGTGAATTTTCCAACTCAAAATCTGGTTTTGTCCTTCAATGTTAGGGACGTTTTTAAGACGAGTACCTTTTACATTTTAACCGACAGACCACTGAGTCAGGGTACCATGGAATCGATACAGGTACCGTATTTTCGGACTTAAAATCTTTTAATTTTCTCCAAAAATGGACAGTGCGCCTTATAACCCGGTGCGCTTAATGTACGGCATAATTCTGGTTGTGCTTACCGACCTCGAAGCAATTGTATTTGGTATCTGGTGTAAAAATAAGTCAGACCAGTAGATGGCAGTCACACATTAGAGATATGTACAGACTGCAATTTGATGGGAGTAAACAACAGGCTTTTGAACTAGTGAATTTTACAAATCAAAATCGGGTTTTGTCCTTCAATGTTTGGGACGTTTTTAGTCTACATAAGATGAGTACCTTTTACATTTTAACCGACAGACCACTGAGTCAGGGTACAATGGAATCGATACTGGTACCGTATTTCCCGACTTAAAATCTTTTAATTTTCTCCCAAAATGGACAGTGCGCCTTATAACCCGGTGCGCTTAAAGTACGGCATAAATCTTGTTGTGCTTACCAACCTCGAAGCAATTTTATTTGGTCCCTGGTGTAGTGATAAGTCTGACCAGTAAATGGCAGTCACACATAAGAGATACGCGTGGACTGCAATTTAATGGCAGTAAACTACAGGCTTTTGAACTAGTGAATTTTACAACTCAAAATCTGGTTTTGTCCTTCAATGTAAGGGACGTTTTTAGTCTACATAAGATGAGTACTTTTTACATTCTAACCGACAGACCACTGAGTCAGGGTACCATGGAATCGATACTGGTACCGTATATTTTCCGACTTAAAATCCTTTAATTTTCTCCAAAAATGGATGTCCAACCCTTTTAACCCGCTGCGCTTAATGTACGGCATAATTCTGGTTGTGCTTACCGACCTCGAAGCAATTGTATTTGATATCTTGCGTAAAAATAAGTCAGACCAGTAGATGGCAGTCACACATAAGAGATATGTGTGGACTGCAATTTGATAGCAGTAAACAATAGACTTTTGAACAAGAGAATTTTACAACTCAAAATCTGGTTTTGTCCTTCAATGTTTGGGACGTTTTTAGTCGACATAAGATGAATACTTTTTACTTTTTAACCGACAGACCACTGAGTCAGGGTACCATGGAATCGATACTGGTACCGTATTTTTCCGACTTAAAATCATTTAATTTTCCCCAAAA
The DNA here is from genome assembly GCF_033978795.1 of Nerophis ophidion. Lineage (NCBI taxonomy): Eukaryota > Metazoa > Chordata > Actinopteri > Syngnathiformes > Syngnathidae > Nerophis > Nerophis ophidion. The sequence continues at coordinate 5,725,694 of NC_084632.1, forward strand.
ATGGACAGTGCGCCTTATAACCCGGTGCGATTAATGTATGGCATAATTCTTGTTGTGCTTACCGACCTCGAAGCAACTGTTTTTGGTATCTGGTGTAAAAATAAGTCTGACCAGTAGATGGCAGTCACACATAAGAGATATGTACAGACTGCAATTTGATGGCAGTAAACAACAGACTTTTGAACAAGAAAATTTTACAACTCAAAATCTGGTTTTGTCATTCAATGTTTGGAACGTTTTTAGTCTACATAAGATGAGTACCTTTTACATTTTAACCGACAGACCACTGACTCCGGGTACCTTGGAATCAAGACTGGTACCGTATTTTTCCGACTTAAAATCCTTTAATTTTCTCCAAAAAGGGACAGTGCGCCTTATAACCCGGTGCGCTTAATGTACGGCATGATTCTGGTTGTGCTTACCGACCTCGAAGCAATTGTATTTGGTATCTGGTGTTAAAATAAGTCTGACCAGTAGATGGCAGTCACACATAAGAGATACACGTGGACTGCAATTTAATGGCAGTAAACAACAGGCTTTTGAACCAGTGAATTTTACAACTCAAAATCTGGTTTTGTCCTTCAATGTTTGGGACGTTTTTAGTCTACATAAGATGAGTACCTTTTTCATTTTAACCGACAGACCACTGAGTCAGGGTACCACAGAATCGATACCGGTACCGTATTTTTCCGACTTAAAATCCTTTAATTTTCTCCAAAAATGGACAGTGCGCCTTATAACCCAGTGCGCTTAATGTACGGCATAATTCTTGTTGTGCTTACCAACCTCGAACCAATTTTATTTGGTACCTGGTGTGGTGATAAGTCTGACCAGTAGATGGCAGTCACACATAAGAGATATGTGTAGACTGCAATTTGATGCCAGTAAACAACAGGCTTTTGAACTAATGAATTTTACAACTCAAAATCTGGTTTTGTCCTTCAATGTTTGGGACGTTTTTAGTCTACGTAAGATGAGTACCTTTAACATTTTAACCGACAGACCACTGAGTCAGGGTACCACGGAGTCGATACTGGTGCCGTATTTTTCCGACTTAAAATCCTTTAATTTTCTCCAAAAATGGACAGTGCGCCTTATAACCCGGTGCGCTTAATGTACGGCATGATTCTGGTTGTGCTTACCGACCTCGAAGCAATTTTATTTGGTACCTGGTGTAGTGATAAGTCTGACCAGTAGATGGCAGTCACGCATAAGAGATACGCGTGGACTACAATTTGATGACAGTAAACTACAGGCTTTTGAACTAGTGAATTTTACAACTCAAAATCTGGTTTTGTCCTTCAATGTTTGGAACGTTTTTAGTCTACATAAGATGAGTACCTTTTACATTTTAACCGACAGACCACTGAGTCAGGGTACCATGGAATCGATACTCGTACTGTATTTTTCCGACTTAAACTCCTTTAATTTTCTCCAAAAATGGACAGTGCGCCTTATAACCCGGTGCGCTTAATGTACGGCATAATTCTTGTTGTGCTTACCAACCTCGGAGAAATTTTATTTGGTACCTGGTGTAGTGATAAGTCTGACCAGTAAATGGCAGTCACACATAAGAGATACGCGTGGACTGCAATTTAATGGCAGTAAACTACAGGCTTTTGAACTAGTGAATTTTACAACTCAAAATCAGTTTTTTTCCTTCAATGTAAGGGATGTTTTTAGTCTACATAAGATGAGTACCTTTTACATTTTAACCAACAGACCACTGACTCCGGTTACCTTGGAATCGATACTGGTACCGTATTTTCCCGACTTAAAATCTTTTAATTTTCTCAAAAAATGGACAGTGCGCCTTATAACCCGGTGCGCTTAATGTACGGCATAATTCTGGTTGTGCTTACCGACCTCGAAGCAATTGTATTTGGTATCTGGTGTAAAAATAAGTCTGACCAGTAGATGGCAGTCACACATAAGAGATACGCGTGGACTGCAATTTAATGGCAGTAAACAACAGACTTTTGATCAAGAGAATTTTACAACTCAAAATCTGGTTTTGTCCTTCAATGTTAGGGACGTTTTTAAGACGAGTACCTTTTACATTTTAACCGACAGACCACTGACTCCGGCCGGGTACCTTAGAATCGATACTGGTACCGTATTTTTCCGACTTAAAATCCTTTAATTTTCCCCAAAAATGGACAGTGCGCCTTATAACCCGGTGCGCTTAATGTACGGCATAATTCTGGTTGTGCTTACCGACCTCGAAGTTGTATTTGGTATCTAGTGTAAAAATAAGTCTGACCAGTAGATGGCAGTCACACATAAGAGATATGTGTAGACTGCAATTTAATGGCAGTAAACTACAGGCTTTTGAACTAGTGAATTTTACAACTCAAAATCTGGTTTTGTCCTTCAATGTAAGGGATGTTTTTAGTCTACATAAGATGAGTACTTTTTACATTCTAACCGACAGACCACTGAGTCAGGGTACCATGGAACCGATACTGGTACCGTATATTTTCCGACTTAAAATCCTTTAATTTTCTCCAAAAATGGATGTCCAACCCTTTTAACCCGCTGCGCTTAATGTACGGCATAATTCTGGTTGTGCTTACCGACCTCGAAGCAATTGTATTTGATATCTTGCGTAAAAATAAGTCAGACCAGTAGATGGCAGTCACACATAAGAGATATGTGTAGACTGCAATTTGATAGCAGTAAACAATAGACTTTTGAACAAGAGAATTTTACAACTCAAAATCTGGTTTTGTCCTTCAATGTTTGGGACGTTTTTAGTCGACATAAGATGAGTACCTTTTATTTTTTAACCGACAGACCACTGAGTCAGGGTACCATGGAATCGATACTGGTACCGTATTTTTCCGACTTAAAATCATTTAATTTTCCCCAAAAATGGACAGTGCGCCTTATAACCCGGTGCGATTAATGTATGGCATAATTCTTGTTGTGCTTACCGACCTCGAAGCAACTGTTTTTGGTATCTGGTGTAAAAATAAGTCTGACCAGTAGATGGCAGTCACACATAAGAGATATGCACAGACTGCAATTTGATAGCAGTAAACAACAGACTTTTGAACAAGAAAATTTTACAACTCAAAATCTGGTTTTGTCATTCAATGTAAGGGACGTTTTTAGTCTACATAAGATGAGTACCTTTTACATTTTAACCGACAGACCACTGACTCCGGTTACTTTGGAATCAAGACTGGTACCGTATTTTTCCGACTTAAAATCCTTTAATTTTCCCCAAAAATGGAAAGTGCGCCTTATAACCCGGTGCGCTTAATGTACGGCATAATTCTTGTTATGCTTACCGGCCTCAAAGCAATTGTATTTGGTATCTGGCGTAAAAATAAGTCCGAACAGTAGATGGCAGTCACACATAAGAGATATGTGTGGACTGCAATTTGATGGTAGTAAACAACAGGCTTTTGAACTAGTGAATTTTACAACTCAAAATCTGGTTTTGTCCTTCAATGTTTGGAACGTTTTTAGTCTACATAAGATGAGTACCTTTTTCATTTTAACCGACAGACCACTGAGTCAGGGTACCTTGGAATCGATACAGGTACCGTATTTTCGGACTTAAAATCTTTTAATTTTCTCAAAAAATGGACAGTGCACCTTATAACCGGGTGCGCTTAATGTACGGCATAATTCTTGTTATGCTTACCGGCCTCAAAGCAATTGTATTTGGTATGTGGCGTAAAAATAAGTCCGAACAGTAGATGGCAGTCACACATAAGAGATATGTGTAGACTGCAATTTGATGGTAGTAAACAACAGGCTTTTGAACTAGTGAATTTTACAACTCAAAATCTGGTTTTGTCCTTCAATGTTTGGAACGTTTTTAGTCTACATAAGATGAGTACCTTTTACATTTTAACCGACAGACCACTGACTCAGGGGTACCTTGGAATCAATACTAGTACCGTATTTTTCCGACTTAAAATTTTTAAATTTTCTACAAAATATGAACAGTGCGCCTTATAACCCGGTGCGCCTAATGTATGGCATAATTCTGGCTGTGGTTACCGACCTCGAAGCAATGTTATCCAGTACCGGGTGTAATGAAAAGTCTGACCAGTAGATGGCAGTCACACATAAGAGTACGCGGTTTGTTGACATGAAATCTTGCAGCTTTACTTTTGCTCGAACCGAGTCTGCAACCGGACAGGACGTTATGTGCGACAAAAGTATCAAAGTTACATACAGTTTGATTTTCCAGACAGAATTAGCGTACCAATAAAACTATTCTACTTGGTGCCCATCCTTAATGATTTGGTAGTGGGACAACACTCCTACATTGTGATTTAGAAAAAACATATTTTTATTATTACTTCTGGAAGGGTCATTTGACTTAACTTTTTTTTTTATCTGCGCGTTAAATAAACAATTTTGATTTGTTAGGCCTTCAACCTGAAAAACTCACTCAGTAGTGCCTACTATTCTCCTAAATTATTGACCTCTGCCGCCAAGTCGTCACCAAGTCTGGCGTGTAAATTCGTCATGACCGGACGCCCCAAAAAATACTTTGTTTTCAAACATCCGGTTTGAAAACAAACCGGATGTGGTGCATTTTGGTTTGGAGAAACCACTTTGGGTCAAAATTAAGGGTTGTGTTTTGATGAACTACTCAATGGAACCATGACTAAATCCCCCCAAAACTAAAAAGACTAAAGATGATCAATTCTGAAGCATTTTAGTCTATGCCACGTCATTTTATCTGGCCTGGAAATGATATGTGTCCACAAATTACTTCATATTTTATAATTACATGTCATTGTTTTTTTTGACAGAAAAAAATATATATACTGCTTGAAATTGGATGGTGTCCAATATTGCAACAAATATTAATGTATTTTATCATACTTTCCAAACATGTTTTTGTTTAAATAAAAATAAATATATATACTTAAGTATAACTTTACAGCAAACTACCCATGAAATGAATAAAAATGGCAAAAATATTACTGTAAATTGAAAAAAAACGACTACTGTATTTTGCGTTAAAATTCTGTTGACTGAGCTGCCAGTTATTGACAGTAAAATCTATGTTTGTTGTTTTTAACGATGTATTACTGTAAATGGAAAAATTTGTTTTTACGGTAGAAAACCCGGCAGCTAAATTGCCAGAATAAAAAAAAAAAAAATTGTACTATTTTTCAATGACTAATATCATGTTATAAAAAATAATGTCAATTTAACAGTAAAATTCTGGCAACTAAGCTGCTAGCTTTTTCCGTAAAGCCCCCCAAAAAACAGTGGTACTGTTTTTCATTTACCGTAAAAGGTTGTAATAAATAAAAAAAACACACCATATTTTACAGTAAAATTTTGTACGGGTAAATTTTGTAAAGGTACATTTTTTACTGTAAAATCAACAGTCTACTTAAAAAAATGTATTTAATTGTGATGAGTTGGCAACTTGTCTAGGGTGTACCCCAGCTGAGATAGGCTCCAGCCCTCCGAAATGGACAAGCGGTAGAAAATGGATGGATGGAATAATGAAATCCAGAGGCAAATTCCTACATTATTCACTGTTACAAGCGGCCCTCTGATGGCAGAGGCAATTAAGCTGCTAGCTTAAAATTCTGGCAATTAAGCTGCTAGCTTTTTCCGTAAAACCCCCCAAAAAACAGTGGTACTGTTTTTCATTTACCGTGAAATGTTGTAAAAAAAAAAAAAAACACACCATATTTTACAGTAAAATTTTGTAAAGGTATTTTTTTTACTGTAAAATCAACAGTCTGCTTAAAAAATGTATTTAATTGTGATGAGTTGGCGACTTGTCTAGGGTGTACCCCAGCGGAGATAGGCTCCAGCACTCCGAAAGGGACAAGCGGTAGAAAATGGATGGCTGGAATAATAAAATCCAGAGGCAAATTCCTACATTATTCACTGTTACAAGCGGCCCTCTGATGGCAGAGGCAATTAAGATGCTAGCTTAAGATTCTTAAAATTCTGGGAATTAAGCTGCTAGCTTTTTCCGTAAAACCCCCCAAAAAACAGTGGTACTGTTTTTCATTTACCGTGAAATGTTGTAAAAAAAAAAAAAAAAAAACACACCATATTTTACAGTAAAATTTTGTAAAGGTATTTTTTTTACTGTAAAATCAACAGTCTGCTTAAAAAAATGTATTTAATTGTGATGAGTTGGCGACTTGTCTAGGGTGTACCCCAGCGGAGATAGGCTCCAGCACTCCGAAAGGGACAAGCGGTAGCAAATGGATGGCTGGAATAATAAAATCCAGAGGCAAATTCCTACATTATTCACTGTTACAAGCGGCTCTCTGATGGCAGAGGCAATTAAGCTGCTATCTTAAAATTCTTAAAATTCTGGCAACTAAGCTGCTGGCTTTTTCCGTAAAATCCCCCAAAAAACAGTGGTACTGTTTTTCATTTACCATAAAATGTAATAAATAAAAAAAACACACCATATTTTACAGTAAAATTTTGTAAAAGTACATTTTTTACTGTAAAATCAACAGTCTACTTAAAAAAATGTATTTAATTGTGATGAGTTGGCAACTTGTCTAGGGTGTACCCCAGCTGAGATAGGCTCCAGCCCTCCGAAATGGACAAGCGGTAGAAAATAGATGGATGGAATAATGAAATCCAGAGGCAAATTCCTACATTATTCACTGTTACAAGCGGCCCTCTGATGGCAGAGGCAATTAAGATGCTAGCTTAAAATTCTGGCAATTAAGCTGCTAGCTTTTTCCGTAAAACCCCCCAAAAAACAGTGGTACTGTTTTTCATTTACCGTGAAATGTTGTAAAAAAAAAAAAAAAAACACACCATATTTTACAGTAAAATTTTGTAAAGGTATTTTTTTTACTGTAAAATCAACAGTCTGCTTAAAAAATGTATTTAATTGTGATGAGTTGGCGACTTGTCTAGGGTGTACCCCAGCGGAGATAGGCTCCAGCACTCCGAAAGGGACAAGCGGTAGCAAATGGATGGCTGGAATAATAAAATCCAGAGGCAAATTCCTACATTATTCACTGTTACAAGCGGCTCTCTGATGGCAGAGGCAATTAAGCTGCTAGCTTAAAATTCTTAAAATTCTGGCAATTAAGCTGCTAGCTTTTTCCGTAAAACCCCCCAAAAAACAGTGGTACTGTTTTTCATTTACCGTAAAATGTTGTAATAAATAAAAAAATACACCATATTTTACAGTAAAATTTTGTAAAGGTACATTTTTTACTGTAAAATCTACAGTCTACTTAAAATTTTTTATATAATTGTGATGAGTTGGCGACTTGTCTTGGGTGTACCCCAGCTGAGATAGGTTCCAGCACTCCGAAATGGACAAGCGGTAGAAAATGGACGGATGGAATAATGAAATCCAGAGGCACATTCCTACATTATTCACTGTTACAAGCGGCTCTCTGATGGCAGAGGCAATTAAGCTGCTAGCTTAAAATTCTTAAAATTCTGGCAATTAAGCTGCAGGCTTTTTCCGTAAAACCCCTCAAAAAACAGTTGTACTGTTTTTCATTTACCATAAAATGTAATAAATAAAAAAAACACACCATATTTTACAATAAAATTTTGTAAAAGTAAATTTTTTACTGTAAAATCAACAGTCTACTTAAAAAAAATGTATTTAATTGTGATGAGTTGGCGACTTGTCTAGGGTGTACCCCAGCTGAGATAGGCTCCAGCACCCCGAAAGGGACAAGCGGTAGAAAAATGGATGGCTGGAATAATGAAATCCAGAGGCAAATTCCTACATTATTCACTGTTACAAGCGGCCCTCTGATGGCAGTTGTGGCCCTCAATGAAAACCGCTTTGACCCCCCTGGTCCGGTTGTAGGGTGTGGCTGGGGAATGCCGATAAAGATCGATGGTCAGTCTGACGATTCCTCAAAGCAAATGTAATTGTTAATAATTTTACTCCCAAAAGTAAGATGTTCATCATTATTAGTATTTCGGATCAATATGCCACTAGATGCATCTGGACTTCCTAGTTTGGTCACAGGAAACAGGAAATGAGAAGAAAGTGAACCCCTGCGTTACGAGAAGAGGGCCCGTTCACGATGGTCTCAACTTTATTAATGTTTTCTTTGGTAGACATTATGGCTGATGCAGATTTTCAGTAGTAATTAAGTTAAGATTGTTTTTTTAAACATTTCAGACTGCTTAACAACAACTTGAAGCAGCTGTAAGAGATGTGTATATGTTGATGGACAATAGGGTTTAAATAGGGAGACTTTTACGGCTTGGAAAGCTGAAAAAGTGTAAGGACAAACGCTTACCTTCACATTTGTGGCTTGTTTCACTCTGGCGGTGGCCGGCGGGACATTTGCACTCGTAGGATCCCACGGTGTTGATGCAGTTCCCTCCAGCACAGAGACCCGGCACTGCTTGACACTCGTCCACGTCTGGGAGCGAAAGCAGACAGAAACATGTCAGAAAATGCTGATAAAAACAAAAGTGGTGATATTATTATGCATCCATCCATCCAACCGGGTCGCGGGGGTCAGGAGCCTAACCAGGGAAGTCCAGACTTCCCTCTCCCCAGCCACTTTGTCCAGATCCTCCCGGGGGGGATCCTGAGGCATTCCCAGGCCAGCCGGGAGACATAGTCTTCCCAACGTGCCCTGGGTATTTCCCGTGGCCTCCTACCGGTCGGACGTGTCCTAAACACCTCCCTAGGGAGGCTTTCGGGTGGCATCCTGACCAGATGCCTGAACCACCTCATCTGGCTCCTCTCCATGTGGAGGATCAGCAGCTTTACTTTGACTTCCTCCCGGATGACAGAGCTTCTCGCCCTATCTCTAAGGGAGAACCCCGCCAAACGACAGAGGAAACTCATTTCTACCGCTTGAACCCGTGATCTTGTCCTTTCGTTCATAACCCAAAGCTGAGGATTGGAACGTAGATTGACCGGTAAATTGAGAGCTTTGCCTTCCGGCTCGGATTCTTCTTCACCACAACGGATCGATACAGCGTCCGCATTACTGAACACGCCACACCGATCCATCTGTCGATCTCACGATCCACTCTTCCCTAACTCGTGAACAAGACTCCGAGGTACTTGAATTCCTCCAATCGGGGCAACACATACATCGTAAGAGCACAGTAGAGCCCTGTTGTTTGCGAAGGTCCCTATAATGTCTGTTTTGATTGACTAAACCAATTCACATTTATGGACAGAATTTCTAAGCGCAGTCAGAGCTTTTGCCGTCTGTGAACTCTTCCCCAAGTGGAGGAATTGAAGCACCTTTAGAGTCTTGGGAAGAATGGATCGTGACATCGACAAGTGGATTGGTGAGATGTCTACACTGATGCAGACCTTGTATTGTGGAAAAGGAACTGAGTCGGAAGGCAGAGCTCTCCACTTAGCGGTCGATCTACGTCCCTATGGTCATGAGCTTTGGGTTGTGACCGAAAGGTCAAGATCACGGCTACAAGTGGCCGAAATGAGTTTAGGGTGATCAGCTCTGTCATTCAGGAGGAGCTCAGAGTAAAGCCGTTGGTTGTCCAGATCAAGATGAGCCAGTTGAGGTCGATCTGGTATCTGGTCAGGATGACCAAATGCCAGATCGACGCCTCCCTGAGTAGGTGTTTAGGTCACATCCAAGCGGTAGGAGGCCAGGGGAAGACCCAGGACACAGACTATGTCTCCTAGGTGGCCTGGAAAGGCCTCAGGATCCCCCGGGAGGAACCGGACAAAGTGGCCGGGGTATTCTGGGATTCTCTGTTCAGGCAGAACCGACCTTGAATAAGAGGGAGAAATTGGATAGCGAGATAACTGAGGTACTCTGCGGTTTAAGGACCTAGTGTAGCGTTTTGCCGAAGAGTTATTCAAAAATGATCAATAAGGCAGCTATGTAGTGTTTTTAGGAATCTGCTGAATGTTGAGGAAATGAACTTGTAAAGAAACCACCCTTTGTGTGATTCATACCCGCAGCACTCTTTTCCAACTGCATATAGTGCCATCGAACCACTTTTCTATTTAAGTTCTCGCATTATGAACTGAATCCACTCGGCATCCATTGCACCGGCCACATCTGCGGCCCCTTCCAAGGTTTCACGTTGTTCCCATTGGGTTGAGTTATTCCTTGCCTTGATGTGGGGCTCCGAGCCGAGGATGTCATTGTGGCTCGTGCAGCCCTTTGAGACATTTGTGATTCCGGGCCACTCTGATGGATGGATTGAAGTTACCATTAACAAATGCGAGCGAATGCATAACTGCGAACAGGCGCGGATCTACTGCGTTTTTGGCTGGCTTATTCAAAACATCGTATAATAGAAGAGTGACTTGTCACTCACTCCAGGGTCAAGACTTCCCAGAAACTCATTCGAAACAGGAAACAGTTTTATTAAACGTACGCTTTTCCCAGCATTCACCGTGAGTCATATTTTCCCAGTATTGATGATATAACGCCATTGGGAACGAATGTGCATACCCCTTTATTCCCAAAGTGGATTTATTCCCCCCCTTCCATAATCCGAAGACGTAGCAAGGGAGCTGTTTTCAATCTATTGGGCTGCCCAACCTGCTTCACATGAAAACAAGACCGTGTGTATGAGACACAGAGGCAGCATGTGGCCGCCAACACCCTGAACCTACATTTGGATTCATGGTCATGTGCGGTTTGCGCTGATTCCAAGTCTCCCAAGGCTCTCTGGTGGCTCGGTGACTTCAGCGTATGTGATTAACGAGGACTTCATCTGGAGCAGTCTGGCTCACACATGAATACTTTTACGGATATACAGTCGGGGGGGAAACGGTACACCATAATCACGGTTAGGTACCTACCAGATCTAGAAATGACTTCTGCCACTGCTTCGTTTGGTCTACTCGTCTTTCTTCGTTTACATATTTTATCGAGTAACCCAAGTGCTTTGAAACAACTAAATGGTTCCTTTGAGGCACACATTAAAAGCGTTACTAAAACGGCCTTCCTTCATCTCCGTAATATCGCTAAAATTCGCTCCATTCTGTCCACTAAAGACGCTGAGATCATTATCCATGCGTTTGTTACGCCTCGTCTCGATTACTGTAACGTATTATTTTCGGGTCTCCCCATGTCTAGCATTAAAAGATTACAGTTGGTACAAAATGCGGCTGCTAGACTTTTGACAAGAACAAGAAAGTTTGATCACATTACGCCTGTACTGGCTCACCTGCACTGGCTTCCTGTGCACTTAAGATGTGACTTTAAGGTTTTACTACTTACGTATAAAATACTACACGGCTTAGCTCCATCCTATCTTGCCGATTGTATTGTACCATATGTCCCGGCAAGAAATCTGCTTTCAGAGGACTCCGGCTTGTTAGTGATTCCCAAAGCCCAAAAAAAGTCTGCGGGCTATAGAGCGTTTTCCGTTCGGGCTCCAGTACTCTGGAATGCCCTCCCGGTAACAGTTCGAGATGCCACCTCAGTAGAAGCATTTAAGTCTCACCTTAAAACTCATTTGTATACTCTAGCCTTTAAATAGACTCCCTTTTTAGACCAGTTGATCTGCCGTTTCTTTTCTTTTTCTTCTATGTCCCACTCTCCCTTGTGGAGGGGGTCCGGTCAGATCCGGTGGCCATGTACTGCTTGCCTGTGTATCGGCTGGGGACATCTCTGCGCTGCTGATCCGCCTCCGCTTGGGATGGTTTCCTGCTGGCTCCGCTGTGAACGGGACTCTCGCTGCTGTGTTGGATCCGCTTTGGACTGGACTCTCGCGACTGCGTTGGATCCATTATGGATTGAACTTTCACAGTATCATGTTAGACCCGCTCGACATCCATTGCTTTCCTCCTCTCCAAGGTTCTCATAGTCATCATTGTCACCGACGTCCCACTGGGTGTGAGTTTTCCTTGCCCTTATGTGGGCCTACCGAGGATGTCGTGGTGGTTTGTGCAGCCCTTTGAGACACTAGTGATTTAGGGCTATATAAGTAAACATTGATTGATTGATTGATAGTGTGTGAATGTTGTTTGTCTGTCTGTGTTGGCCCTGTGATGAGGTGGCGACTTGTCCAGGGTGTATACCGCCTTTTGCCCGATTGTAGCTGAGATAGGCTCCAGTGCCCCCCGCGACCCCGAAAGGAATAAGTGTTAGAAAATGGATGGACGGATGGATGTTTGGCAGAGCATATTGAGCCGGCTGACGATCCCACTTATAGGGTTAACTTAACAACAGCGGGGCGCCACCATTTGGTATATTGTCAGAACAATAATAGCATAAGCAATACAGTAAGAGTCCTTTGTTTGACGAACCTTCACACTGAAGGCATGCTAGCACACATGAAATACGTACAATCATTCGATTAACAGTCTATGACAGGGGTGCCCGTTACGTCGATCGCGAGCTACCAGTCGACCGCGGGGGGTGTGTCAGTCGATCTCCAGCCAGGCTTTTAAAAACAAATAGACCTAAAAATGAGTGATCATCAATCTTCACCAAGACGTCACTTAAACGACATTCACGGTACCGGAGGGTCTTGTGAGATGACGCTGGCTGCTGCAAGATCATTATTATGAAAATATGACCGAGAGGAAGGCGAGAAACACTTTTTATTTCAACAGACTCTCACGCCGTACCTTCCGTCAAAACTCTAAAGGCCGACTGCACGTTTCCTATCTTCACAATAAAAGCCCTGCTTCATGCTGCCTGCGCTAACTAAATACAGAGTCTGGGAAAACTGGCGTGCACAAGCGATCCCTCAGAAAGCTGGCGTGCACATCACTTGTGCACGCCAGCTTCCCGAGACTCTTATTTTGTTAGCGCAGGCAGCATGAAGCAGGGCTTTTATTGTGAAGATAGGAAATGTGCAGTCGGCCTTTAGAGTTTTGACGGAAGGGACGGCGCGAAAGTCTGTTGAAATAAAAAGTGTTTCTCGCCTTCCTCTCTGTCATTTTTTCATAATAATGAACTGGCAGCAGCCAGCGTCATCTCACAAGACCCTCGGGTGCCGTGAATGTCAATCAAGCAAGCTACGGAATTTGCCGCCAATGTTTTTCTTGTAAAGTGTATGGAAGCTGGATGAATTAGATGCCAAAAACCAACCACTTTCATGTGGTATTGTACAGAAAGGACAACTTTTTTTTCTCCTCCATTTGAAAATCATCATCATCATTACTGTCTGATTCCAATCAATGCAAGTCATCAGAATCAGGTAATACACCAACTTATATTCTTGTCTTTGTGAAAGAAAGACATCTATATGTGTTACACATGCTTGTATTATCATTAAACACATTTAACTTGTTTACAAAAATGTCTCTTTCATAAATAAATAAATATAAATGATATATATAAATGAGGTATATCCCCTCGAGTTGGTCAATTGAAAAGCAGCTCGCCTGCAGAAAAAGTGTGGGCACCCCTGGTCTATGACTTATAGCCGATCAGCTGTTTCCCCTGTCCCTACAAATATTTTTTGCGAGTAGTGGCCATATTTTTTTACCAATCGTCTTAAAATTTTACATACCTATGCCTGTCAGTGCCCTAAAAGGGTGTGCCAAAATTCATGGTGATTCGACTTAACGGCCTAGAGATACAGTGGGTTCTTTTTAGAGCTTAAGGAGCTGGGTAAAAATCAATCAGCAACACAGTACCAGTCCGCATTTTGACAAACGTCCACCCTGAAGTGTGCTAGCATACGTTAAATACCAGAAATCATAATACCAACGGTCTGATTACTGCCAACCAACACAACAACCAATCGTGTTCAAATTTTTGTCTGGTAGGGTGAGAATATGACTTATTGGGTCACAGTCTATGACTTATAGCCGATCAGCTGTTTCCCCTGTCCCTACAAATATTTTTTGCGAGTAGTGGCCATATTTTTTTACCAATCGTCTTAAAATTTTACATACCTATGCCTGTCAGTGCCCTAAAAGGGTGTGCCAAAATTCATGGTGATTCGACTTAACGGCCTAGAGATACAGTGGGTTCTTTTTAGAGCTTAACGAGCTGGGTAAAAATCAATCAGCAACACAGTACCAGTCTGCATTTTGACAAACGTCCACCCTGAAGTGTGCTAGCATACGTTAAATACCAAAAATCATAATACCAACGGTCTGATTACTGCCAACCAACACAACAACCAATCGTGTTCAAATTTTTGTCTGGTAGGGTGAAAATATGACTTATTGGGTCACAGTCTATGACTTATAGCCGATCAGCTGTTTCCCCTGTCCCTACAAATATTTCTTGCGAGTAGTGGCCATATTTTTTTAATCAATCGTCTTAAAATTTTACATACCTATGCCTGTCAGTGCCCTAAAAGGGTGTGCCAGAATTCATGGTGATTCGACTTAACGGCCTAGAGATACAGTGGGTTCTTTTTAGAGCTTAACGAGCTGGGTAAAAATCAATCAACAACACAGTACCAGTCCGCATTTTGACAAACGTCCACCCTGAAGTGTGCTAGCATACGTTAAATACCAAAAATCATAATACCAACGGTCTGATTACTGCCAACCAACACAACAACCAATCGTGTTCAAATTTTTGTCTGGTAGGGTGAGAATATGACTTATTGGGTCAGAGTCTATGACTTATAGCCGATCAGCTGTTTCCCCTGTCCCTACAACTATTTTTTGCGAGTAGTGGCCATATTTTTTTACCAATCGTCTTAAAATTTTACATACCTATGCCTGTCAGTGCCCTAAAAGGGTGTGCCTAAATTCATGGTGATTCGACTTAACAGCCTAGAGATACAGCGGGTTCTTTTTAGAGCTTAAGGAGCTGGGTAAATATCAATCAGCAACACAGTACCAGTCCGCATTTTGACAAACGTTCACCCTGAAGTGTGCTAGCATACGTTAAATACCAGAAATCATAATCATAACGGTCTGATTACTGCCAACCAACACAACAACCAATCGTGTTCAAATTTTTGTCTGGTAGGGTGAGAATATGACTTATTGGGTCACAGTCTATGACTTATAGCCGATCAGCTATTTCCCCTGTCCCTACAAATATTTTTTGCGAGTAGTGGCCATATTTTTTTACCAATCGTCTTAAAATTTTACATACCTATGCCTGTCAGTGCCCTAAAAGGGTGTGCCTAAATTCATGGTGATTCGACTTAACAGCCAAGAGATACAGTGGGTTCTTTTTAGAGCTTAAGGAGCTGGGTAAATATCAATCAGCAACACAGTACCAGTCCGCATTTTGACAAACGTTCACCCTGAAGTGTGCTAACATACGTTAAATACCAAAAATCATAATACCAACGGTCTGATTACTGCCAACCAACACAACAACCAATCGTGTTCAAATTTTTGTCTGGTAGGGTGAGAATATGACTTATTGAGTCACAGTCTATGACTTATAGCCGATCAGCTGTTTCCCCTGTCCCTACAAATATTTTTTGCGAGTAGTGGCCATATTTTTTTACCAATTGTCTTAAAATTTTACATACCTATGCCTGTCAGTGCCCTAAAAGGGTGTGCCAAAATTCATGGTGATTCGACCTAACAGCCTAGAGATACAGCGGGTTCTTTTTAGAGCTTAACGAGCTGGGTAAAAATCAATCAGCAACACAGTACCAGTCCGCATTTTGACAAACGTCCACCCTGAAGTGTGCTAGCATACGTTAAATACCAAAAATCATAATACCAACGGTCTGATTACTGCCAACCAACACAACAACCAATCGTGTTCAAGATTTTGTCTGGTAGGGTGAGAATATGACTTATTGGGTCACAGTCTATGACTTATAGCCGATCAGCTGTTTCCCCGGTCCTTACAAATATTTTTTGTGAGTAGCGGTCATATTTTATTACCAATCGTCTTAAAATTTTACATACCTATGCCTGTCAGTGCCCTAAAAGGGTGTGCCAAAATTCATGGTGATTCGACTTAACAGCCTAGAGATACAGCGGGTTCTTTTTAGAGCTTAACGAGCTGGGTAAATATCAATCAGCAACACAGTACCAGTCCGCATTTTGACAAACGTTCACCCTGAAGTGTGCTAGCATACGTTAAATACCAAAAATCATAATACCAACGGTCTGATTACTGCCAACCAACACAACAACCAATCGTGTTCAAGATTTTGTCTGGTAGGGTGAGAATATGACTTATTGGGTCACAGTCTATGACTTATAGCCGATCAGCTGTTTCCCCTGTCCCTACAAATATTTTTTGCGAGTAGTGGCCATATTTTTTTACCAATCGTCTTAAAATTTTACATACCTATGCCTGTCAGTGCCCTAAAAGGGTGTGCCAAAATTCATGGTGATTCGACCTAACAGCTGGGTAAAAATCAATCAGCAACACAGTACCAGTCCGCATTTTGACAAACGTCCACCCTGAAGTGGTCTATTTTCCCGGAAAATAAAGGCAATACCGAGCTGACATGTTTAAATATTGAAAAATGTTTACAAACTGCCTTTTGTCCAAAGTCCAGGCCTGCTGCCACGTACATGTAAACACCCCCACCCAGATTTATTGATACTGGTTTTCAGGATGGCGGAGCGTGTTCCCCCGGGGTGACGTTGGTCAAGTTTGTATATCTGGGAGGCGCATCCTCACCTTGGCAGGCTCCGGTGCGGATGTTGGGAATGAATCCGCGTCTGCACGGGTGGGGCTGGGCGGGGCACTGCTCGCAAGGGTGACCCCATGCGCGCCCGATGGTGG
Source organism: Nerophis ophidion (assembly GCF_033978795.1). Lineage (NCBI taxonomy): Eukaryota > Metazoa > Chordata > Actinopteri > Syngnathiformes > Syngnathidae > Nerophis > Nerophis ophidion. The sequence continues at coordinate 5,742,277 of NC_084632.1, forward strand.
CGCAGCAGAGCGTCTTGGTGCAGACGATCCCGCTGAGCTGGCCCTGGCACATCTGGTTGTTCACCTGCGTGAAACACGGTCCGGTCCTGTAGTCTGTTTGAGGGGGAGAGCAGAAATGACGTATTAATGGCGGACATTTGTTTGAATTGCAATAACACTCTTGAGTCCCAGCAGTGATCACATCTCGAGATGCGGAGGAGGATTATTTGAGGAAACACTTAAGTTGAGTCATTGATCTTTGGCAGGGTTTTAACACCGTGACTCATACCTTGAAACAAATCCTCACTTTTATTGTTTTAAAGTTGCTTTGAAACCGGAATTGGCTTGCAAAGAGAAGCGTTTACAAGCAACAGTTTTCACCAAGACTTAACAAGAACAATAACGGGGTTGGTAGCAGCGGAACCGACCTTGTCAAGGCGCACATTGTTCTCGTTAGCCACAGGGCTGGAACGACCGCTAGGCTCCGGCACACATATGGCCGTGACCATTGCTAGCCTCGATTTGAAAAGACACCACTTGAGGACAACGCAACCCACTCGTGACAACGCATCCCGTAATACAAAAGTCCAACAGATGTGCTCATGGGGACACGATAGCATCAACAACGGCGATAATGTAAACGACGGCAAAGTGATCTCACGCGGAAACCATTTAAGCGATCCAAACGCTGAAGCCCCCTTACAGGAGAACTCGCAACCGGAGCGCCAGAGCAAACACGGCCTTCGCTTTAAAACAACGGGATCGACACCGTGGGTATGAAAGTGAGACCGCTCGGTTGGCAGCTTTGCACCGTGAACTGTGGAGAGAGCTGGTGTGTTCAAGGTTTGAGATGGAGTGATAAATCTGCGTGAGGTTAGCAGACTTATTGCCCTCAGCAGCTCCTGGTGCTACATGAAAAGTGATCTCATGTGGGAGAAGAAAAAGCACGGGAGGCGCAGAGAGAGGAAAAAAAAGTAGGTCAAAAGTGACTTTATGAATAAAACAAGCTCCCTCTCTCATATATCCACCCTGTCTTGTCCATTTTGGGATTTCCTGCCTGCCAATCGGGTTCCATTTGATCTTTCCAAGGTCCACTGATCCTGTTCTCATCAGGCTTTAGGAGGATTCCATCGGGGAAAGTAAAGCGCCGATCAGAATCTAATCCATCAATCCAGTTGCTATGATCTTTATCCTGTTCTGGGTCACGGGAAAGCGGGAGCCTGTCCTATGTAACCTCACCAAAAGTAAGGTTTGGTCGGGTTCTGTATGACTTCTTTTATTTTTCCATTGGAATTAACTTTTGAGCTTGGGTTTTGGCTTGGGCACGATTGAAGGTATTCCAGCAGATAACTTTCCTGTATGTGTGGAACCGGTAAAAAAATCAAGTCAATGCGACTAAAAAAACGGAATGACACTACTAGTTAGGTGTGTCTAAGGTATAGAGCGTTTTCCGTTCGGGCTCCAGTACTCTGGAATGGCCTCCCGGTAACAGTTCGAGATGCTACCTCAGTAGAAGCATTTAAGTCTCACCTTAAAACTCATCTGTATACTCTAGCCTTTAAATAGACCTCCTTTTTAGACCAGTTGATCTGCCGCTTCTTTTCTTTCTCCTATGTCCCCCCCTCCCTTGTGGAGGGGGTCCGGTCTGATGACCATGGATGAAGTACTGGCTGTCCAGAGTCGAGACCCAGGATGGACTGCTCGTCGGGACCCAGGATGGACCGCTCGCCTGTATCGGTTGGGGACATCTCTACGCTGCTGATCCGCCTCCGCTTGACATGGTCTCCTGTGGACGGGACTCTCGCTGCTGTCTTGGATCCGATTGAACTGAACTCTCGCGGCTGTGTTGGAGCCACTATGGATTGAACTTTCACAGTATCATGTTAGACCCGCTCGACATCCATTGCTTTCGGTCCCCTAGAGGAGGAGGGGGGGGGGGGGGGGGGTTCTTCCGAGGATGTTGTAGTCGTAATGATTTGTGCAGTCCTTTGAGACATTTGTGATTTGGGGCTATATAAATAAACATTGATTGATTGATTGATTGATATACGGTGTTCTCGTACTGTACTACTCCCTACCTCAACCTTGGAGGTAGGGAGTAGTACTAAATTCGGTACTATAATAGGCACTGATCAAGTTCCGTCGGCACAACAGGATAGCAACTTACGTAAAATCAAACGGTGCCGTATTTCGATACTTTTGATACAATTTACGTTATGTCCGGTTGCAGACTAAACACTGGCTCACGTACACGATCAGTCAAGCAGCACTCAGGGCGGACTCAGCCAAACTCACTCCAAGTAATGTTGCGATTATCAACGCCAACCGAGCAAGTATGCTTGGTAGAAAACATCGAAATGAGTAAGGCATTACTTTTCCAAAATGCGCTAACATTAGATTTTCCATAGACTATTATTGGCATTGGTTATTTTTACATCGAGAACTACGTATAAGATGAATGTTACAATCAAACAGCTGGTGAGTACTAAGAATAATACTTTGTAGGGTGCAACATAACACATTCAGCTTCAACTTCCTACGTAGTTGGACAACAAACCATAGACAGACCCTCCAAGTAAGGACCCTCCAGTTGGTAGCAAACATGGCGCCCGCAGTCTTTTGACCAATCAGAGAAGAGATCCGCCGGCCATGCCTTCTCTGATTGGCCAAACGCCCCTCATGTGACTACAGCGCGCCAAGTTTGCTACCCACTTTGAAACCATACTCTCGCTATACTTAGCTGTAAGACAGTATACAGTACTGCTTTTATAATGTTTTGGAAGTGCAACCGCATGGCTAATAAGACTCAAATCGGATTCTATAACAACTGTCCATCCATCCATCCTTCTGCCGCTGCTTATCCGAGTCCGGGTCGCCGGGGCAGCAGTCCAAGCAGAGAGTCCCAGACTCCCCTGTCCACGACCACCTCCTCTAGTTCTACAGGGGGGGATACCGAGGCGTTCCCAGGCCAGCTGTGAGACATAGTCCCTCCAACGTGTCATAGGTCTGCGCCGAGGTCTAGTCCCGGCTGGACATGCCCGAAACACCTCACCATAGAGGCCTCCAGGAGGCATCCGAAGTAGATGCCCGAGCCATCTCTACTCTGAGCCTCTCCCGGATGACCGAGCTCCTCACCCTATCTCTGAGGGTGATCCCGGACATCCTGCGGAGGAAACTCATGTCTGACAATTGTATATTTTGGTTCTAACAACTAAAAATCGGTACCGATGAGTACCTGGTATTGATTGCCAGTGACCGGATATTTGTAACGTATTGGTTTGAATAGGATCAGTTCCTATCCCTACTTGGAAGGTCGGAAATAGGCCCAAATGTTAAGGGACCCGAACTTCCTCAAACGCCGAGAACTTTTTAGGTTCAGACCTTTTTGGAGGAGCCAGGGTTAATTCATACTGGGATAGTTTGACGTAGACGTATTAAAAAGTTTTAGGTTGGAATGGGGTGGGGTGAGGGATCCCTAATGGTGATTTTGGTCAACGGGGCCCCAGAATTTAGTTGTACACCCCTGCTCATGACAGAGCATACGGGTCTAATAAGTCTCTCAAGGACGATGCCACCCACATGGAAATAAAACCAAGGAAAAGGAGAAGTCGGATGACTAAAAGGAAAAAGGGAACATCAGCCAACTGTGGTGGTGTGGGCTTTGATTGTTTCTCTCCTTTTTTCACACACATATTTCTTTGTGTGCAGGAAAACACAACATCTGAGACCTGAGCCAAACTAAAGACCGAGGCTACAGTACAACAACACGTCGCCGTACGTCCTTCAGAACCAAAAAGGGCAGTAAAAAAAACAACAGCATGTGTCGGACATGTGACGCGTTGGTATAAATCGGTGGGTATGCGGTGGCGGGTCAGGGATGCATTTATTTGGTGCACATTTCCGCATCTGGACGTATGTAAAATTTGGAGCGTGAGCTCAGGCATCTCAGGACATGCGAACGAGCCAACATGGGGAAACAATTTGCTCTCGAAAAAAAATGTTCCCCAGACCTTTTTTTTTTTAGGTCTCATTCATCAGGTTTTTATTCAACACCATAAAGGGTTGCAGCCACCGAGGCCAAGCGCTGACCTCCCCCCCCTTGTCTCTCAGTCGGGGCAGAGTATGAACGGAGGGGACGTCTCCAGTCACGCTCCGCTGAAAGTCGGATTAAAGCCCGATAAAATGGTCTCAAGGTCGAGGTAGGGGGAGAAAAAAATGTTTCTGTCTGGAACAGGAAATGTTCTGCACTTTCCCATCAGTCCTGTCCAGTCGTGTGATCGTAAAGCTCGGCCGAGCAAGATCTGTTTCAGACTCATTCGTCTGAAAGAAAGAAAGCAGAACTGGGACGATAAGGAACTTGAAATATGAGTCCAGTGCTCGGTAATTAGCTGTGGGAATCTTCGAGTTCCTCACGAATATTCTTGTGGCGACTTTTGATTGATTGATTGAAACTTGTATTAGTAGATTGCACAGTACAGTACATATTCCGTACAACTGACTACTAAATGGTAACTCCCCAATAAGTTTTTCAACTTGTTTAAGTCGGGGTCCACGTTAATCAATTCATGGTAAAGACGACTCGATTTAACCCGATTCTTGATTTGGAATAATATGTGTGTGAATGCTCCAAGACATTCACACATGTTTTCTACACCAACATTCAAAATCACCGTTAGGGATCGCTCACCCCACCCCACCCCATTCCAACCTAAAACTTTTTAATAAGTCTACGTCAAACTATCCCAGTATGAATTAACCCCGGCTCAACCAAAAAGGTCTTAAGCTAAAAAGTTCTCGGCGTTTGAGGAAGTTCGGGTCCCTTAACATTTGGGCCTATTTCGGACCTTCCCAGACCTTCCAAGTAGGGATAGGAACTGATCCTATTCAAACCAATACGGTACAAATATCCGGTCACTGGCAATCAATACTAGGTACTCATCAGTACCAATTTTTGGTACTTTTGTGTGTGTTTTATTGACATTTTTGGATCCGGTTGTTAGAACCAAATGTTGTTAGAACCAAATGTCAACTTCTTCTTCTCCAGATTTTGGCGTGCTCAACCTTCCACATTTTTCACCCGATTCAAACCGTTCCAACTTCAAACTGTTCAGCCTATTCGGTAATCGCTGGCTTTCCCTTGACAAATTCCCAAAAAAATCACAAATTTCCCAGAACTCCAGGTTTTCCAGGATATGTGTCCCATTCAAGATGATTTGGCCATTTTTCAAACTTCTGCCATTTTCTGCATTTTTTTTAACCAATTCAAACCATTCCACCATCCTGGACATTCAAACTATTATTTTTTGAAGGTCAAAGAAGTTCCAGGAATTTTCACCTTTTTTTCCATCGACTACTCCTTTCACAATTTTTAACAAAGCTGTATTTTGAACTAGAAAAATTCCCGTTTTCCGCAAAATTCCAAGACTTCCTTCATATTATTTCTCAATTAAAAAGATTACCACGTCAACATTTCTCGACCGTTTTGAAAAATTCCTACACCGACCATTCAAAATATTCACATTTTTTATCATGTTAAAAAAAAAATCAGCTTTTCTCGAAATTCCCAAATTTCTATGGAATTCCAATCCAAAAATGTTTTTCCACAACCACCACATTTTTTTATCCGATTCAAACCGTTCCAACTTCAAACTGTTCAGCCTATTCGGTAATCGCTGGCTTTCTCTTGACAAACTCCAAAAAAAATCCCAACTTTCCCAGAACTCCAGGTTTTCCAGGATATGTGTCCAATTCAAGATGAATTGGCCATTTTTCAAACTTCTACCATTTTCTGCATTTTTTAACCAATTCAAACCATTCCACCATCGTGGACATTCAAACTATTAATTTTTTAAGGTCAAAGAAGTTCCAGGAATTTTCACCTTTTTGTCCATCGACTACTCCTTTCAAAATTTTTAACAAAGCTGTATTTTGAACTAGAAAAATTCCCGTTTTCCGCAAAATTCCAAGACTTCCTTCATATTATTTCTCAATTAAAAAGATTACCACTTCAACATTTCTCGACCGTTTTGAAAAATTCCTACACCGACCATTCAAAATATTCACATTTTTTATCATGTTAAAAAAAAAATCAGCTTTTCTCGAAATTCCCAAATTTCTATGGAATTCCAATCCAAAAATGTTTTTCCACAACTACCACATTTTTTATCCGATTCAAACCGTTCCAACTTCAAACTGTTCAGCCTCTTCGGTAATCGCTGGCTTTCCCTTGACAAATTCCAAAAAAATCCCAAATTTCCCAGAACTCCAGGTTTTCCAGGATATGTGTCCCATTCAAGATGAATTGGCCATTTTTCAAACTTCTGCCATTTTCTGCATTTTTTTTAACCAATTCAAACCATTCCACCATCCTGGACATTCAAACTATTAATTTTTTGAAGGTCAAATAAGTTCCAGGAATTCTCACCTTTTTTTCCATCGACTACTCCTTTCACAATTTTTGACAAAGCTGTATTTTGAACTAGAAAAATTCCCGTTTTCCGCAAAATTCCAAGACTTCCTTCATATTATTTTTCAATTAAAAAGATTACCACTTCAACATTTCTCGACCGTCTTGAAAAATTCCTACACCGACCATTCAAAATATTCACATTTTTTATCATGTTAAAAAAAATTAGCTTTTCCCGAAATTCCCAAATTTCTACGAAATTCCAATCCAGAAATGTTTTTCCATAACCACCACATGTTTTATCCGATTCAAACCGTTCCAACTTCAAACTGTTCAGCCTATTCGGTAATCACTGGCTTTCCCTTGACAAATTCCAAAAAATCCCAAATTTCCCAGAACTCCAGGTTTTCCAGGATATGTGTCCCATTCAAGATGATTTGGCCATTTTTCAAACTTCTGCCATTTTCTGCATTTTTTAACCGATTCAAACTTCTGCCATTTTCTGCATTTTTTAACCAATTCAAACTTCTGCCATTTTCTGCATTTTTTAACCAATTCAAACCATTCCACCATCCTAGACATTCAAACTATTAATTTTTTAAGGTCAAAGAAGTTCCAGGAATTTTCACCTTTTTTTCCATCAACTACTCCTTTCACAATTTTTAACAAAGCTGTATTTTGAACTAGAAAAATTCCCGTTTTCCACAAAATTCCAAGACTTCCTTCATATTATTTCTCAATTAAAAAGATTACCACTTCAACATTTCTCGACCGTTTTGAAAAATTCCTACACCGACCATTCAAAATATTCCCATTTTTTATCATGTTAAAAAAAAATCTACTTTTCCCAAAATTCCCAAATTTCTATGAAATTCCAATCCAAAAATGTTTTTCCACAACCACCACAGTTTTTATCCGATTCAAACCGTTCCAACTTCAAACTGTTCAGCCTATTCGGTAATCGCTGGCTTTCTCTTGACAAATTCCAAAAAAAATCCCAACTTTCCCAGAACTCCAGGTTTTCCAGGATATGTGTCCCATTCAAGATGATTTGGCCATTTTTCAAACTTCTGCCATTTTCTGCATTTTTTAACCGATTCAAACTTCTGCCATTTTCTGCATTTTTTAACCAATTCAAACTTCTGCCATTTTCTGCATTTTTTAACCAATTCAAACCATTCCACCATCCTAGACATTCAAACTATTAATTTTTTAAGGTCAAAGAAGTTCCAGGAATTTTCACCTTTTTTCCCATCGACTACTCCTTTCACAATTTTTAACAAAGCTGTATTTTGAACTAAAAAAATTCCCGTTTTCCGCAAAACTCCAAGACTTCCTTCATATTATTTCTCAATTTAAAAGATTACCACTTCAACATTTCTCGACCGTTTTGAAAAATTCTTACACCGACCATTCAAAATATTCACATTTTTTATCATGTTGAAAAAAATCAGCTTTTCCTGAAATTCCCAAATTTCTATGAAATTCCAATCCAAAAATGTTTTTCCACAACCACTACATTTTTCTATCCGAATCAAACCGTTCCAACTTCAAACTGTTCAGCCTATTCGGTAATCGCTGGCTTTCTCTTGACAAATTCCAAAAAAAATCCCAACTTTCCCAGAACTCCAGGTTTTCCAGGATATGTGTCCCATTCAAGATGATTTGGCCATTTTTCAAACTTCTGCCATTTTCTGCATTTTTTAACCAATTCAAACCATTCCACCATCCTGGACATTCAAACTATTAATTTTTTAAGGTCAAAGAAGTTCCAGGAATTTTCACCTTTTTTTCCATCGACTACTCCTTTCACAATTTTTAACAAAGCTGTATTTTGAACTAGAAACATTCCCATTTTCCGCAAAATTCCAAGACTTCCTTCATATTATTTCTCAATTAAAAGATTACCACTTCAACATTTCTCGACCGTTTTGAAAAATTCCTACACCGACCATTCAAAATATTCACATTTTTTATCATGTTAAAAAAAAATCAGCTTTTCTCGAAATTCCCAAATTTCTATGGAATTCCAATCTAAAAATGTTTTTCCACAATTACCACATTTTTTATCCGATTCAAACCGTTCCAACTTCAAACTGTTCAGCCTCTTCGGTAATCGCTGGCTTTCCCTTGACAAATTCCAAAAAAATCCCAAATTTCCCAGAACTCCAGGTTTTCCAGGATATGTGTCCCATTCAAGATGATTTGGCCATTTTTCAAACTTCTGCCATTTTCTGCATTTTTTTTAACCAATTCAAACCATTCCACCATCCTAGACATTCAAACTATTATTTTTTTAAGGTCAAAGAAGTTCCAGGAATTTTCACCTTTTTTTCCATCGACTACTCCTTTTACAATTTTTAACAAAGCTGTATTTTGAACTAGAAAAATTCCCGTTTTCCGCAAAATTCCAAGACTTCCTTCATATTATTTCTCAATTAAAAAGATGACCACTTCAACATTTCTCGACCGTTTTGAAAAATTCCTACACCGACCATTCAAAATATTCACATTTTTTATCATGTTGAAAAAAATCAGCTTTTCCTGAAATTCCCAAATTTCTATGAAATTCCAATCCAAAAATGTTTTTCCACAACTACCACATTTTTTTATCCGATTCAAACCGTTCCAACTTCAAACTGTTCAGCCTATTCGGTAATCGCTGGCTTTCACTTGACAAATTCCCAAAAAATCCCAAATTTCCCAGAACTCCAGGTTTTCCAGGATATGTGTCCCATTCAAGATGAATTGGCCATTTTTCAAACTTCTGCCATTTTCTGCATTTTTTTTAACCAATTCAAACCATTCCACCATCCTGGACATTCAAACTATTAATTTTTTGAAGGTCAAATAAGTTCCAGGAATTTTCACCTTTTTTTCCATCGACTACTCCTTTCACAATTTTTGACAAAGCTGTATTTTGAACTAGAAAAATTCCCGTTTTCCGCAAAATTCCAAGACTTCCTTCATATTATTTCTCAATTAAAAAGATTACCACTTCAACATTTCTCGACCGTCTTGAAAAATTCCTACACCGACCATTCAAAATATTCACATTTTTTATCATGTTAAAAAAAATTTGCTTTTCCCGAAATTCCCAAATTTCTACGAAATTCCAATCCAGAAATGTTTTTCCATAACCACCACATGTTTTATCCGATTCAAACCGTTCCAACTTCAAACTGTTCAGCCTATTCGGTAATCGCTGGCTTTCCCTTGACAAATTCCCAAAAAATCCCAAATTTCCCAGAACTCCAGGTTTTCCAGGATATGTGTCCCATTCAAGATGAATTGGCCATTTTTCAAACTTCTGCCATTTTCTGCATTTTTTTAACCAATTCAAACCATCCTGGACATTCAAACTATTATTTTTTGAAGGTCAAATAAGTTCCAGGAATTTTCACCTTTTTTCCCATCGACTACTCCTTTCACAATTTTTAACAAAGCTGTATTTTGAACTAGAAAAATTCCCGTTTTCCGCAAAATTCCAAGACTTCCTTCATATTATTTCTCAATTAAAAGATTACCACTTCAACATTTCTCGACCGTTTTGAAAAATTCCTACACCGACCATTCAAAATATTCACATTTTTTATCAAGTTAAAAAAAAAGTCAGCTTTTCCCGAAATTCCCAAATTTCTATGAAATTCCAATCCAAAAATGTTTTTCCACAACCACCACATTTTTTATCCGATTCAAACCGTTCCAATTTCAAATATTCAGCCTGTTGAGGAATTGTGTGCTGTCTTTCAACAATTATAAACAACTTCCGGGATTTCTTTGAATTCCCAGTTTTTAGGGACATTTTCCCCATTAAAAATTAATTGTCCATTTTTCAAACATCCATAATTCTCTTATTCTCACCACCGCTTCAAACCATCACACCTTCAACACATTCAATTCCTGCTGGAAATGGAACAAACCATTTTTTCACGTTCAACAAATTTCCAGGAATTCCTGTTTTTGTCCAACCTTTTTCAGTATGATGAATCCTTTCACATTTTTCAACCCATTTCAACCCTTCATTCCTCTTATTCACGACAAAAAAAAACAAATTGGTTTAAGAACTTGAAAAATTCCTGGTTTTTCCGAAATTCCGTAATACCATTTTTCAATATAAAAAAAAACCTTTACAATTTCAACATTTTTTGACCGATTTAAAAAAAAAACTCCAGCCAATTCAGGACAGTCATGCTCCCAATAATTTTTTTTAAAATTAATTTTTTTCCAAAAATTCCCAAATTTCCAGGAAGTTCCCATTGAAAAGAATGGGACATTTTTCCAAGTGGAACAATTCCCACATTTTTCAACCTGGTCAAATCATTCCAACATCAAGTGAAGTGAAGTGAATTATATTTATATAGCGCTTTTCTCTAGTGACTCAAAGTGCTTTACATAGTGAAACCCAATATCTAAGTTACATTTAAAGCAGTGTGGGTAGCACTGGGAGCAGGTGGGTAAAGTGTCTTGCCCAAGGACACAACGGCAGTGACTAGGATGGCGGAAGCGGGAATCGAACCTGCAACCCTCAAGTTGCTGGCACGGCCACTCTACCAACCGAGCTATGCCCACACATACCACTTATCCTGGAAATTCAAACTTTCCCAAGTGTAAGAAGTCTTTTACATGTAGAAAAAAATCTTAAGAATTTTATATATATATATATATATATATTGCTAAAAAATAAAATAGGGAAAAAAAAGAAAATATAAATAAATCATGAATTAATTTAGAACCTGAATGAATGAATATCATAATTCGGATGAGAATTTTTTTTTTTAGCACTCCTAAAAGTTAAAGAGACTTTGCTATGAGAGCGGGTCAATATGTGAAAGGATAAAATACGTGTGTGTGTGTGTGTGTGTGTGTGTTTGATTTCAAACCGGATGTCGTCTCTAGACTTTGTACAGCTGGTCATTTGGTCTAAATGTAATCCATCACACCTGTGTGTGTGTGTGTGTGTGTGTGTGTGTGTGTGTGTGTGTGCTCTTGTATTTCTACCCTTCTTGAGACATGAAGAAGGAAAAGTATCTTCCATATGAGGAGGTGTGAACAAGTGATGACATAAATCATGGTCCCAATACCATTGCATCTAAAGAGTTTAAGTTAAAGTACCAATGGTGTGGCAAAATTATTTTGAGCATTTGACCCATCACCCTTGATCACCCCCCGGGAAGTGAGGGGAGCAGTGAGCAGCAGCGGTGGCCAATCATTTTTGGTGATTGAACCCCCAATTCCAACCCTTTAAGCTGAGAGCCAAGCAGGGAAGGTAATGGCTCCCGTTTTTTATAGTCTTTGGTATGACTCAGGCGGGGGTTTGAACTCACGACCTACCGATCTCAGGGCGGACACTCTAACCCAGGGGTGTCAAACTCAAATACAGAGCGGGCCAATTAAATAATAATAATTAAAAAATATCAATGGCATATTAAATAAAATAAAAATACAAATTGAAACCCGGGTTTGAGTTCGGGCGGGGTTTGGTGGTAGCGGGGGTGTATATAGTAGCTTCCCGTAAGAGTTAGTGATGCAAAGGGTTCTGGGTATTTGTTCGGTTGTGTTTATGTTGTGTTACGGTGCGGATGTTCTCCCAAAATGTGTTTGTCATTCTTGTTTGCTGTGGGTTCACAGTGTGGCGCATATTTGTAACAGTGTTAACCTTGTTTATACGGCCACCCTCAGTGTGACCTGTATAGATCGATAGATAGATAGATAGATAGTACTTTATTGATTCCTTCAGGAGAGTTCCTTCAGGAAAATTCAAATGTATAGCTGTTGACCAAGTATGCCTTGCATACACTTGTGTGTGTGTATGAGCCCCATATATTATGTGAGTGGGCCGGCAAGCTGTTTGTATGGAGGAAAATCGGACGTGGCGACATGTAGAGAACGCCAAAAGCCGTGTTTTACGGCCCACCCCCAAATCGGGAGAAATTCGGGAGGGGCACTAAACTTCGGGAGTCTCCCGGGAAAATTGGGAGGGTTGACGAGTATGAGTATTAGCGGTGAACGCGGTGTTACAGCGGCGGGCCATCTCTAATGTTAATTTGATATTACCTCAAGGGCCAAATGAAATTACACGGCGGGCCAAATTTGGCCCGCGGGTCAGAGTTTGACACCCATGTTCTAACCACTAGGCCACAGAGTCAGTGTTGGATCTATTAGAATGTTTTTTTTTTTTTTAATTGATTGTGTGTCTGTTTTAAAAGGCCTCCCACTCTGGTTAACATATGAAATAACAAGTGTGTATAAGAAATTTTAAGTGCTCCCCTTCCGGCCAACATATGTAATGACACATGTGTGTAAGACATTTAAATGTGTGTGGGCCAAATTAATAAAACATAAAATAAATATGTATATAGAGACATACTGTAATAACAAAGTAAATAATGAAGATTAAAAACCAATAACAAACAATACAAAAAAAAAATAACTAAAAGCTTATCTTTTTTTATATTTGGATGGTATGTATATATTCTTATTGTTGTAAATACAAATCTTTATATGTCTAGAAAGGGTGGTCTTAAAGAGGTAGGATTTTTCCAGAGGTCTCAAGGAGGTCAGAAGTAGATGAAAGTGTGTAAAGTGCATGGTCTTGTCCCACCTCCTCACATAAATAAATGTCTCTCGTGTGTTTGCTGGTGTGGTTGTTTCTCCCGAGCGTAGCGGCGTTTCTTATCTTGAAACCTTTCCCTGACCTGCGGCCTAACGTGGCGTGTCGAAGCAAGAGAGAGAGTGAATGGATGAAGAAAAAATATATGTCTAGAGAGGGTGGTCCTAAAGAGGTAGGATTTTTCCAGAGGTCCCAAGAAGGTCAGAAGTACATGAAAGTGTGTGAAGTGCATGGTCTTGTCCCACCTCCTCACATAAATAAATGCCTCTCGTGTGTTTGCTGGTGTGGTTGTTTCTCCCGAGCGTAGCTGCGTTTCTTATCTTGAAACCTTTCCCTGGCCTGCGGCGTAACGTGGCGTACCGAAGCAAAAGAGAAAGTGAATGGATGAAGATAAACTATGTCTAGAATGGGTGGTCCTAAAGAGGTAGGATTTTTCCGGCGGTCTCAAGAAGGTCCGAAGTACATGACAGTGTGTAAAGTGCATGGTTTTGTCCCACCTCCTCACATAAATAAATGTCTCTCGTGTGTTTGCTGGTGTGGTTGTTTCTCCCGAGCGTGGCGGCGTTTCCTTTCTTGAAACCTTTCCCTGGCCTGCGGCGTAACGTGGCGTACCGAAGCAAAAGAGAAAGTGAATGGATGAAGATAAACTATGTCTAGAAAGGGTGGTCCTAAAGAGGTAGGATTTTTCCGGAGGTCTCAAGAAGGTCCGAAGTACATGAAAGTGTGTAAAGTGCATGGTTTTGTCCCACCTCCTCACATGAATAAATGCCTCTCGTGTGTTTGCTGGTGTGGTTGTTTCTCCCGAGCGTAGCGGCGTTTCTTATCTTGAAACCTTTCCCTGGCCTGCGGCGTAACGTGGCGTATCGAAGCAAATAAGAGAAAGTGAATGGATGAAGAAAAATTATGTCTAGAAAGCGTGGTCCTTAAGAGGTAGGATTTTTCCAGAGGTCTCAAGAAGGTCGGAAGTACATGAAAGTGTGTGAAGTGCATGGTTTTGTCCCACCTCCTCACATAAATAAATGCCTCTCGTGTGTTTGCTGGTGTAGTTGTTTCTCCGGAGCGTAGCGGCGTTTCTTATCTTGAAACCTTTCCCTGGCCTGCGGCGTAACGTGGCGTACCGAAGCAAATAAGAGAAAGTGAATGGATGAAGAAAAAATATTTATAGAAAGGGTGGTCCTAAAGAGGTAGGATTTTTCCGGAGGTCTCAAGAAGGTCAGAAGTACGTGAAAGTGTGTAAAGTGCATGGTTTTGTCCCACCTCTTCACATAAATAAATGTCTGTCGTGTGTTTGCTGGTGTGGTTGTTCCTCCTGAGCGTGGCGGCGTTTCCTTTCTTGAAACCTTTCCCTGGCCAGCGGCGTAACGTGGCGTACCGAAGCAAAAGAGAAAGTGAATGGATGAAGATAAACTATGTCTAGAAAGGGTGGTCCTAAAGAGGTAGGATGTTTCCGGAGGTCTCAAGAAGGTCCGAAGTACATGACAGTGTGTAAAGTGCATGGTTTTGTCCCACCTCTTCACATAAATAAATGTCTGCCGTTTGTTTGTGGTGTGGTTGTTTCTCCCGAGCGTGGCGGCGTTTCCTTTCTTGAAACCTTTCCCTGGCCTGCGGCGTAACGTGGCGTATTGAAGCAAGAGAGAGAGTGAATGGATGAAGAAAAAATATATGTCTAGAGAGGGTGGTCCTAAAGAGGTAGGATTTTTCCGGAGGTCTCAAGAAGGTCAGAAGTACGTGAAAGTGTGTAAAGTGCATGGTTTTGTCCCACCTCTTCACATAAATAAATGTCTGTCGTGTGTTTGCTGGTGTGGTTGTTCCTCCCGAGCGTGGCGGCGTTTCCTTTCTTGAAACCTTTCCCTGGCCTGCGGCGTAACGTGGCGTACCGAAGCAAAAGAGAAAGTGAATGGATGAAGATAAACTATGTCTAGAAAGGGTGGTCCTAAAGAGGTAGGATGTTTCCGGAGGTCTCAAGACGGTCCGAAGTACATGACAGTGTGTAAAGTGCATGGTTTAGTCCCACCTCTTCACATAAATAAATGTCTGCCGTTTGTTTGCTGGTGTGGTTGTTTCTCCCGAGCGTGGCGGCGTTTCCTTTCTTGAAACCTTTCCCTGGCCTGCGGCGTAACGTGGCGTATTGAAGCAAGAGAGAGAGTGAATGGATGAAGAAAAAATATATGTCTAGAGAGGGTGGTCCTAAAGAGGTAGGATTTTTCCGGATGTCCCAAGAAGGTCAGAAGTACATGAAAGTGTGTAAAGTGCATGGTTTTGTCCCACCTCCTCACATAAATAAATGTCTCTCGTGTGTTTGCTGGTGTGGTTGTTTCTCCGGAGCGTAGCGGCGTTTCTTATCTT
This sequence comes from Nerophis ophidion, assembly GCF_033978795.1. Taxonomy (NCBI): domain Eukaryota; kingdom Metazoa; phylum Chordata; class Actinopteri; order Syngnathiformes; family Syngnathidae; genus Nerophis; species Nerophis ophidion. The sequence goes on from NC_084632.1 coordinate 5,757,621, forward strand.
GAAGCCTTTCCCTGGCCTGCGGCGTAACGTGGCGTACCGAAGCGAGAGAGAGTGAGAGAGAGAATGGATGAAGAAAAAAGGCTCAAACAGGAAGCACGGATCAACTCCCGCACTTATCTGCTCCCTCGGCCCGTTTCACTTTCACACGTGAAAACATTGATGTCATTGTTTCTGCCGCCAGGAGAAAATCCATCAAGACGTCGAGGGTTATTTCCATGTGTTTACGGAGGGAAATGTGCCCTCACAACAATTGGCGTCCGGTAATGGAGGGACATCAATACTGTAGCATTTATAGAGTGACATGTGAATGCCTGCGGGTTCTTAACTCATCAATAACAAACACAAAACGACGTTTCAGGGAAAATAGCGTGCGAGCCCAATTGAAAAGCTAACGTAGGCTGACCATATTGTGAAATCCCAAAAAGAGGACACTTATACTGTATTTCCTTGAATAATTAATTTAAAACCTCTTCTCACTCCTGCACTTACCAAAGGCATGCGGTAAAAATTTGAGTGTGATGTAAGGATACCATCATGAAAAGCACATCTAATAAAAAAAATGTTATCATGGTCTCACCTTTACTTATAAATGAAGTCCATGCGCAGCTCCTTCTAATCCAAAGCATCGATAACTTTTTAAAATAAGTCTTCCTTATCTTTCTTCAGTTTTAAAAGTCTCTCTGTCTCGATGGAGATCTTCCTTTATTACCTCCTGCTTTAGTTTAGAAAACTGCTATCAGACCGCTGCTATCAGTTAGCTCGGCTCCTCAAGTGCGGGCGACGACAGAATTATCCTCGGACAACTCCCCCTCCCGTTGTGCTCTGTGGGTGATCTCTTTATCCCACCCCTGCCACCATGAAGTGTTATTGTATAAATAATAAACTGGGTATTTAGGACTGGAACATGCTTTATTTCAACCCGGTTGTTTACATAGCCAGCAAAAGAGTATTGGTGTTACATCCTAAAAGGTCCCTCTTGCACCCCCGCACACCCGCGTCAAATCCGTCCCAGCACATATCACGTCGCTCGTTGTCACTTCTTCTGCAGCCCAGTAGTCGCGAGAAGGATCACTAGCGCCCTCTACCACCAGGAGGCGGGAGTCGTTTAATGACTCATATTTGACACACGCAGCTACGCTATATTAATAAAACATAGCTGCTTACTGTTCTTTTTAGCATATTCAATAGCTTGGACCTTAAATCCTACTGAATAGCTCTTAATCTTCTTCCCTTTATGCGATTTCAAATTTTTGAAATCAGCCTCCTCCATTTTGAAAATGATGACAGGGGAAGTGTCACTCGTGACGTCACGAGTCTGACCCGGCAGTAATTCAAGGCAGGCGCATACTATATGCCCGTTGGCAATTCAAGGAAATACGGTATGCGTGCTAAGGATGTTGTAGTGTCCAGGAAGAGTTAGTGCTGCAAGGGGTTCTGGGTATTTATTGTGTTGTGTTTATGCTGTGTTACGGTGCGGATGTTCTCCCGAAATGTGTTTGTCCTTCTTGTTTGGTGTGGGTTCACACATATTTGTAACGGTGTTAAGGTTGTTTATACGGCCACCCTCAGTGTGACCTGTATGGCTGTTGACCAAATATGACAATCCGTCTATTACCTCCCTCACGACTGTTACGGCGTGCGCACCCTGTCACATTTGTTGTTGTTTTTTCAACCATATTAACCCTGTACGTACATTGGAAATACATGCAACCTTGACACAAAACGCCGGACATTTGAGGCATTTAGGAAACTCCGCCCGGACAGCCCCGCAAAAGAGGATATGTCCGGGGAAAAGAGGACGTATAGTCAGTCTAGCTAACAGTTAGCACAATAGCCAGATAGTATCAACAAAATAGTTGGCTTTTAGGTGTATGTCCTGCAAAACTAATGGATTCTGGTGCCAAGTGGTACATCATGGACCATATTTCAAAATATATTATGGGATGTCACGTCTTTCAGAATGAGCTTGTGTGCTTAATGTTATGTCCCAGCAAGGGGGGGAGTGACAACAGTGAAGTTGACATCTGGCAACAAAAACACACAAAGATTGTTGACATGTTGTTGTTTGCAGAACCCACATTTTGTGGACACAGCTGGGTTTTTGTTACCCCCCCCCCATTCCTTCCCTTACAGGATTAAAGGTTGGCAAGCACGCCGCTAACAGCGTCCATGTTGTCGCTCTCGCGGGCGCAATTTGTTGCCAGACGTGTTAGCATGTATACATATATACATATATATACAAACATTGTACATCTAAGTGTGCAGCTGAACTCCTATAGTGTAATATGGTACGTGATGCAAGGTCAAAGTTAGCATATTGGCACGCTAACCTTAGCATGCTCACTTGTTTAGCTAACCTGGCACGCTAAATTTAGCACGCAAACTTTTTGAGCCAGTTGTGCAGCCGAAGACCTCGGATACTGTAATTCCATACTTGACACAAGTTAACTGTTAGCATTTTAACTCGCAAATTTTAACATGTTTGAATTGTTTTGGCAAAATGTGCATCTGAATACCTCAGATGAGTCATATACTGCACATTGATACTTGACACATGTCAACTGTTAGCATTTTAGCATGCTAACTTCAACATGCTAACTTTGTTTTCCGCTAATTGTGCAGCTGATCACCTCAGATGAGTCATACACTGTGTATTGGTACTTGACACATGTGAACGGTTAGCATTTTAGCGCGCTAATTTTAACATGCTAACTTTTTATTTAAAAAATTGTGCAGCGGAATACCTCAGATGAGTCATATACTGCATATTGATACTTGACACATGTCAATTGTTAGCATTTTAGCATGCTAACTTCAACATGCTAACTTTATTTTCCGCTAATTGTGCAGCTGATCACCTCAGATGAGTCATACACTGTGTATTGGTACTTGACATGTGAACGGTTAGCATTTTAGCGCGCTAATTTTAACATGCTAACTTTTTATTTAAAAAATTGTGCGGCGGAATACCTCAGATGAGTCATATACTGCATATTGATACTTGACACATGTCAATTGTTAGCATTTTAGCACGCTAACTTCATCATGATAACTTTTTTTTTTAGCTAATTATGCAGATGATCACCTCAGATGAGTCATATACTGTGTATTGGTACTTAACACATGTGAAAGGTTAGCATTTTAGCATGCTAATTTTAACATGCTAACTTTTGATTTTAAAAATTGTGCAGCGGAATACCTCAGATGAGTCAGATACTGCATATTGATACTTGACACATGTCAACTGTTAGCATTTTAGCATGCTAACTTCAACATGATAACTTTTTTTTTCCGCTAATTATGCAGATGATCACCTCAGATGAGTCATATACTGTGTATTGGTACTTAACACATGTGAACGGTTAGCATTTTAGCATGCTAATTTTAACATGCTAACTTTTTATTTTAAAAATTGTGCAGCGGAATACCTCAGATGAGTCATATACTGCATATTGATACTTCACACGTCAATTGTTAGCATTTTAGCACGCTAACTTCAACATGATAACTTTTTTTTTAGCTAATTATGCAGATGATCACCTCAGATGAGTCATATACTGTGTATTGGTACTTAACACATATGAACGGTTAGCATTTTAGCGCGCTAATTTTAACATGCTAACTTTTTATTTTAAAAATTGTGCAGCGGAATACCTCAGATGAGTCATATACTGCACATTGATACTTGACACATGTCAACTGTTAGCATTTTAGCATGCTAACTTCAACATGATAACTCTTTTTTTAGCTAATTATGCAGATGATAACCTCAGATGAGTCATGTACTGTTTATTGGTACCTGAAAGATGTGAACGGTTAGCATTTTAGCACGCTAATTTTAATATGCTAACTTTTTATTTTAAAAATTGTGCAGCGGAATACCTCGGATGAGTCATATACTGCACATTGATACTTGACACGGCAACTTTTCACATTTTAGCAGGCTAACTTTTACATGCTAACTTTATTTTCCGCTAATTGTGCAGCCAAACCCCTCTGATGAGTTATATTCTACACTTGACAACGGTCAACTGTTAGCATTTTAGCAGGCTAACTTAAGCATGCTTACTTTTTTTCACTAATTGTGCAACCAAACACCTCAGATGAGTCATATAGTGTACTTGACACATGTCGACTGTTAGCACTTCAGCACGCTAACTTTTTTTTTGCTAATCGTGAAGTGAAGAGTGAAGTGAATTATATTTATATAGCGCTTTTCTCTAGTGACTCAAAGCGCTTTACATAGTGAAACCCAATATCTAAGTTACATTTAAACCAGCGTGGGTGGCACTGGGTGTGTCTTGCCCAAGGACACAACGGCAGTGACTAGGATGGCGGAAGCGGGAATTGAACCTGCAACCCTCAAGTTGCTGGCACGGCCACTCTACCAACCCTACTATACCGTGCCACCGAACACCTCAGATGAGTCATATACTGTATATTGATACCTGGTACATGTCGACTGTTAGCATTTTAGCACGCTAACATTTTTTTCCCCGCTAATTGTGCAGCCGAACACCTCAGATGAGTCATACACTGCATATTGATACTTGACACATGTCGACTGTTAGCCTTTTAGCACGCTAACTTCAACATGCTAACATTTTTTTCCCCGCTAATGGTGCAGCCGAACACCTCAGATCGGTCATACACTGCATATTGATACTTGACACATGTCGACTGTTAGCCTTTTAGCACGCTAACTTCGACATGCTAACATTTTTTCCCCCGCTATTTGTGCAGCCGAACACCTCAGATGAGTCATACACTGCATATTGATACTTGACACATGTCGACTGTTAGCCTTTTAGCACGCTAACTTCAACATGCTAAAATTTTTTCCCCGCTAATTGTGCAGCCAAACACCTCAGATGAGTCATATACTGCATTTTGATACTTGGTACATGTCGACTGTTAGCATTTTAGCACGCTAACTTCAACATGCTAACATTTTTTTCCCCGCTAATTGTGCAGCCGAACACCTCAGATTGGTCATACACTGCATATTGATACTTGACACATGTCGACTGTTAGCATTTTAGCACGCTAACTTCGACATGCTAACATTTTTTCCCCCGCTAATTGTGCAGCCGAACACCTCAGATGAGTCATACACTGCATATTGATACTTGACACATGTCAACTGCTAGCACATTAGCACGCTAACTTTTTTTTCGCTAATCGTGCAACCGAACACCTCAAATGAGTCATATACTGCATATTGATACTTGGTACATGTCGACTCTTAGCATTTTAGCACGCTAACTTCGACATGCTAAAAAAAATTTCCCCGCTAATTGTGCAGCCGAACACCTCAGATGAGTCATACACTGCATATTGATACTTGACACATATCAACTGTTAGCACATTAGCACGCTAACTTTTTTCCGCGATTCGTGCAACCGGAACACCTCAAATGAGTCATATACTGCATATTGACACTTGGTACATGTCGACTGTTAGCATTTTAGCACGCTAACTTCAACATGCTAGCATTTTTTTCCCGCTAATTGTGCAGCCGAACACCTCAGATGAGTCATACACTGCATATTGATACTTGACACATGTCAACTGTTAGCACATTAGCACGCTAACTTTTTTTCCCGCTAATCGTGCAACCGAACACCTCAAATGAGTCATATACTGCATATTGATACTTGGTACATGCCGACTGTTAGCATTTTAGCACGCTAACTTCGACATGCTAACATTTTTTTCCCCGCTAATTGTGCAGCCGAACACCTTAGATGAGTCATACACTGCATATTGATACTTGACACATGTCAACTGTTAGCACATTAGCACGCTAACTTTTTTTTCCGCGATTCGTGCAACCGGAACACCTCAAATGAGTCATATACTGCATATTGATACTTGGTACATGTCGACTGTTAGCATTTTAGCACGCTAACTTCAACATGCTAGCATTTTTTTCTCGCTAATTGTGCAGCCGAACACCTCAGATGAGTCATACACTGCATATTGATACTTGACACATATCAACTGTTAGCACATTAGCACGCTAACTTTTTTTTCCGCTAATCGTGCAACCAAACACCTCAAATGAGTCATATACTGCATATTGATACTTGGTACATGCCGACTGTTAGCATTTTAGCACGCTAACTTCAACATGCTAACATTTTTTTCCCGCTAATTGTACAGCCGAACACCTCAGATGAGTCATACACTGCATATTGATACTTGACACATGTCAACTGTTAGCACATTAGCACGCTAACTTTTTTTTACGCGATTCGTGCAACCGGAACACCTCAAATGAGTCATATACTGCATATTGATACTTGGTACATGTCGACTGTTAGCATTTTAGCACGCTAACTTCGACATGCTAACATTTTTTTCCCCGCTAATTGTGCAGCCGAACACCTTAGATGAGTCATACACTGCATATTGATACTTGACACATGTCAACTGTTAGCACATTAGCACGCTAACTTTTTTTTCCGCGATTCGTGCAACCGGAACACCTCAAATGAGTCATATACTGCATATTGATACTTGGTACATGTCGACTGTTAGCATTTTAGCACGCTAACTTCGACATGCTAACATTTTTTTCCCCGCTAATTGTGCAGCCGAACACCTCAGGTGAGTCATACACTGCATATTGATACTTGACACATGTCAACTGTTAGCACATTAGCACGCTAACTTTTTTTTTCGCTAATCGTGCAACCGAAAACCTCAAATGAGTCATATACTGCATATTGATACTTGGTACATGTCGACTGTTAGCATTTTAGCACGCTAACTTCGACATGCTAACATTTTTTTCCCCGCTAATTGTGCAGCCGAACACCTCAGATGAGTCATACACTGCATATTGATACTTGACACATGTCGACTGTTAGCATTTGTTAACATGCTGAAATTAGCTCGCTAATACTTTTTAAAATTTTTTACATGCGTGCGCTTCAGTCGTGGGACTTACCACTCGACGCGTTCCGACTGTTAGCGGTAGCATTCGAGTTTGCGAGTTTTGCATTTTCTCCCATAATTCCATTTTTTTTTTGTGATTTTTTAAATTTTTGTCTCGGTTGTGGCAACGGGGCATGGCCTCTTACCTCTCTCGCACTGCGGGCCGGTGAAGCCGTAGACGCAGGCGCACCTGTTGGGGCCGATGCAGCGCCCGCCGTTCTGGCAGCCGTTCTCGCACACAGCTGGAACGACAACAACAACATCAACAACAACAACAACAACAACAACAACAAGAAAACAATGATGAAATGCCTTTTTTTTCTCTTTTCTTTACTATTTCTACCGTATTTCCTTGAATTGCCGCCGGGTCAAACTCGTTTTGCAAAATAATTAGCGCAAGGAGGAGGCTGATTTCAATACCGGTAATTTGTAATCGCATAAAGGGAAGAAGATTAAGAGCTATTCAGTAAGATTTAAGGTCCAAGCTATTGAATATGCTAAAAAGAACAGTAAGCAGCTATGTTTTTTTAATATACCGTAGCTGCGTGTGTCAAATATAAGTCATTAAATGACTCCCGCCTCCTGGTGGCAGAGGGCGCTAGTGATCCTTCTTGCGACTACTCGGCTGCAGAAGAAGTGACAATGAGTGATGTGATATGTTCTGGGACGGATATTTTAGGATGTAACACTCCTATGCTGGCTATGTAAACAACCGGGCTGAAATAAAAGCATGTTCCAGTCCTAAATACCCAGTGTACTATGTATACTATAACCCTTCATGGTGGCAGGGGTGGGATAAAGAGCAGAAAGGGAGGGGGAGTTGTCCGAGGGTAATTCTGTCGTCGCCCGCACGTGAGGAGCCGAGCTAACTGATAGCGGCGGTCTGATAGCAGTTTTCTAAACTGGACTTTCAATGGAAGCACAGGAAGACAGAGAGACTTTTAAAACTGAAGAAAGATAAGGAAAACTTATTTTAAAAAGTTAGCGATGCTTTTGATTAGAAGGAACTGCGTGTAACAGAGGTAATTTACATAGGCATAGTTCGGTTGGTAGAGCGGCCGTGCAAGCAACTTGAGGGTTGCAGGTTCGATTCCCGCTTCCGTCGTCCTAGTCTCTGCCGTTGTGTCCTTGGGCAAGACACTTTACCCGCCTGCCCCCAGTGCCACCCACACTGGTTTAAATGTAACTAATTGGGTTTCACTATGTAAAGCGCTTTGAGTCACTAGAGAAAAGCGCTATATAAATATAATTCCCTTCAATTTATGATCTCAATTGCTTACTGTATTACTGCTGGTCTTGTTTTGATGTCATTTTATTTCAATGTCATTTTATCTAATTTATCACATTCCCACATCATGTAATGCGACTCTTTATTTCCCAATTTTTATTATTCTAAGTTCAGTACTGTCATTTCCTACATTTTTTTTGCTCATTGAACGTCACATGTCACAGCAGACTTCCAGGCTGAATTAGCTTTCGGCTAACGTATTAGCAGGCTAGCTGTAGGCCTAAAAGAGACTGATTTATGTTAAGTTTTGTTTTGTTTTTATTTCTGTACAGATTTATGAATGTAAAGAAGGCTGATTGGAGACTGACTGTGATTGTTTTCGCCAGAATAAACCACGTTTGAGTCCGAAGAATGACCGGGTGTCGTCTTTTGGGGAAAAACACAACGCAAAGGAGTACTACATAAGCAAGAGATCACCCACGGAGCAGAACGGAAGGGGGAGTTGTCCGAGGATAATTCTGTCGTCGCCCGCACTTGAGGAGCCGAGCTAACTGATAGTAGTTTTCTAAACTGGACTTTCAATCGAAGCAGGAGGTAATAAAGGAAGATCTCCATCGAGACGGAGAGACTTTTAAAACTGAAGAAAGATAAGGAAGACTTCTATAAACGAGTTATCGATGCTTTTGATCAGAAGGCGCTGCGCATGGACTTCATTTATAAGTAAAGGTGAGACCTACATAAAGTTTTTTTTAATTACATGTGCTTTTCATGATGGTATCCTTACATCACACTCAAATTTTTACTGCATGCCTTTGGTAAGTGAGAAGAGGTTTTAAATTAATTCAAGGAAATACGGTGTGCCTAATGATGTGCCCTACGAGCGTATATTCCCAATCGAGTGCAGAGGCGTGACGAGCAAAAAAAGCTCGGTCCAGGCATAAAGTGCTAACTGTGCATTATTGGCACTCACGTTGTCCGCAGTGGTTGCCAGTGAAGCCTTTAGGACAGGTGCAGGAGTCCTCGGCGCAACTCCCGCCGTTCATGCACCTGACGTTGCACGACTGCACTGTGGGGACAGAGGAGAGAAAAAAAACATAAACATACATATTATTACAAATGTTGTCTATTTTTAGGGACTGAATATCCCTTTGGAACAGAGGACCCTTTTGTATTTGTAAGGTTTTATTATTATTAGTATACCGCGGCCTCTTTGAGCTGTAATTTGACCCCCTTAACATGTTTCAAAACTCACCAAATTTAATAAATAAAAACAAAACAAAAAAAACTCTAAATTGCGCTCTAGAGCCCCTTAGGAATAAAACACTGACAAGACTGCTCTTGGGAAGAAAACACAGACAAAACTGCTTGTAACTTCCGGTAAGAATGTCATAGAGACATGAAACAAAAAACCTCTATGTAGGTCTCACTTAGACCTAAATTTCATTCATTGGCATCCTTCAGCAAAAATCAACAGGAAGTTGGCAATCGCCCCTTCAAAACAAAAGTTTTGTAAAAACCCGTCACCTTTTTTCAAACATTATCTCCTCTGAGTCTCACTTAGACCTGGATTTCATACACTGACCTCCTTCAGCAAAAAACAACAGGAAGTTGGCAAAAATCCCTTCAACACAAACGTTTCCTAAAAAATGTCATTTTTGCCTCTTCGAGCTGTAATTTGACCCCCTTAAAATGCTTTAAAACTCACCAAACTCGACACACACATCAAGACTGGTGAAAATTGCGATCTAATAAAAAACAAAACAAAAACCCAAAAGTCTAAATTGCGCTCTAGCGCCCCCTAGGAATAAAACACTGATAAAACTGCTCTTAGGAAGAAAACACAGTCAAAACTGCTTGTAACTTCCGGTAAGAATGTCGTAGAGACATGAAACAAAAAACCTCTATGTAGGTCTCACTTAGACCTAAATTTCATTCATTGGCATCCTTCAGCAAAAATCAACAGGAGGTTTGCAATTGCCCCTTCAAAACAAAAGTTTTGTAAAAACCCGTCACCTTTTTTCAAACATTATCTCCTCTGAGTCTCACTTAGACCCTGGATTTCATACACTGACCTCCTTCAGCAAAAATCAACAGGAAGTTGGCAAAAATCCCTTCAACACAAAAGTTTCCTAAAAAAATGTCATTTTTGCCTCTTCGAGCTGTAATTTGACCCCCTTAAAATGCTTCAAAACTCACCAAACTCGACACACACATCAAGACTGGTGAAAATTGCGATTTAATAAAAAACAAATACTCTAAATTGTGCTCTAGCGCCCCCTAGGAATAAAACACTGACAAAACTGCTCTTGGGAAGAAAACACAGACAAAATTGCTTGTAACTTCCGGTAGGAATGTCGTAGAGACATGAAACAAAAAAACTCTATGTAGGTCTCACTTAGACCTAAATTTCATTCATTGGCATCCTTCAGCAAAAATCAACAGGAAGTTGGCAATCGCCCCTTCAAAACAAAAGTTTTGTAAAAACCCGTCACCTTTTTTCAAACATTATCTCCTCTGAGTCTCACTTAGACCTGGCTTTCATACACTGACCTCCTTCGGCAAAAATCAACAGGAAGTTGGCAAAAATCCCTTCAACACAAAAGTTTCCTAAAAAATGTCATTTTTGCCTCTTCGAGCTGTAATTTGACCCCCTTAAAATGCTTCAAAACTCACCAAACTCGACACACACATCAAGACTGGTGAAAATTGCGATCTAATAAAAAACAAAACAAAAACCCAAAAGTCAAAATTGCGCTCTAGAGCCCCCTAGGAATAAAACAGAGATAAAACTGCTCTTGGGAAGAAAACACAGACAAAACTGCTTGTAACTTGCGGTAAGAATGTCACAGAGACATGAAACAGAAAACCTCAACGTAGGTCTCACTTAGACCTAAATTTCATTAATTGGCATCCTTCAGCAAAAATCAACAGGAAGTTGGCAATTGCCCCTTCAAAACAAAATTTTTGTAAAAACCAGTCACCTTTTTTCAAACATTATCTCCTCTGAGTCTCACTTAGACCTGGATTTCATACACTGACCTCCTTCAGCAAAAATCAACAGGAAGTTGGCAAAAATCCCTTCAACACAAGTTTCCTAAAAAATAGCGCTCAGGGAGAAAGACAGGAAACTAACAAAATAAGAGCGCTGACAGGAACTAAAAACAGGAAATACTAAACACACACAGAGGAAAAACTAAAACACAAACAAACTGTCAGTGGCAAGCCTGACAGTTAGGTAACAAAAATATGACTTGTAAAATGAGCGCAACTGTAGCATGCTAACAGTCACCATGCATAAAGTACCAAAACATGTGATTGAGAAATGAGTATACCTGCAAAATGAGCTAAAATAGCTGGCATGCTAATGTTATCATGCTATGAGTTTGCAAGCATCAAGTTTTTTCGAAATGCTTTCTTGTTTGATGACAATAAGGCTGTCTATTCTAATATACTACTCTGTAAAATAAGCTGTAAAAAACTACCATTTTAACTTTAGCATGCTAACATGCAAACTTAAACATGCTATAAGTTAGCAAGAATTAAGTATTGTCAACCTGCTCTCTTGTTTGATGACAATAAAGCTGTCTATTCTTATAAACAACTCTGTAAAATAAGCTTTAAAAAACTACCATCTTAACTTTAGCATGCTAACATTTAAACGTTTACATGCTATAAGTTAGTGGGAAGAATACATATTTTTAGCTTACATGCCAACTGTTAGCATGCTAGCTATTTGAGCTTATTTTACAGGTATAAACCATAAAGTAAAGTAAATATATTGATATTTTGATGCATGCCAACTGTTAGCATGCTAGCTATTTTAACTTATTTTACAGGTACACACCATACTGTCATATATGTTGATATTTTGATGAATGCTAACTGTTAGCATGCTAACTGTTTCAACTTAGTTTACAGGTAGTTACATATAGTCATATATGTTGATATTTTGATGCATGCCAACTGTTAGCATGCTAGCTATTTTAGCTTATTTTACAGGTATACACCATAGAGTCATATATGTTATTTGATACATGCTAACTGTTAGCATGCTAACTGTTTTAACTTATTTTACAGGTACAGGTACATATTGTCATATATGTTGATACTTTGATGCATGCCAACTGTTAGCATACTAGCTATTTTAGCTTATTTTACAGGTATACACCATAGAGGCATATATGTTGATATTTGATACATGCTAACTGTTTTAACTTATTTTACAGGTACAGGTACATATTGTAATATATGTTGATATTTTGATGCATGCTAGCTAGTTTAACCTATTTTACAGGTACACACCATAGTCATATATGTTGATATTTTGATGCATGCCAACTATTAACATGCTAGCTATTTTAGCTTATTTTACAGGTATAAACCACAGAGTCAATATATTGATATTTTGATGAATGCTAACTATTTTAACTTATTTTACAGTTATACAACATAGAACCATATATATTGATTTTTGACGCATGCCAACTGTTAGCATGCTAGCTATTTTACCTTATTTTATAGGTACACACCAGTTATATACTGTATGTTGATATTTTGATGCATGCCAACTGTTAGCATGCTAGCTATTTTAGCTTATTTTACAGGTATAAACCATAGAGTCCATATATTGTTTTATTAATGCCAATTGTTAGCATGCTAGCTATTTTAACTTATTTTACAGTTATACAACATATAACCATATATATTGATATTTGACGCATGCCAACTGTTAGCATGCCAGCAATTTTAACTTATTTTACAGGTATAAACCATAGAGTCAATGTATTGATAGTTTATTATTGCCAATTGTTGGCTTGCTAGCTATTTTAACTTATTTTACAGTGATACACCATAGACTCATGTATATTGATATTTGATGCATGCTAACTGTTAGCATGCTAGATATTTTAGCTTATTTTTCAGGCCATATTTTTTTATCATTTGTAGGGTGCAGCTATTACAAAAAAATAAAGTATTCGTTACACTGCAGCTATTTGATCGTAACGTGGGTCTTTGTGGTAGTTTTCAGTAACAAAGTGTTGAAAATGCCATGTAAAATTGCTAATGCTAATCAGTAGCTTGTCTATGGTACGTCCAGTTGGATGCTGAAGCTTTCCCCTGCTGCATGCCATAAATGTCCAGGCAAGAGACATTAACAGAAAGAGAGAGAGAGAGAGAGAGAGAAAGAGAGAGAGAGAGAGGAAATGAATGTTGAACTCGCGATTAGGATTTTTTTAAAGGCTGAGAGCCAAATGCAGGAATGCGGAGGAAGAAAGGAAGACAAGCATAAGCAGCATCTGCTTAAGCCTGCATGAAAGACTGCGCTAAGTATAGGAGAGCATAGATACAATGTTTCCCATATGTCAGTGAACGCATCACATTTTATTAGAAGGTGGAGACCGCAAGGACATGTTTACATGTACAAACTACGACTATGTTACATATGTACCTAAGTAGAAACTATGATTATGTTACATATATATACCTAAGTCGAAACCATAACTATGTTACATATATACCACAGTAGAAACTATGACTATAATACATATATACGTAAGTAGAAACTCTGACTATGTTACATATATATATACCTAAGTAGAAACTATGACTATGTTACATATATACCACAGTAGAAACTATGACTATAATACATATATACGTAAGTAGAAACTATGACTATGTTACATATATACCACAGTAGAAACTATGACTATAATACATATTTACGTAAGTAGAAACTATGACTATGTTACATATATATATACCTAAGTAGAAACTATGACTATGTTACATATATACCACAGTAGAAACTATGACTATAATACATATATACGTAAATAGAAACTATGACTATGTTACATATATATATATCTAAGTAGAAACTATGACTATGTTACATATATACCACAGTAGAAACTATGACTATAATACATATATACGTAAGTAGAAACTATGACTATGTTACATATATATATACCTAAGTAGAAACTATGACTATGTTACATATATACCACAGTAGAAACTATGACTATAATACATATTTACGTAAGTAGAAACTATGACTATGTTACATATATATACAATCCAATCACAGTCATATTTAACGTAACACTACACCGGACGGGCTACTGTCGACAACGCGCCATCTGATTGCTGTCGCAACTGTCTTGTCAACCGGCGGACCATAGAAATTTACAAGTACAACTATTTTCCGAGTCAGTTTTAAAGCACATGTTGTATCAATCACTGTTGTATCAAAGTTTTGTGCCTGCTGGGAAAGATGGGTTTTGTCCCAAAAAATCTAGGAACAGTACATCTTACCATCGATGTGCGGATGGCTGAACGTGAGGTATGATGTAAAGTGCATTCGGTATGGTGGCAGGTACAGTGAAGCGCTACATAAACTACACACCATTTAACATTTTACTCTGCAGTGTCAACGAAGCCTAAGATAAAAATCAGACAAAAAAAAATCAGATAAAAAATGTATTAAAATTCAGATAAAAATCAGTTAAATATTAGATAAAAATCGGGAAAAAAATTACATAATCTGAAAGACTAAAACCCAAGATAAAAAACAGATGAAAAATCGGAGAGGAATCAGATTTTAAAAACTTTGAAAAATCTGACAAAAATCTGATTTAAAAAATTGACAAAAAACAGATTACATTTTTTTCAAAATTCTGACTTAAAAAATTGACAAATTTGACAAAATCTGATTTAAGAATATTTGCAAATCTGACAAAAATCAGATTTTGAAAATTGACAAAAATCTGGCCAAAAATCAGATTTAAAAATGGACAAAAATATGCCAAAAATCAGATTTTTTTTTTTTACAAAATCTGAAAAAAAATCAGATTTAAAAGAATTGACAACAATCTGACAAAACTCAGACTAAATTGTTTTAACAAAAATCTGACAAAAATCAAATTTAAAAGAATTGACAAAAATCTGACAACAAATCTGATTTAAAAGAATTGACAAAAATCTGACAAAAAATCTGATTCAAAAATGTTTGCAAAAATCTGACAGAAATCTGATTTAATTTTTTTTCACAAAAATCTGACAAAATTCAGATTTTAAAAATGATCTGACAAAAATCAGATTTAATTTTTTTTTTTACAAACATTTGATTTTGAAAAATTGCCAAAAATATGACACAAATCAGATTTGGAAAATTGACAAAAATCTGCCAAAAATCAGATTTAAAAATTGACAAAAATCTGCCAAAAATCAGATTTTTTTTTTTTTTACAAAAATCGGACAAAAATCAGATTTAAAAGAATTGACAACAATCTGACAAAAATCATATTACATTTTTTTTGGGACAAAAATCTAATTAAAAGAATTGACAAAAATCTGACAACAAATCTGATTTAAAAATGTTTTGCGAAAATCTGATTTCATTTTTTTTCACAAAAATCCGACAAAATTCAGATTTGTAAAAATATTTGACAAAAATCAGATTTTTTTTTTTTTTTTACAAACATTTGATTTTAAAAAATTGCCAAAAATCTGATTTTAAAAAATGGACAAATCTGACAAAAATCAGTTTTTTAAAAAACTGACAAAAGCCTGACAAAAAACAGATTTTAAAAATGGACACAAATCTGACAAAAATCAGATTTAAAAAAAATTGACAATAATCTGACAAAAATCTGCCAAACGGGAAAAAAGACGTGAACATTCTGCAGCCTCCGAGTCCCCATTCAGTCCAATGAATGTTTGTGTTTGATTCTATAAACATCGCACGCAACTTTTTGGCGGCGTTTGGCGCGCAGCTGGGCAGACGAGACCCCCGGAGTGTGTGTCGTGTTTTCTTTGTCACAGAAGCCGGGAGTGGGAGGAGCCAGGCGGAGATGATCTCAGCGCCCAACCTCGCCTGCTCGCACCTCCTCCCAGGTCGCATCCTCCGTAACGCTGACCCCGCCGACCCGTGCCTGGAAAGCCGCACGTGCGCACGCAAAGGAGGGGGTGCCTCTCAAGGAGGGTGGGGGGGTGGGCTAAGGGGTGTTCGGCGCCCACAATGCACCTCTGTCGCTGACATCTGGGTGCTTTTTACGAGGGGCCGCCAAACACAGGAAGTCCCCGAGCGTTTTGAGTGTGTGTGCAGTTTGTGCGCGATGGAAAAGCAAGCAGCTTTATTGGCGTGTTGTGTGCTGATTACAGACTCAACTGCAGACATGCTGGACTATTCCTCGCAGGACACCATGACCCTACTAAGTACATGGAAAACCACAACCACGCCATCTTCACGGATTACTACACTTTTGCACTTTTCTTTACTGCTTGATGGCGCCTTTTTCAGGAAGTTGTTTATGTCGGAGTCGTGCTATTCTCTGAACATGTAAACGTCAATAAAAATGCTCAAAAAAGCATGTTTTTTAGTGGAAGTACGGAACATACTTGCCAACCCTCCCGGATTTTCCGGGAGACGCCCTAAATTCAGCGCCTCTCCCGAAAATCTCACGAAATTCAGGCGGAGCTGGAGGCCACGCCCCCTCCAGCTCCATGCGGACCTGAGTGACGTTTATAAAGAGCGTGTCTGCCCAATGACGTTATAACTGTAGAATGATCGAGGGCGAGTTCTTGGTTTCTTATGTGGGTTTATTGTTAGGCAGTTTCAGTAACGTCCTCCCAGCGCGGCAACAACACACAACAACAGCAGTCCGTTTTCGTCTACCGTAAAGCAGTTTGTCTGCCGTAAACAGCAATGTTGTGACACTCTTAAACAGGACAATACTGCCATCTACTGTACATGCATATGGTTAGAAAAACAAGGATGGACAATTCAACTTTAACTCAAGAATGAGTAGATGAGTGTTATGTGTGAGTAAATGTGTAAATAAATGAACACTGAAATTCAAGTATTTGTTACATATATATATATATATATATATATATATATATATATATATATATATATATATATATATATATGTATATATATATATATATATATATATATATATATGTATATATATATATATATTAAATAATATAATATATATTATACATATAATATATGAATAATATAAATATACTCCTCCCTCTTAACTGTGAGTGTGAATGTTGTCCGTCTATCTGTGTTGGCCCTGCGATGAGGTGGCAACTTGTTCAGGGTGTACCCCGGCCTTCCGCCCGATTGTAGCTGAGATGGGCGCCAGCGCCTCCCGCGACCCCAAAAAGCGAATAAGTGGTAGAAAATGGATGGATAAAAATATTAGATATATAATATATGAATAATATAAATATACTCCTCCCCTCTTAACCCCGCCCCCAACCACGCCCACCTCATCCTGTGCCTCACCCCAGACCACGCCCCCTTTTGTTGCATGAGCAAAAGGAAGTGATCACATGACACGCCAACGGCCAATCAGGTGACAGTATCAACTATAATATTTGGTTGCGTCTTTGCATGGAGTGAAGTCCAAGTGAAGAAATTGTGGCTAAAAGAGAATTTGTAGTAGTCAGACCAATAATGTAGTCTGTACATGATGCAAGGCAAGCCCGCTAATACCGTAGCACCTTAGCCCCGCTCACTCTTTAGAGCACGGCTGTAAATTCCTGCCACTAAACTTGCAGAAAATAGTTCTTCCCAGGTTTCTCTATGTTTACATTTGCACACTTTGCACTATTTTGTTATTTATTCCTTATTTCTACACCTTCGTTTTTGATTTTACAATTGTGTTTGTTTTCCACGCTTGTGTTGACGGTTCCTTTCTGCCTTGATAGCTCAGGGCATTATAATCAGAATAAAAAACACAATAAAAAATTAAATAAATCTGAATTTAGGACTGATGTGGTGAAGTATGTATGTTTATTATTTTACTTTTATATTTCTAAGATAATTCAGAACTAAAAATAAAGAACAATTGAATAATAATTGAATGATGCAGACACGTTTTTTACTGGATACTTTTTTTTTCAATCAATCAATCAATCAATGTTTACTTATATAGCCCTAAATCGCTAGTGTCTCAAAGGGCTGCACAAACCACTAATACACTTTTAATACACTTCTGCCCCGGAGTCTTTGAATGTGTATATAAACACAAAAAAAAACGTGCGATTTTAGGCGAATAAAGTCATAATAACCAGAATAAATTTAAAAAATCCGCAAAAAAACAAATCTGAATTTAGTGTTTATGTGAATAAGCATGAATGTTTTTTTTATTTTACTTTTATATTTCTAAAATAATGTAGAAATATTACTAAAGAACGATTGTATGTCATAATTTTTTTTATATATATGTATATGTGTGTATATATGTACATATATACACACATATATATGTGTGTATATATGTATATATATATATATATATATATATATATACATATACATATATATATATATACATACATACATATATATATATATACATATATATATATACATACCTATATATATATATATATATACACATATATATATATACATATACATATATATACACATACATATATATATAAAACACCACAGATATATACACATACATACATATATATACATACATATATATATATATATACACACATATATATATATATATACACATATACATATATATATATACACATACATATATATATAAACACACATATATATACACATACATACATATATATACATACATATACATACATATATATATATATATACATACATATATATATATATATACACATATATATACTCCGGCTTCCTCCCACTTCCAAAGACATGCACCTGGGGATAGGTTGATTGGCAACACTAAATTGGCCCTAGTGTGTGAATGTGAGTGTGAATGTTGTCTGTCTATCTGTGTTGGCCCTGCGATGAGGTGGCGACTTGTCCAGGGTGTACCCTGCCTTCCGCCCGATTGTAGCTGAGATAGGCGCCAGCGGTAGAAAATGGATGGATGGATATACATATACATATATATATATACACACACATATATATACACATACATATATATATATATATATATATATATATATATATATATATATATATATATATATATATATATATATATATATATACACATAAACAAATTCTAGATTTTTTTTTTTTTTTGGTATACACATACAAAATCTTCAGTAGGAAGCGTATTTAAAAAAAATGTATCCAGTAACAAACGTGTCCGCATCATTCAACAATTATTATTTTAGAAATATAAAAGTAAAATAAAAAACATACCTACTGAACCACATTAGCCCTTTTTTTCTCCTTGTATTTTTTTTATTCGGGTAATATGACTTGTTCACCTAAAATCATACAATTCTACTCTAGTAATATTTCGACACTACTCTAGAAATGTAAAAGTAAAATACAATAATACCCATTTAACCTTATTAACCCTAAAATCTTTTTTTAATGGTAATGTTTTGTTTAATCTGGTAATTATGACTTTATTTGTCTAAAATCGGATGTTGTTTTTTTTTGTATACAAATACAAAGTCTACAAGGCAGAAGCGTATTAAAAAAGTATCCAGTAACAAACGAGTCCACATTATTCAACTATATATATATATATATATATATATATATATATATATATAGGTAAATAAAGTCATAATTACCAGGATAAATACATAGCCACATTAGCATTTAGGGCTAATGTGGTTAAGTAGATATGTTTTTTTTTATTTTACTTTTATATTTCTATATGCCGATAATTATGACATGCAATTGTTCTCTAGTAATATTTCTACAATATTTTAGAAATATAAAAGTAAAATAAAAAAAAACATATCTACTTAACCACATTAGCCCTAAATGCTAATGTGGCTATGTATTTATCCTGGTAATTATGACTTTATTTACCTGAAATCATATTTTTATTTGTATACACATAAAAAGTCTCCAAATGCAGAAGCATATTAAAAAAAGTATCTAGTAACAAACGTGTCCGCATCTTTCAACTTACTGCATCATGAAGTATTCCGACCACTGGTTCATTCGTAAAAAAATATATATATATATATATATATATATATATATATATATATATATATATATATATATTATTTTACTTTTACATTTCTACAGTAGTGTAGAAATATTACTAGAGTAGAATTGTATGATTTTAGGTGAACAAGTCATATTACCCGAATAAAAAAAATACAAGGAGAAAAAAAGGGCTAATGTGGTTCAGTAGGTATGTTTTTTATTTTACTTCTATATTTCTAAAATAATAATTGTTGAATGATGCGGACACGTTTGTTACTGGATACATTTTTTTTTTAAAATACGCTTCCTACTGGAGATTTTGTATGTGTATCCAAAAAAAATAAAAAAAACTTGAATTTTTTTTCACCGTAAAAAAATATCAAAGTTATCGATCCAGGGCAACACTTGACACGATACAGCCCCATTTCCCAGGGTGCACTGCCCACCTCAGCCTCACAGCTGTTTCTCCACGTTGCAGCCAGAATGATTTGATAATTATGGTTATGAGGTTGACAAAGACGAGGTGAGACCTTGTTCGGCACAGCTGCTCCTCTGTCAGGGTGACTTATTGCCGCCTTCTTGCCCGCCAACTGACATCTACTCCGTGTGTGCACAACACGGTTGGCTGCGCAGAATGTGTGCGCTTAAAACGGCCAAAATATAAATATAAAAAAAACCAAAGAGCTAGAACAAGCTTTTTTTTGTTCATGATGCAGTTAGTTGAATGATGCCGACACGTTTGTTACTGGATACTTATTCATTACGCTTCTGCAATGAAGACTTTATGTGAATACAATTATCTTTTTACGATTTTAGGCAAATAAAGTCATAATTACCAGAATAAATTGAATTAAAGCTGCAAGCAGCGTTGGTCGGGTCCGCCTTTGGCTGCTGCCCCCGAGACCCACGGCCGGATAAGCGTTAGAAGACGCCTTCGAGCCACTATTTTGAGAATCTAATGCATTGTGAAAGTAATGCAGTTGTTGTATTGAAGTGAAAATATCAAACTTCCTGTTGATTTTTGCTAAAGTATGTTAATTATTAAAATGTAGGGCTAAGTGAGACCTACATAGTGTTTTTTGTTTCATGTCTCTCTGACATTCCTACCGGAAGTTACAAGCAGTTTTGTCTGTGTTTTCTTCCTAGGAGCAGTTTGTCCGTGTTGTATTCGTAGGGAGGCGGTAGAGCGCAATTTTGAGTTTTGAGGTTAGGTTTTTTCATCAGATCGCAATTTTTGCCAGACCTGATGTGTGTGTCAAGTTTGGTGAGTTTAGAAGCATTTTAAGGGGGTCAAATAACAGCTCAAAGAGGCAAAAATGACATTTTTTAGGAGACTTTGCACAGGGGTTCTTTGAAGGCACGTAAAATCAAAACCTGAGAACTTATCAAAACTCTGTTCTATACTTTTAATCAGAAGGGTTCAATCTCTCTCCTGTGCGAGTTTGAAGCCAAAACAACAAACGCACTCAGAGGAGATAATGTTTGAAGAAAGGTGACCGGTTTTTACAAAACTTTTGTTTGGAAGGGGGGATTGCAAACTTCCTGTTGATTTTTCTTGGGGGTTGTCAATCTATGAAATGTAGGTCTAAGCGAGACCTACATAGAGGTTTTTGTTTCATGTCTCTCCGACATTCTTACCGGAAGTTACAAGCAGTTTTGTCTGTGTTTTCTTCCTAGGAGCAGTTTTTTCCGTGTTTTATTCAAAAATAGCGCTAGAACGCAATTTTGAGTTTTGGGGTTTGGTTTTTTCATTAGATCGCAATATTCGCCAGTCCTTACGTGTGCGCCAAGTTTGGTGACTTTTGAAGCATTTTAAAGGGGGTCAAATTACAGCGCAAAGAGGCAAAAATTCAATTTTTTGCGAACATTTTATTTTGAAGGGGTTTTTGCCAACTTCCTGTAGATTTTTGCTGAAAGAAGTGAGTGTATGAAAATTGGTTCTAAGTCAGACCTACATAGGAGTTTTTGTTTCATGTCGCTATGACATTCCTAACAGAAGTTATATGCAGTTTTGTGTGTAATTTTTTCCTAGGGGGCGCTAGAGCGCAATTTTCATTTTGGGGGATTGGTTGCTTAATATGTTGGGAAGGTTTGCTTTACCGACGTGTGTGTCAAATTTGGTGAGTTTTGAAGTGTGTTAAGGGGGTCAAATTACAGCGCGTAGGTGCGGAATAATAATAAAACACAGCAGTTTCAATAGGGTCCTTTGCCATGGGTCTGGCGGACCCTAAAAATGCAAACAAACAAAAAAATCAGAATTTAGCGCTAATATGGCTAATAGGTATGTTTTTTAATTTTTGTTTTGACATTTCTAAAATAATGTAGACATATTACTAGAGAAAAATTGTATAGTTTTAGCCAAATAAAGTCATAATTATCAGTATTAATTTTTTTTTACAAGTGACCTGGTGGTCCCAAGAGTTCATGTTGCATTGAGTTGAATGATGCGGACACGTTTGTTACTGGATACTTTTTTAATACGCTTCTGCAATGAAGACTTTATGTGAATACAATTATTTTTTTACGATTTTAGGCAAATAAAGTCATAATTACCAGAATAAATTGAAAAATACAAACAAAGAAAAAAATCCGAATTTAGCGCTAATATGGCTAATATGTTTTTTAATTTTTGTTTTGACATTTCTAAAATAATGTAGACATATTACTGGAGAAAAATTGTATAGTTTTAGCCAAATAAAGTCATAATTATTAGTATAATTTTTTTTTACAAGTGACCTGGTGGTCCCAAGAGTTCATGTTGCATTGAGTTGAATGATGCGGACACGTTTGTTACTGGATCATATCTGATACGCTTCTGCAATGAAGACTTTATGTGAATACAATTATTTTTTTACGATTTTAGGAAAATAAAGTCATAATTACCAGAATAAATTGAAAAATGCAAACAAAGAAAAAAATCCGAATTTAGCGCTAATATGGCTAATATGTTTTTTAATTTTTGTTTTGACATTTCTAAAATAATGTAGACATATTACTAGAGAAAAATTGTATAGTTTTAGCCAAATAAAGTCATAATTATCAGTATTAATTTTTTTTTACAAGTGACCTGGTGGTCCCAAGAGTTAATGTTGCATTGAGTTGAATGATGCGGACACGTTTGTTACTGGATACTTTTTTAATACGCTTCTGCAATGAAGACTTTATGTGAATACAATTATTTTTTTACGATTTTAGGCAAATAAAGTCATAATTACCAGAATAAATTGAAAAATGCAAACAAAGAAAAAAATCCGAATTTAGCGCTAATATGGCTAATATGTTTTTTAATTTTTGTTTTGACATTTCTAAAATAATGTAGACATATTACTGGAGAAAAATTGTATAGTTTTAGCCAAATAAAGTCATAATTATTAGTATAAATTTTTTTTACAAGTGACCTGGTGGTCCCAAGAGTTCATGTTGCATTGAGTTGAATGATGCGGACACGTTTGTTACTGGATCATTTCTGATACGCTTCTGCAATGAAGACTTTATGTGAATACAATTATTTTTTAACGATTTTAGGAAAATAAAGTCATAATTACCAGAATAAATTGAAAAATGCAAACAAAGAAAAAAATCCGAATTTAGCGCTAATATGGCTAATATGTTTTTTAATTTTTGTTTTGACATTTCTAAAATAATGTAGACATATTACAGGAGAAAATTTGTATAGTTTTAGCCAAATAAAGTCATAATTATCAGTATTAATTTTTTTTATAAGTGACCTGGTGGTCCCAAGAGTTCATGTTGCATTGAGTTGAATGATGCGGACACGTTTGTTACTGGATCATTTCTGATACGCTTCTGCAATGAAGACTTTATGTGAATACAATTATTTTTTTACGATTTTAGGAAAATAAAGTCATAATTACCAGAATAAATTGAAAAATGCAAACAAAAAAAAAAATCTGAATTTAGCGCTAATATGGCTAATAGGTATGTTTTTTAATATTTGTTTTGACATTTCTAAAATAATGTAGACATATTGCTATTGAAAAATTGTATAATTTTAGCCAAATAAAGTCATTATTATCAGTATTAAACTTTTTTATAGGTGACCTGGTGGTCCCAAGAGTTCATGTTGCATTGAGTTGAATGATGCGGACACGTTTGTTACTGGACACTTTCTATATCCCTTCTACAATGAAGATTGTATGCGAATACAAATAAATGTTTACGATTTTAGGTGAATAAAGACATAATTACTAAAATAAATAAATCATGCAAAAAAATTAACAAATAGCTAATATGGCTGAATATGTATGTTTTTTTTTATTTACTTTTATATTTTTTAAATAATGTAGAACTATTACTAGAGAACAATTGTATAATTTTAGCCAAATAAAGTCATTATCATCAGTATAACATTTTTTTACCAGTGACCTAGTGAATGATGCGGACACATTTGTTACTGGATACTTTCTCACACGCTTCTGCAATGAAGACTTGATGTGAATAAACATTATTTTTACGATTTTACCAGATAAAATTAAAAAATAATAATACATCGGAATTTAGCGCTAATGTGGTTAAGTAGGTATGTTTTTTATTTTGCTTTCATATTTAAAAATAATGTAGAAATTGTTTGATTCTAGCCGAATAAAGTCATAATTATTAGTATTAAAAAAAATACAAGTGCACTAGTGGTCCCAAGAGTTCAAGAGTTGAATGATGCGGACACGTTTGTTACTGGACACTTTGTATATCGCTTCTACAATGAAAACTCTATGTGAATACAAATAAATGTTTACGATTTTAGGTGAATAAAGACATAATTACTAAAATAAATAAATCATGCAAAAAAATTAATAAATAGCTAATATGGCTGAATATGTATGTTTTTTTTTATTTACTTTTATATTTTTTAAATAATGTAGAACTATTACTAGAGAACAAGTGTATAATTTTAGCCAAATAAAGTTATTATCATCAGTATCAAAAAAAAATTACCAGTGACCTAGTGAATGATGCGGACACATTTGTTACTGGATACTCTTCCCATACGCTTCTGCAATGAAGACTTGATGTGAATAAACATTATTTTTATGATTTTACCAGATGAAATTATAAAATAATAATACATCTGAATTTAGCGCTAATGTGGTTAAGTAGGTATGTTTTTTATTTGGCTTTTATATTTATAAAATAATGTAGAAATGGTTTGATTCTAGCCGAATAAAGTCATAAATATTAGTATTAAAAAAAATACAAGTGCACTAGTGGTCCCAAGAGTTCAAGAGTTGAATGATGCGGACACGTTTGTTACTGGACACTTTCTATATCGCTTCTACAATGAAAACTGTATGTGAATACAAATAAATGTTTACGATTTTAGGTGAATAAAGACATAATTACTCAAATAAATAAAACATGCCAAAAAAATTAATAAATCGCTAATATGGCTGAATAGGTATGTTTTTTTGATTTACTTTCATATTTTTTAAATAATGTAGAACTATTACTAGAGAACAAGTGTATCATTTTAGCCAAATAAAGTCATTATCATCAGTATAAAAAAAATTACCAGTGACCTAGTGAATGATGCGGACACATTTGTTACTGGATACTTTCTCATACGCTTCTGCAATGAAGACTTGATGTGAATAAACATTATTTTTACGATTTTACCAGATGAAATAAAAAAATAATAATACATCTGAATTTAGCGCTAATGTGGTTAAGTAGGTATGTTTTTTATTTGGCTTTTATATTTATAAAATAATGTAGAAATGGTTTGATTCTAGCCGAATAAAGTCATAAATATTAGTATTAAAAAAAATACAAGTGCACTAGTGGTCCCAAGAGTTCAAGAGTTGAATGATGCGGACACGTTTGTTACTGGACACTTTCTATATCGCTTCTACAATGAAAACTGTATGTGAATACAAATAAATGTTTACGATTTTAGGTGAATAAAGACATAATTACTAAAATAAATAAATCATGCAAAAAAATTAATAAATCGCTAATATGGCTGAATAGGTATGTTTTTTTAATTTACTTTCATATTTTTTAAATAATGTATAACTATGACTAGAGAACAATTGTATAGTTTTAGCCAAATAAAGTCATTATCATCAATATAAAAAAAATTACCAATGAATAAAGACATAATTACCAGAATAAAAACAAAATAAAAATCAGAATTTAGCATAAGGTGGTCATTTCACCTGTTTGCTCTTTTATTCCACTTTTTGAAAGTTTTTTTCTGCAATAGTATTTTAAGAATTTAAAAAAAACGAGCTGAGGACCACACTTTGGACACCCCTGTGTTTGATGACGCTCCAGTGTGTCAGTGACGAGGATTTGGACTGACCTCCTCCTCCTGCTCCACAGCTGGAAGAGAGCTGTCCACTGGAACAGGTACACATGTTGGGTCTGGAACAGAAGCCATCACCGCAGGAGTTCCTGCAAATGGCTGCCGGGGGCACAGGAGAAGACCACAGGGTCAGACATCGGGCGGCAGGACAACAGACCTTTAGTCTCCGAAGGAAGGACTTACGGACGATACACTGGTTCCCTCCCGGCAGAGTCTTCCAGCCGGGACAGCAGTACGAGTGGAAGCGAGAGCCGCACACGTTGGGCCTGGCACACAAGAGCAAAGACAGTCCTGTCAAGCACTGCGAAAACCCGCCGGGAGTTGTTTCCCAAAACCAGACCACGACCCCGCTCACAGTAAACCAAACACATGGATGCAAAGGTCTCCCCGCTGATGGCATTCCCAGCCAAGGAGGAAGGCGGGGAGGAGTTCCCTGGCGGAGTCTTCCCAGTCGACAGATGTAACCGTCCTACCGAGCGTTTGATTGGCCGAAACCACAAGCGTCCCGCTTGGGAAAACGGAAAAAACGCATTGACAAATGACTGCCGTTCTTCACACAGAAAAACGCACACCAAGGATTTACGAGGCAATAAGAGTAGCGCTGTTTTTTTATCATGAACTTGGCTTATTAAAAATAAAAAACCTGGTGCATCGTCCCTAAAAGACAATTCCGCAAAGCGTGGTTGCGGGAATGACATCCTCCAAAAGAAACCATGACTGTAGTCTTTTGTTTGCGGTCCCCACTTTGTCTGAGCTCGAAACACACATTTTAGCAACCACAGTCCGGTCAGTCGGGATAAAGTCTGTTTTAGTAATGTCATTTTACTCAGGGATCCACTCATACAGTTTCTGTCTTCTGAGGCAGGGGTGCTCACACTACAGTTCATTTGCCGAGTGCGGCCCGCCGGCTTGTTCATTTTGGCCCCCAAGGCCAGGGGGATGCCTCGAATACCATTTGAAATATGCGACAGCATACTTAATGCTATTTTATGAAAAAAATGGGTAATTCAGGTTAATGACCATGAATTGCAACTTTGAAGTAGCCACACCACAGCATTTTGATTGGCCGAAACCACAAGTTTCCCGCTCGGGAAAATGGCAAAACCGCATTGACGATTCTGTTCTTCACACAGAAAAAGGCACACCAAGGATTTACGAGGCAATAAGAGAAGCGCTGTTTTTTATCATGAACTTGGCGGAATAAAACAAACCCTCATGCTTTGTCCCTAAAAGACAATTCTGCTATGTGTGGTTCCGTTAAAGACATCATCCGAGAGAAACCATGACTGTGGTCATTTTTGTGTGGTCCCCACTTTGTCTGAGTTCTAAACACAGTTTTGCAACCACAGTCCTTTTAGTCGGGATAAAGGTTGTTTTAATAGAGTCATTTTACTCAGGGAACCACTCATGCATCTTATGGACAAAATAGTCTATTCAGGTTAATGACCATGAATTTCACATTTGAGTGGCCATACCACAGCATTTTCATTGGCTAAAACCACAAGCTTCCCGCTTGGGAAAACAGCAAATCGGCATTGAAAATTCTGTTCTTCACACAGAAAGAGGCACACCAAGGATTTACGAGCCAATTAGAGAAGCGCTCATGAACTCGGTGTATTAAAACAAACCCTCATGCATTGTCCCTAAAAGACAGCTCTGCAAAGTGTGGTTGCGTTAAAGACATCTTCCGAGAGAAACCATGACTGTGGTCATTTTTGTGTGGTCCCCACTTTGTCCGCGCTCTAAACACACATTTTTGCAACCACAGTCCGGTCAGTCGGGATAAAGGCTGTTTTAGTAGAGTAATTTTACTCAGGGATCCACTCATACAGTTTCTGTCTTCTGAGACAGGGGTGCCCACACTACGGTTCATTTGCCGAGTGCGTCCGGCCGGCTTGTTCATTTTGGCCCACGAGGTGTTTTGAGTTTAATAAAGCCCGGGGATGCCTCTAATCTCTTTTTAAAAATCTGACAGCATACTTGCTGCCATTCTATGAACAAAATGGGTAATTCATGTTAATGACCATGAAGTGCACCTTTAAAGTAGGCACACCACAGAATTTTGATTGGCCGAAACTACAAGTTTCCCCCTTGGGAAAACGGCAAAATCTCAATGAAAATTCTGTTCTTCACACAGAAAAACGCACAAGGATTTACGAGCCAATAAGAGAAGCGCTGTTTTTTTATCATGAACTTGGCGTATTAAAACAAACCGTACGTGCATCGTCCATAAAAGACAATTCCTCAAAGCGTGGTTGTGGTAATGACATCCTCCGAGAGAAACCATGACTGTGGTCATTTTTGTGTGGTCCCCACTTTGTCTGAGCTCTAAACACACATTTTAGCAACCGCAGTCCGGTCAGTCGGGATAAAGACTGTTTT
Source organism: Nerophis ophidion (assembly GCF_033978795.1). NCBI lineage: Eukaryota > Metazoa > Chordata > Actinopteri > Syngnathiformes > Syngnathidae > Nerophis > Nerophis ophidion. The sequence goes on from NC_084632.1 coordinate 5,786,437, forward strand.
AGTAGAGTCATTTTACTCAGGGATCCACTCATACAGTTTCTGTCTTCTGAGGCAGGGGTGTCCATACTACAGTTCATTTGCCGAGTGCGGCCCGCCGGCTTGTTCATTTTGGCCTCCAAGGTGTCTTGAGTTTAATAAAGCCCGGGGGATGCCTTTAATCTCTTTTTAAAAATCTGACAGCATACTTGCTGCCATTCTATGAACAAAATGGGTAATTCAGGTTAATGACAATGAATTGCAACTTTGAAATAACCACACAACAGCCTTTTGATTGGCCGAAACTACAAGTTTCCCGCTTGGGAAAACGGCAAAATTGCATTGACAATTCTGTTCTTCACACAGAAAAACGCACAAGGATTTACGAGCCAATAAGAGAAGCGCTGTTTTTTGTCATGAACTTGGCGTATTAAAACAAACTGTCGTGCATCGTCCATAAAAGACAATTCCGCAAAGCGTGGTTGCGGTAATGACATCCTCCGAGAGAAACCATGACTGTGGTCATTTTTGTGTGGTCCCCACTTTGTCTGATCTCTCAACACACATTTTTGGAACTGCAGTCCTTTCAGTTGGGATAAAAGCTGTTTTAGTAATGTCATTTTACTCAGGGATCCACTCATACAGTTTCTGTCCTCTGAGGCAGGGGTGCCCACACCACGGTTCATTTGCCGAGTGCTGCCTGCCGGCGTGTTCATTTTGCTACGCGAGGTGTCTTGAGTTTAATAAGGCCCGGGGGATGCTTGTAGTCTAATTTTAAATATCTGACGGTATACTTACTGCCATTTTATGGAAAAAATGGGTAATTCAGGTTAATGACCATGAAGTGCACCTTTAAAGTAGCCACACCACAGCATTTTGATTGGCCGAAACCACAAGCTTCCCGCTTGAGAAAACGGCAAAATTGCATTGACAATTCTGTTCTTCACACAGAAAAACGCACAAGGATTTACGAGCCAATAAGACATCTTCCGAGAGAAACCATGACTGTGGTCATTTTTGTGTGGTCCCCACTTTGTCTGAGCTCTAAACACACACTTTTGCAACCGCAGTCCTTTCAGTCACGATAAAGGCTGTTTTAGTAGAGTCATTTTACTCAGGGAACCACTCAAACATCTTATGGACAAAATGGTCAATTCAGGTTAATAACTATGAATTGCACTTTGAAGTAGCCATACCACAGCATTTTCATTGGCCAAAACCACAAGCTTCCCACTTGGGAAAACAACAAATCGGCATTGACGATTCTGTTCTTCACACAGAAAAAGGCATACCAAGGACTTACGAGCCAATCAGAGAAGCGCTCATGAACTCGGTGTATTAAAATAAACCCTCATGCATTGTCCCTAAAAGACAGCTCTGCAAAGTGTGGTTGCGTTAAAGACATCTTCCGAGAGAAACCATGGCTGTGGTCACTTTTGTGTGGTCCCCACTTTGTCTGAGTTCTAAACACACATTTTTGCAACCGCAGTCCTTTCAGTCACAATAAAGGCTGTTTTAGTGGAGTCATTTTACTCAGGGAACCACTCAAACATCTTATGGACAAAATGGTCAATTCAGGTTAATGACCATGAATTGAATATATACGACCCGACCCAAACAACCTCTCATGGCGCAAGAAAAATAAATAAGAAGTTGACACACCTGGTCACACCTAACACAACCTGCTCACCGAACATTAAGACAAATGTCCAAACACTATATGTGATTTAAACATACATCCATTTAAATCCCCTGCAATGCATGATGGGAAAAATGCAAAACACTTTCTCCACCCTTATCCATTTTTGGCACATTTTAGCTACTCGATATTTCTGATTGACGAACAAACTTTAAGGAAATTGCCACGGAAGTAAACTAGGTATGAGTCGAACTTTCACATACTGTAAATATCCAATTATATTATTTATTAACTAAATAAACACATTATATATAAAAAAACACCAGTGAATTTGTCACCTTGAATAAATTGTAAATAAAAATAGAATACAATGATTTATAAATAATTTATATCTTCTATTCAATTGAATAGACTGCAATGACAAGATACTTAAGGTTCGAACTGGTAAACTTTGTCATTTTTGGCAAATAATAGCAGATTTTGAATTTCACGCCTGCAATATGCTTCAAAAAAAGCTGGCACAAGTGGCAAAAAAGACTGAGAAAGTTGAGGAAAGCTCATCAAACACTTATTTGGAACACCCCACAGATGAACAGGCTATTTGGGAACAGGTGATTGGGTATAAAAGTAGCTTCCATGAAATGCTCAGTCATTCACGAACAAGGACGGGGCGAGGGTCACCACTTTGTCAACAAATGCCTGAGCAAATTGTCCAACAGTTTAAGAACAACATTTCTAAAGCAGCTATTGCAAGGAATTTAGGGATTTCAACATCTACGGTCCGTAATATCCCCAAAAAGGTTCCGAGAATCTGGAGGAATCACTGCAGGTAAGTGGCAAGGCCGAAAACCAACAATGAATGCCCCTGACTTTCGATCCCTCAGGCGGTACTGCATCAAAAAGCGACATCAGCGTGTAAAGGATATCACCATATGGGCTCAGGGACGCTGCAGAAAACCACTGTCAGTAACTACATGGCTATGAGTTGTTTTTTTCCCTTTGCCTCAGTCTGCACCCCCTCTCCAGGGCCCAGGCTAAGACCGATTTTTTTATTTTATTTTAATCTCCTATTTTTTTCTCCCATCCCCTCCCCCTTGTTTACCTGTATCTCACCTTTTCTGTAAGGGGCGCTGGAAGCCGGCAGACCCGTCAGCGATCCTGTTCTGTCTCCCTGTAATGTTTGTCTGATGTTGAATGGGATTGTGCTGAACATTTTAATTTTCCTGAAGGAACTCTCCTGACGGAATAAATAAAGTACTATCTATCTATCTATCTACAGATTGTTGCTACATCTGTAAGTGCAAGGTTAAAACTCTACTATGCAAAGCGGAAGCCATTTATCAACAACACCCAGAAACATTTCACCGGGCCCAAGCTCATCTAAGATGGACTGATGCAAAGTGGAAAAGTGTTCTGTCGTCTAAAGGAGTCCACATTGCAAATCGTTTTTGGAAACTGTGGACGTCATGTCCTCTGGAACAAAGAGGAAAAGAACCATTCGGATTGTTCTAGGCGCAAAGTGTAAAAGGCAGCATCTGTGATGGTATGGGGGTGTATTAGTGCCCAAGGCATGGGTAATTTACACATCTGTGAAGGTACCATTAATGCTGAAATGTACATACTGTTAGAAAAATTGTGTGTAAATTATCAAAAAACTTTCCGCTCTCCGAGTTTCCATTGAAGAGATGAGAGCTGTCCGTGTTCGACCAAGCAAGGTCTTGGAAGATTCCGCTGTGTACGTTGGAATGCGACGAGAGGGGTTTTCTATTGTCCTCAAAACACCTGCCGAAGCTGAATCCAGGACGAGCCCAAGTCTGAGGCATCTTCTTCTTTTGTCTTCAATGTGACCGAAAACAAGGACTCTTGGCATACTCCCCATTTCTGTTTTGATATGTGTTGTTGCGTAAACTTTGAATATATAAATAAAAGAGGAGACATAAATCTTTTTCGTCAGAGCTTGGTGCCGACTGTACAAAGAGTGTACAGTGGCCATGTCTCTCCTCGGATCCGAGTCCAAATTTCATTCCGTCTGTTTGATTCTTTGCCTTTTGTCTTGTTTAATAGATGTCATCAGTGTTTAAACCTGATACATAAACAGTACAGGTTTTGGAGCAAGCTATGTTCAATCAATCAATCAATCAATGTTTATTTATATAGCCCCTAATCACAAATGTCTCAAAGGACTGCACAAATCATTACGACTACAACATCCTCGGAAGAACCCACAAAAGGGCAAGGAAAACTCACACCCAGTGGGCAGGGAGAATTCACATCCAGTGGGACGCCAGTTACAATGCTGACTATGAGAAACCTTGGAGAGGACCTCAGATGTGGGCAACCCCCCCCCCTCTAGGGGACCGAAAGCAATGGATGTCGAGCGGGTCTAACATGATACTGTGAAAGTTCAATCCATAGTGGCTCCAACACAGCCACGAGAGTTCAGTTCAAGCGGATCCAAGACAGCAGCGAGAGTCCCGTCCACAGGAAACCATCTCAAGCGGAGGCGGATCAGCAGCGTAGAGATGTCCCCAACCGATACACAGGCGAGCGGTCCATTCTGGGTCCCGACGAGCGGTCCATCCTGGGTCTCGACTCTGGACAGCTAGTACTTCATCCATGGTCATCGGACCGGACCCCCTCCACAAGGGAGGGGGGGACATAGGAGAAAAAAGAAAAGAAGCGGCAGATCAACTGGTCTAAAAAGGAGGTCTATTTAAAGGCTAGAGTATACAGATGAGTTTTAAGGTGAGACTTAAATGCTTCTACTGAGGTAGCATCTCGAACTGTTACCGGGAGGGCATTCCAGAGTACTGGAGCCCGAACGGAAAACGATCTATATGTTGCCATCCAAGCAACGTCTTTTTCATGGACGCCCCTGCTTATTTCAGCGAGACAATGCAGGTACCAGACTGGCCTGCCTGTAGTCCAGACCTGTCTCCTATTGAAAAGGTGTGGAGCATTATGAAGCCTAAAATACCACAACGGAGAAGCTGTACATCAAGCAAAAATGGGAAAGAATTTCACCTGAAAAGCTTCGAAAATTGGTCTCCTCAGTTCCCAAACGTTTACTGAGTGTTGTTGAAAGATGTCGATTACGTGTCTATCGTGATACACACTTCGGAAATTCTTTGCCAAAAACGTCAAGTGACCACTTTGTGAAAAATTCAGTTGTTCAACAAACACTTGGAAATGAGTCAGCTTCTGTGAAAGACTGTCCAGAACTTAAGAGAGTTCTGACCTGGATCAGTTTTTACTGGGTCAGCGAAACACACATATGATATTGTTACTTCGGCCCAGATACGAGACCAGGACCGGCTTGAACCGGAAACAGAAGTCCGCCTTCTCCTGTCAGCAGGGACTTGACATCTGTGTCTGGAACCAGAAAGAAGGAGTTTAGCAGATGGAACAGAAGGTAAGAGAACCAGGTGGACATGCAAAGCAGGAATTTGCACAGCGGGGGGGTGGGGGGGAGGAGGACCAGGACTGAGACCGGCTGCGGCATGGCCGTGGTGGAAAGTGTGAAGAGTGACGAGGGAAAGGGGACTTGGGTCGGGGTGGAAGCAAAACAGGTTTATGTTGAGAAGAGGAGGAGTGGAAAAGTGAGATACGGAGAGGAGAGTCCTGGTGAGGGCTCGGGTTTCTGGGGCGCAAAGCAAAACAGACTTTTAGGGTCCGAAAACACCTCAGCAATGCGCGCGTTGAGCCGTCGGCATTCCGGCGCTTAATGAGCCGCTGATTTATTCCCCGCTCTGTTTGTCCAGAGAGCTGAAACCAGTCCGCCGGTGCAGACCGGGAGGATGTTAATATACCACGGATTAGACGGGCCTGACCCTCAGCTCTTCTGCTCTGTTATTCTTCCTCCGCCTCGCCGTCCACGTCCTTCCTGCCGCTCGCCGCGAGCTTTAGGACGTTACAATTGAAGACAGACGTACAGAATTCTTTCTTAAAGTTTAAGCCACAGGGGTTTTCCTCGATATTGCAACGCCCCCCTGTTCTCGGGGCTAAAGGAGATTAACTCTCTTGGGTCCATGTTGTGACATTTCGAGTTGCCCGCCGGCCCGTAAATCCCTCGTTAACTGCCGCCAACGGCCATAAAAGGAAAATGGCCGCCAAAAACATCACAGTCAAACATCAAACCACACCCCTTGCGCTAGGCCAGGGGTCTCCAAACTACGGCCCGCCGACGTCCTAAATTTGGCTGGCTAAACGTCATGATTTGTATGAGGAATTTTTCCCCCAGGGAGTTTGTATTCATTTTAAAAGACAGCCTCTGGTGCGACTATTTTGTGGTCAACGCAAGTAATTCAGGTTAATAACCTTAAGTTATGCTCTGATTGCATTTACTTATATGACCCAATACAAACAACCAACCCTAGTCATGGTGCAAAATTACAAAACAAACACACATGGTCACGCTTAACACAACCGGCTCACTTAGCAGTGAGCAGGTTGCAAGTAAGTCAGGTCAATGACCTTAAATCATGCTCTGACTGCATTTACTTATATGACCCAATACAAAAAACCTTCCCTAGTCATGGTGCAAAATTACAAAACAAACACACATGGTCACGCTTAACACAACCGGCTCACTTAGCAGTGAGCAGGTTGCAAGTAAGTCAGGTCAAAGACCTTAAATCATGCTCTGACTGCATTTACTTATATGACCCAATGCAAAGAACCTTCCCTAGTCATGGTGTAAAATTACAAAACAAACACACATGGTCACGCTTAACACAACCGGCTCACTTAGCAGTGAGCAGGTTGCAAGTAAGTCAGGTCAAAGACCTTAAATCATGCTCTGACTGCATTTACTTATATGACCCAATACAAACAACCAACCCAAGTCATGGTGCAAAATTACAAAACAAACACACATGGTCACACACAACACAACTGGCTCACTTAGATGTGAGCAAGTTGCAAGTAATTCAGGTTAATGACCTTAAATCATGCTCTGACTGCATTTACTTATATGACCCAATACAAACAACCTTCCCTAGTCATGGTGTAAAATTACAAAACAAACACACATGGTCACGCACAACACAACTGGCTCACTTAGATGTGAGCAAGTTGCAAGTAATTCAGGTTAATGACCTTAAATCATGCTCTGACTGCATTTACTTATATGACCCAATACAAACAACCTTCCCTAGTCATGGTGTAAAATTACAAAACAAACACACATGGTCATGCATAACACAACTGGCTCACTTAGATGTGAGCAGGTTGCAATTAATTCAGGTCAATGACCTTAAATCATGCTCTGACTGCATTTACTTATATGACCCAATGCAAAGAAACTTCCCTAGTCATGGTGTAAAATTACAAAACAAACACACATGGTCACGTTTAACACAACCGGCTCACTTAGCAGTGAGCAGGTTGCAAGTAAGTCAGGTCAAAAACCTTAAATCATGCTCTGACTGCATTTACTTATATGACCCAATACAAACAACCTTCCCTAGTCATGGTGTAAAATTACAAAACAAACACACATGGTCACACACAACACAACTGGCTCACTTAGATGTGAGCAAGTTGCAAGTAATTCAGGTTAATGACCTTAAATCATGCTCTGACTGCATTTACTTATATGACCCAATACAAACAACCTTCCCTAGTCATGGTGTAAAATTACAAAACAAACACACATGGTCACACACAACACAACTGGCTCACTTAGATGTGAGCAAGTTGCAAGTAATTCAGGTTAATGACCTTAAATCATGCTCTGACTGCATTTACTTATATGACCCAATACAAACAACCTTCCCTAGTCATGGTGTAAAATTACAAAACAAACACACATGGTCACGCTTAACACAACCGGCTCACTTAGCAGTGAGCGGGTTGCAAGTAAGTCAGGTCAAAGACCTTAAATCATGCTCTGACTGCATTTACTTATATGACCCAATACAAACAACCTTCCCTAGTCATGGTGGAAAATTACAAAACAAACACACATGGTCACACATAACACAGCTGGCTCACTTAGATGTGAGCAGGTTGCAAGTAATTCAGGTCAATGACCTTAAATCATGCTCTGACTGCATTTACTTATATGACCCCATGCACACAACCTTCCCTAGTCATGGTGCAAAATAAAAATAAAAAAGTCCAACCAACACACATAGTCACGCATAAGACAACCTGCTCACTAAGCTGTGAGCAGGTTGCAAGTAAGTCAGGTCAAAGACCTTAAATCATGCTCTGACTGCATTTACTTATATGACCCAATACAAACAACCTTCCCTAGTCATGGTGTAAAATTACAAAACAAACACACATGGTCACGCACAACACAACTGGCTCACTTAGATGTGAGCAAGTTGCAAGTAATTCAGGTTAATGACCTTAAATCATGCTCTGACTGCATTTACTTATATGACCCAATGCAAAGAACCTTCCCTAGTCATGGTGCAAAAAAAAAAAAACTCCAAACAACACACATGGTCACACATAACCCAACCTGCTCACTTAGCTGTGAGCAGGTTACAAGTAATTCAGGTCAATGACCTTAAATCATGCTCTGACTGCATTTACTTATATGACTCAATGCAAACGACCTTCCCTAGTCATGGTGCAAAAAAACAAACTCCAAACAACACACATGGTCACGCATAACCCAACCTCCTCACAGTGAGCAGGTTGCAAGTAGTTCAGGTCGATGACCTTAAATTATGCTCTGATTGCATTTACTTATATGACCTCATGCACACAACCTTCCCTAGTCATGGTGCAAAAAAAAAAAAAAAAAATCCAACCAACACACACGGTCACGCATAACACAATCTGCTCATATAGCTGTGAGCAGGTTGCAAGTAAAGTTACGATCTGATTGCGTTCACTTATATGAATGACCCAATGCAAACAACCTTCCCTAGTCATGGTGCAAAAAAAAAAATCCAAGAAAAACAAATGGTCACGCATAACACAGCAGGTTACAAGTAATTCAGGTTAACGACCTTAAATTATGCTCTGATTGCATTTACTTATATGACCCAATGCAAACAACCTGGGTCGTGCTATCTACCAAGCCAGATGTCTTGGCTAAAAGTTGATAGCCAGCCCTGCTCTTGAGGCTGTCAGGGAGTGAGGTTTACCAACGTACACTTGAGCTGCCCTAAACCTCACTCTTAATCTGGGTTTCGGAACCACCGTGACCCGCCTGGGTCAGTCCCTGCTTTTCTTCTGTCCCACCCGGAACTTGAACCTGGGGCGTCTGGCAAGAGTGACGTTCAGTCTCCGGGTTGGGGAGGAGACCCTGCCCCAAGTGAAGGAGTTCAAGTACCTCGGAGTCTTGCTCACGAGTGAGGGAAGAGAGGATAGTGAGATCGACAGGCAGGTTGGAGCGGCGTCTTCAGTAATGCGGATTCTGTATCAATACATTGTGGTAAAGAAGGAGCTGAGCCGGAAGGCAAAGCTCTCAATTTATCGGCCGATCTACGTTCTCATCTTTACCTATGGTCATGAGCTTTGGGTTATGACCGAGAGGACAAGATCACGGGTACAAGCGGCCCAAATGAGTTTGGGTCTCTCCCTTAGAGATAGGGTGAGAAGCTTTGCCATCCGGGAAGAGCTCAAAGTAAAACCGCTGCTCCTCCACATGGAGAGGAGTCAGATGAGGTGGTTCGGGCATCTGCTCAGGATGCCACCCGAACGCCTCCCTAGGGAGGTGTTTAGGGCACGTCCAACCGGCAGGGGAAAGACCACATCTGCGGTCCCCTTCAAGGTTTCTCATTGTCGCATTGGGTTGAGTTTTTCCTTTCCCTGATGTGGGATCTGAGCCGAGGATGACGTTGTGGTTTGTGCAGCCCTTTGAAACACTCGTGATTTAGGGCTATATTATTAAACATTGATTGATTGATTGAAAAGAACACAAAAAAACTATTCAACATTGTTCTCTTCAATTTGTTATTAGTAAACCTCGGGCGACTGAGCAGCAGATACGTGACGTAGATGTAAGGGTGGGGACAACTGACGTAACCACCAAGTGTCTCGTAGGCTAGACTGTCCCGATGAAAACCACTCCAGCCGCTGTTGGAGGACTCTCGCCAGGACCCACACTTTGTCGACTCCATGGGCTGGGTCCTTGGAAGGATGCAGCCCCCGAATTGAGACAGCTTTTGTGTCTGTTAGTTAGCTAATTATGATTAACTATCAAAGCAACAACTACAATGGGCTGCAAACTTATGTACAGTGGGTACGGAAGGTAAGTATTCAGAGCCTTTGCTAAGTACTGACTGAGTAGAGGCACCTTTTGAGCGAGTACAACCATGAGTCTTCTTGGGAATGATGCTACACGTTTTTCATACCTGGATTTGAGGATCCTCTTTCTTCCTTGCAGGCTGGCTGGGCCAGTCAAGAATGGTCACAAAGTTGTCCCACAGCCACTCCTTTGTAGTTGTAGCTGCGTGCATAGGGTCATGGTCTTGTTGGAAGGTGAACATTTGGCTCAGTCTGAGGTCCCTGAGCACTCTGGAAGGATGTTTCTTTTAAGTTATCTTTGTACTTGGCTGCATTGATAGTTCCTTCAATTTTATCCAGTCGTCTTGTCCCTGCAGCTGAAAAACACCCCCATAGCATGATGCTGCCACCACCATATTTCAGTGTTGGCATTGCAGTGCCTGAATTTTCTCGACATATTAACCCCAAAAAGTTCAGTCTTTGCAGACTTTCATATGTCTTGGACTGAGCAGGGACTTCTGTTGGACCTCTGGTAGAAGGCTGCGGTGATAGTTGACTTTGTTGAACTTTCTCCCATTTCCAGACTGCATCTATGGAACTCAGCCCCAGTGATCTTTGGGTTTGTCAAGGCTCTTCTCCCACCATTGCTCAGAGTCAAAGAAGAGTTGTGGTCGTCCCAAACTTGCTCAACGTAAGGATTATGGAGGCCACTGTGCTCTTAGGAACCTTGAGTGCTGCAAAAATGATTTTGTAACCTCGGCCAGATCTGTGCCTTGCTGCCATTCTTTCTCTGAGCTCCTGGGCAGTTCCTTGGACCTTGTGATTGTCATTGGCTCTGACATGCACTGTAGGCTGTCAGGACTTACTTCCCCTTGTTCCTGCCTGCGCAACATTCAAGAGAGTTTCCCAGCAGCACAAAGTACAACACGGACACCACCTGAGGGTCCGTCCCAACAAGCTGGAATCCACGGGGTCGAAGGTCAAAGCCGTCCACCTGAATCGTCCTATTCAACCGAGCGCCGAGGGAGAAAAGAACCGTAAACAGTCTTTTCTCATCAAGACAAAGAAGACCAGAAGGTCGGGTGTCGGTGTACCTTGTGTCTCTGTATGTGTCAGTGGCTTGGTCAAAGGTCTAAGGTCATGGGCCTGGTATTTGAAGCAGGTTAAGCCTCATGTAGCAACACCTGAGTTTGTTGGCTTACTATCAGACGCTAGTGACGATGCTTTAGGAAGGTTCGGGAAAGTACCCACAAGACATTGAACACAGGGGAAGTATCAATCAATCAATCAATCAATCAATGTTTACTTATATAACCCTAAATCACAAGTGTCTCAAAGGGCTGAACAAGCCACAACGACATCCTCGGCTCAGATCCCACATCAGGGTAAGGAAAACTCAACCCCATGGGACAACGATTTATCCTCTGCATTTGACCCATCACCATGTTCACCCCCTGGGAAGTGAGGGGAGCAGTGAGCAGCAGTGGTGGCCGGGCTCGGGAAACTCTACATACATATTTTATGGTAGTTTTAAACATTCTAGAAGTGATAACTAATCATGTTTTTTTTTGTCTCTCTGTCTGCTGAATGTTCTGCGCAGTATCTTCTGATCTGATGGAGCCACTCTCCCATTTTGGGGGTTACTGCTCCGAGCGCCCCCCACTACCACGGGGACCACGCAAGCCTTGACCGTCCGCATCCGTTCCAGCTGCTCTATCAATCCTTTGTGCTTCTCAAGTTCCTCCTGTTCCTTCTTCCTGATGTTGGCGTCAGCTTGGATCGCCACATCTATAACTACCACCCTTTTTTGCTCTTTGTCCACCACCACCACCACTATGTCCGGTTGGTCAACCAGAAGCTGTTTGTCAGTCTGGAAGCTGAAGTCTCACAGAAACTTGGCCCGGTTGTTCTCGGCTACCGTCTGTGGTCGAGAACGATTCAGAATGGCCTGGTCCTCTTAGGACCGGATGGAATGGTTAGGTGTGCGGAGAAAGCCAAGAAACAAGTAGAATGGAGCTGAATGCATGCTAAGTCCAAGTGGAAATTGCCGGTCCGCCACTCGTCTAGAAAATATATAGTACTCGTAAAAATACTGCGGTGTTGTCGGTTTGGTGTGCTTTCTGTGAGGTCTAAGAAGGTTTTGAGACAAGAGCGTGTCCGAGACTTTCTATTGACTTGTTCCTTACTGTCTGCTTTTAACGAGGAGCACAACTGCCAGGAATCAAATCTGGTTGGATTAAAAATGCCGCATTGACCCTTACCAGAGTTTTGATGGTAATTGTCAACTGCAGACGTAAACGTATCGCGGTGTGCGGAATTGATCGGGGGAATGCCTGCGGAGCGCCAGGTTGGTCCTGTGGCGTGTGCCTGGAGATAAATAAAAACATCTGCAATCCAAACTGTTTGGTGGGGGATTTTATAGACGTGGACATTTTTCACAGCTAAAAATGGAACAAAGGAGAATCATTGTGTCCAGCAGACAGTTGAGTTGAAAAGAAGGAGCATTGAAACTGGAACAGTCCTTACAAGTCCATCAAATGCAGCCTCCTTCTGCTTTCAGTTGGATCCTTCGGCGTAAAGCCAAGGGCAAATGGCGAACGTTTGACTCCGGTCTTTGAATGCATCTCGGTAACAGTGTTTCAATGTTAAGATCGATCAAGCACATTTAGCATCAGCGCCGATTTGTCGGCAACGTGTGCAGGAAAGTGCGGGGAAAACCCGGACGCCGAACTACGGATAATCAGATGTTTGAATGCTTAGGTGGAACACTTCTGGGATTAAGACCTCCAACAGGCACACATTTGGGGATATAGAATTCTCCCCGGCAAATAAACACTGCACGTTAGCCCAAGGCCAACATAATGACCGTCATTACACAAACCGCCCTTCCATGTGCCACACACACACACACACACACACACATGGGGACCAAGTTGTTGTTCATGACTTGTGGGGACCACCCTTTCTAAAGGTTGTGGAGGCATAAAAATTTGGGGCTAAAATGTCCACTGCCCAGTTAACTCATACACGTCTTTAAATCTCTGGATTGATGAAGTAATGTGCTGATCAGTCTTACTGGGGACCCTGGGGAAAAAGAGTTCATATGGTTCATGGGGACCAGATTTAAACAATTCTGCATAATTCACACACATTTGTACGTGACTACTGAGGACCATTTTAAAAAAAAAGGAAATTTTATAGGCCAAAGCTTAAAAATCACTTAAGCATCTTCAGAGTGGATCTGACTATCATTTAAAAAGGTTTCCCTTTAGGGGACCTGTTTTTTGTCCCCATACCGTCAGAAGTCCCCTAAAGGTGACTGTGTAAACAGTAAGTAAGCATTGCCAAAACACACATCCACACACACACACACACACACACACACACACACACACACACACACACACACACACACACACACACACACACACACACACACACACACACAGGTTACAATTCGAATGGGGACCAAGATGTTGTTCAGGACTTGTGGGGACCGCCCTTTCTACAGGTTGTGGAGGCATAAAAAACATTAGGTAAAATGTCCACTGCCCAGTTAGCTCATACACGTCTTTAAATCTCTGGATTGATGAAGTAATGTGCTGATCAGTCTTACTGGGGACCCTGGGGAAAAAAGAGTTCATATGGTTCATGGGGACCAAATGTAAAGAATTCTGCATAATTCACACACATTTGTACGTGACTACTGAGGACCATTTACAAAAAAAAGAAATTTTATGGGCCAAAGCTTAAAAAATCACTTAGGCATCTTCAGAATGGATCTGACTATCATTTAAAAATGTTTCCCTTTAGGGGACCTGTTTTTGTGTCCCCATACCCTCAGAAGTCCCCTAAAGGTGACTGTGTAAACAGAGTGATGTTACCATTAAGTAAGCATTGCCAAAACACACACACACACACACACACACACACACACACACACACACACACACACATGGGGACCAAGTTGTTGTTCATGACTTGTGGGGACCACCCTTTCTAAAGGTTGTGGAGGCATAAAAATTTGGGGGTAAAATGTCCACTGCCCAGTTAGCTCATACACATCTTTAAATCTCTGGATTGATGAAGTAATGTGCTGATCAGTCTTACTGGGGACCCTGGGGAAAAAGAGTTCATATGGTTCATGGGGACCAGATTTAAACAATTCTGCATAATTCACACACATTTGTACGTGACTACTGAGGACCATTTAAAAAAAAAAAGGAAATTTTATGGGCCAAAGCTTAAAAATCACTTAAGCATCTTCAGAGTGGATCTGACTATCATTTAAAAAGGTTTCCCTTTAGGGGACCTGTTTTTTTGTCCCCATACCGTCAGAAGTCCCCTAAAGGTGACTGTGTAAACAGAGTGATGTTACCATTAAGTAAGCATTGCCAGAACACACACACACACACACACACACACACACACACACACACACACACACACACACACACACACACACACACACACACACACACACACACACACACACACACACACACTCCCTTTAGGGGTCTTGAATGCATCGCATACAATTGCTGTGTAGGACTGGTTGGAGTCCAACATTAAAGTTCCCACAGCCCCAAACGCAACACTTTGCACAATTGCCACAACTGATATCAATTTCCTATCAGCCACAGAACAATTAAAATGTAAAATGTGCGATACAAGCAGTCCTACTTGTGCAAAGATGGACAGTTAACATCTGAACGTCCTCCAATAAACACACCATGTATTCAACACGTCAATGTCAAGCTGACATTGAATTAATGTTGTCGAAAAGCATGTTGTTTCCACGTTGTATTTGTGTGGAAAAATATTGGTTGGGAAATCACCAAAATTCAATGGTCAAATCAACATCAGAACCTCCATCCATCCATCCATTTTCTACCGCTTATTCCCTTTGGGTTCGCGGGGGGCGCTGGTGCCTAGCTCAGCTAAAATCGGGCGGAAGGCGGGGTACACCAGGACAAGTCGCCACCTCATCGCAAGGCCAACACAGATAGACAGACAACATTCACACACTAAGGACCATTTAGTGTTGCCAATCAACTTATGCCCACATCACAACCTGACATTGATTAAATGTTGTCAAAAAGCATGTTGTTTCAACGTTGGATTTGTGGTAGAATATTGGTTGGGAAATGACCAACATTCAATGGTCAAAACACCGTCAGAAACAGACATTGAATAAACGTTGTCAAAAGCATGTCGTTTCAACGTTGTATTTATATTGAAGAATATTGGTTGGGAAATGACCAACATTCAATGGTCAAAACAACGTCAGAAACAGACATTGAATAAACGTTGTCAAAAAGTATGTTGTTTCAATGTTGTATTTGTGTTGAAGAATACTGGATGGAAAATGACCAAATTTCAATGGTCAAACAAACTTCACAACCTGACATTGAATAAATGTCGTCAAAAAGCATGTTGTTTCAATGTTGAATTCGTATAGTAGAAAATTGGTTGGGAAATGACCAAAAGTCAATGGTGGAATCAACGTCAGCACCTGACATTGATTAAACGTTGACAAAAAGCATGTTATTTCAACGCTGGATTTGTGGTAGAATATTGGTTGGGAAATGACCAACATTCAATGGTCACAACACCGTCAGAAACAGACATTGAATAAACGTTGTCAAAAGCATGTCATTTCAACATTATATTTATATTGAAGAATATTGGTTGGAAAATGACCAAAATTCAACGGTCAAATCAATGTCACAACCCGACATTGATTAAAGGTCGTCCAAAAGTATGTTGTTTCAATGTTGTATTTGTGTTGAAGAATATTGGTCGGAAAATTACCAAATTTCAATGGTCAAACAAACTTCACAACCTGACATTGAATAAATGTTGTCAAAAAGCATGTTGTTTCAACGTTGGATTTGTGGTAGAATATTGGTTGGGAAATGACCAACATTCAATGGTCAAAACAACGTCAGAAACAGACATTGAATAAACGTTGTCAAAAAGTATGTTGTTTCAATGTTGTATTTGTGTTGAAGAATGTTGGTTGGAAAATGACCAAAATTCAATGGTCAAAAAAACTTCACAACCTGACATTGAATAAATGTCGTCAAAAAGCATGTTGTTTCAATGCTGGGTTCGTATAGTAGAAAATTGGTTGGGAAATGACCAAAAGTCAATGGTGGAATCAACGTCAGCACCTGACATTGATTAAATGTTGTCAAAAACCTGTTTCAACGTTGTATTTGTGTTGAAGAATATTGGTTGGGAATTGACCAAAATTCAACGGTCAAATCAACGTCAGAACCCGACATTGATTAAAGGTTGTCAAAAAGCATGTTATTTCAATGTTATGTTTGTGTTGAAGAATATTGCTTGGAAAATGACCAAAATTCAACGGTCAAATCAACGTCAGAACCTGGCATTGATTAAAGGTTGTCAAAAAGCATGTTGTTTCAATGTTGGATTCGTATAGTAGAAAATTGGTTGGGAAATGACCAAAAGTCAATGGTGGAATCAACGTCAGCACCTGACATTGATTAAATGTTGTCAAAATCCTGTTTTAACGTTGGATTTGTGTTGAAGAATATTGGTTGGGAATTGACCAAAATTCAACGGTCAAATCAACGTCAGAACCCGACATTGATTAAAGGTCGTCAAAAAGTATGTTGTTTCAATGTTATATTTGTGTTGAAGAATATTGCTTGGAAAATGACCAAACTTGAACGGTCAAATCAACGTCAGAACCCAACATTGATTAAACGTTGACAAAAAGCATGTTGTCTCCCTTCCAGGTTTGACTGACCTAAATCAACACGCTCTCAACGTTGTTTCAACGTCTCGCGCCCGCAGGGACGAGCTGATAAAAGCAGTTTCCAGTTCACAAACGCTCCCTCTGGCTGCTTTTTGACGTCTTGTTGAAAAACGATTGTTGAACATGTTTCTTTGATTATGAAGAGTAATAATTCAAAACATTCCCCGCCCCCCCCAACCCCCACCATCTTGTATCATCTGGCTCGTGTTCCCCGACATCGTCTGATGTCCGTGGAATATTCCACACACATCCATGGGGGAGGCTGATAAATCCACATGTATCTCAGACTGGGAATCGAACGTTTGTGTTCTCCTAATCAAACGACACAAGGAACAATAAAAGCTTTTTTCCGTCGTGGAAACTTTGCTTGGCAGGGATGGGAGCCCCAGGTTGTTTAGTGTTGTCAATAAAGTGCAGAGAGTGCATGGCATTCAAAGTACAAACTAGGAGTGTTTAACATTAAAAGTTGACTTCCTGACAAAAGAAACAACAAGTTTTGTTCATGTCGGCTGGCGATGTGGGCACACTTTGTAAAGGAGCTGCTGTTAGCCCAATAAACCAAAATTAGTTTTGTAGCAGGCTAGTTTGCAGTGTAACACTCACTTATATGACCCAAGGCAAACAACCTTTCCTAGTCATAGTGCAAAAATAAATACATTTAATAATAATATTGAAAAAAAATAAAAATATATATATATATATACATACATAACACAATTTGTGGAAATTATTTAAAAAAAATGTCCATGTATCATAAAAAAACAGAATTACACCTATTTAAATCCATTACAATGCATGATGGGAAAAATGCAATATATATTATTGTTTTAGTTTGTCCTCCAAAGTCATATTGTTGATTGCTGAAATTGATCAAAGCTGTTTGTCTACTTTATGAAAGTATTTAATTATAGGACTGGCAGCAAATATTATTTATATTAGCATGCTAACAGGTATCATTCGTCAAGTAACATAAAGAAATAAAAACAATGACAATAAAATTTAAAACATTAAATAAAATAGTTAAAAGAAAATAATAATAACAATAATACAATTTAAAAAATAAAATATTTTTGGTTAAAAGGAAATATTAAAAATAATAATAAAATAATAATAATAATGATAATACAATTTCAAAAATAAAACAGTTACAAGAAAATTATAAAAATAATAATAATATAAAATAATAATAACGATAATAACATTTAAAAAAGAAAATAAAATAGTTAAAAGAAAATAATAAAATTACTAATAGAAAATAATAATAACGATAATACAATTTAAAAAATAAAATATAGTTAAATAGAAATATTAAAAATAACAATAATTAAAAAATAATAATGATAATACAATTTAAAAAATAAAACAGTTACAAGAAAATAATAACAATAATAATAATAATATAAAATAATAATAATGATAATCCATCCATCCATCCATTTTCTACCGCTTATTCCCTTTCGGGGTAATAACATTTAAAAAATAAAATAAAACAGTTCAAAGAAAATAATAAAGGTATTACAAATGAAGAACTAATGATGATAATAACAAAGAAAAAATAAAATAGTTAAAGGAAAATAATAAAAAGAATAACAAAAAATTACAATAATAATGATAAAATAAAAACAATAAAATAAAATAGTCAAACTAAAATAATCATAAACAATAATAATAATAATGATAATAAAATGTAAAAAATTAAATAGTTAAAAGACAATAATACAAATAATAATAATAATAATAATAAAATAAGGTGAAGTGAAGTGAATTATATTTATATAGCGCTTTTTCTCTAGTGACTCAAAGCGCTTTACATAGTGAACCCCAATATCTAATGTTTACATTTAAACCAGTGTGGGTGGCACTGGGAGCAGGTGGGTAAAGTGTCTTGCCCGAGGACACAACGGCAGTGACTGGGATGGCAGAAGCGGGGATCGAACCTGCAACCCTCAAGTTGCTGGCACGGCCGCTCTACCAACCGAGCCATATAATTATTATTATAAAATAATAATAAAATAATAATGATAATAAAACTTAAAAAATAAAACAAAAAAATATTTGACGCTGAGGTGTGCACCTGCGTAATTAGCAAAAAAACTAGCATGCTAACATTAGAAGGCTAACGATTAAAGAGTTAGCCACTTTGGACACGCCTGGTTTACAGTATATATATTTTTCAAATTATTTTCCGCATGTAAAACGAGTTTTATTCTCTATTGAACGTGTTTTTTTGCTCATATTTCTGGGGGTCTGTAACTGATTAGTAAACGAGTTTGCATGGAAGTGATATTCCCTGACTTCTGCCCTTATTCTCTCTCTGTCGCGGTTTCTTCTGCCGCGTTGTCTGTCGCCTACAGCCGCGGAACAAACGCCCCCTTTCATAGTGGCTCCGGCTGAAAGGGGGCTACCTCATTTCCTGCGCACCACATGTCGGGACGGATGGAGAGACCACAAGGTCCCGACACAACCTGCCTTGTTTTGTTTTCAAGCCTAAGGTAGCGAGGTATGGAAAGAAGGATGGCAGACCGACGTCGGCGTCCCCGCGGTCGGACTGCGGTGGGAGGGTATTGCACCACCTCGGGCAAAAAAACCGAAACCTTTAAAAACGTGTATGATAAGTAGTATGGATTTTATTTTAGCTCGGTTGGTAGAGTGGCCGTGCCAGCAACTTGAGGGTTGCAGGTTCGATTCCCGCTTCCGCCATCCTAGTCACTGCTGTTGTGTCCTTGGGCAAGACACTTTACCCACCTGCTCCCAGTGCCACCCACACTGCTTTAAATGTAACTTAGATATTGGGTTTCACTATGTAAAGCGCTTTGAGTCACTAGAGAAAAGCGCTATATAAATATAATTCACTTCACTATTTTGGTCAAAAAACGACACAAGGAAACTGATTTCAGGGATGAAAAATATCAGTCTAATCACTTCAGTATCAATCATGTGCTAATGGTAGCGACGCTAGCTTACATTACATCAAACTCTTATTCACCTACTTATTCATTTCATGTTATTAACCTCTTACTTTACACACTTCAAATTACAATACTTAAACTTAAATGCAATTCTTATTTTTAAATCGATTCATAATTTTCAAAACTCGATAAAAAAAAAAAATATATATATATATTTTTTAATCCATCCATCCATTTTCTACCGCTTATTTCCCTTTTGGGGTCGCGGGGGGCGCTGGCGCCTATCTCAGCTACAATCGGGCGGAAGGCGGGGTACACCCTGGACAAGTCGCCACCTCATCGCAGGGCCTATTAAAATACCTTTATATATAAAAAAATTCATAAAAATTTAAAAAAAATATGTTTTTAATATTATATTAATATATATATTAAAAATATATTTTTAATATTATATTAAAATACATTTATAAAGACAAGTTAGCACACTACTTTTAGCATGCTAAAATATTAAATAAAACATGCGTCAAACATCAAAATGTCTGAAATCCCCCCGAAAATGTTGAAAATACTAGCATGGTTAACTGTCAGGCTTGCCACTAACATTTTGTGTGTGTTTTCTTTTCTTCTGTGTGTTTAGTATTTCCTGTCAGCGCTCTTATTTTGTCGGTTTCCTGTTTTTTTCCCCCTGTGCGCTGTTTTCCCCTCAGCTGCGGCTGATTGGCACCTGGCCACACCTGGTGTCAATCAGCCCGTACCTATTTTACCTGCATTGTTCCACCAGTCAGTGCTGGATTATTGTCGTTGCCACATGTCGCTGCTACCTGTCGTGTCGTATCTTTGCAGCGTGGCGGTAAGCTATATTTTTGTTAGATGTTTGTAGCTTACTGTTTTTTGTTCCCTGCTTCCAATTTGTCTTTATACAACACGTAACGGCTTCTGTTCCCGGTTCTGTTTATGCTAGCCTTCATGCTAAGCCCCATTTGTTTTTGCTAGCTTCCATGCTAAGCTCCTTTTATTTTCTAGCTCCCATGCTAGCTTTCTTAGTTTGTTATTTGCCTCGTGCGCGCTTTTTGTTTGTACCCTTTTTTTCAGTTTTGTTCTAATATTTCAATTAAATCATGTTTTCTCACTCCATGCCTGCCTCCATCTCTACATCTTGGGGTTCGTCACCAACTCACTCTGACAGTAACGTTAGCATGCGTTGAGCACCAACATATGAGTTGGGTGAGTATCTGCTAAATTAGCTTAAAAATTTAGCACACTACTTTTAGCATGCTAAAAGACTAAAAGTAACTTTTTTATAAAAAACACCTGAAAAATGTTAAAAATGTTGGCATGGCAACGTTAGCATGCATGACTCAGGTGTGCAACTGTTGAATTAGCAAAAAAAGTTAGCACACTACTTTTAGCATGCTAAAATACTAAATGAAACATACGTCAAACGTCAAAATGTATGAAACCCCCCCGAAAATGTTGTTAAAAATACTAGCATGGTAATGTTAGCATGCATCGAGCACCAAAATATAACTGGGGTGTGTACCTGCTAAATCAGCTAAATAAGTTAGCATGCTACTTTTAGCAGGCTAAAAGACTAAAAGTAACTTTTTATAAAAAACACCTGAAAATGTCAAAAATGTTGGCATGGCAACGTTAGCATGCACCGAGCACCAAAACATGACTCAGGTGTGCACCTGTTAAATTAGCAAAAAAAAGTTAGCACACTACTTTTAGCATGCTAAAATACTAAATGAAACATAGTCAAACGTCAAAATGTATGAAAACCCCCTGAAAATGTTGTCAAAAATACTAGCATGGTAATGTTAGCATGCATCGAGCACCAAAATATAACTGGGGTGTGTACCTGCTAAATCAGCTAAATAAGTTAGCACGCTACTTTTAGCATGCTAAAAGACTAAAAGTAACTTTATATGAAAAACACCTGAAAATGTTAAAAATGCTGGAGTGGTGATGTTAGCATGCCATTTTTGCACAATTTGCAGGAACAAAAGCGATCACGCTAATGTTAAAATGCAGACAATTGTGCCGCAAATGCTGTAGCACAAGGCGAGGAGTGTGTTTCGTCAGATAAACTGAGTCCGCACTCAACATCAGCTGCCTCAACTTAGCACTTCCTGTCAGCGTTCTGCTTCGCAGGAATGTGGGTCACGCTCTCCCTCGCCATCCCCACACGGGACGTATAGAAGGCGGCTTTTCTAGACCTTTCCCATGAAAAGTCCATTTGCTGTAAATACACTCAAACATGTGCTGCGTCCCAGACAACAATGTGCTAAATTTATAAATACGCAGAAACAGAAGGAGAATGGACATCATTTTGGCTTTTAAACTAACAATAGAGGTGAAAAATATAGCGGCTAACGTCCCTTCACAGTGTTTTGGCTACTTCTGAGACACTAATCCTCGCAACCATGGCGACAACTAAAGCATTGTCGTACTAATGCGTTAAAAAAAAGGTACCATACTGCCTTTGAAAAAATACAGAAGGAGATTGGACGTATTTTTGGCTTTAAAACTAACGATGAAGGTGAACAATATAGCGACTAACGTCCCTTCACAGTGTTTTAGCTACTTTTGAGACACTAATCCTCGCAACCATGGCGACAACTAAAACACCGCCATACTAATGTGTTAAAAAAAAGGTACCACACTGCCTTTGAAAAAATACAAAAGCAGAATAGACATATTTTTGGGCTTTAAAACTAACAAAAGAGGTGAACAATGTAGCGGCTAACGTCACTTCACAGTGTTTTAGCTACTTTTGAGACACTAATCCTCGCAACCATGGCGACAACTGAAGCCCCGTTGTACTAATGCGTTAAAAAAAGGTTCCATACTGCCTTTGAAAAAATACAGAAGGAGATTAGACTTATTTTTGGCTTTAAAACTAACAATGGAGGTGAACAATATAGCGGCTAATGTCCCTTCACAGTGTTTTGGCTACTTCTGAGACACTAATCCTCGAGGCCATGGCGACAACTAAAGCGCCGCTGTACTAATGCGTTAAAAAAGGTACCATACTGCCTTTGAAAAAATACAAAAGGAGAATAGACATATTTTTGGGCTTTAAAACTAACAAAAAAGGTGAACAATGTAGCGGCTAACGTCACTTCACAGTGTTTTGGCTACTTCTGAGACACTAATCTTCGAGGCCATGGCGACAACTAAAACACACGCGTACTTATGCGTTAAAAAAAGGTACCACACTGCCTTTAAAAAAATACAAAAGGAGAATAGACATATTTTTGGCCTTTAAAACTAACAATACAGGTAAAAAATATAGCGACCAACGTCCCTTCACAGTGTTTTAGCTACTTTTGAGACACTAATCCTCGCAACCATGGCGACAACTAAAGCATTGCCGTACTAATGCATTGAAAAGGTACCATACTGCCTTTGAAAAAACTACAAAAGGAGATTAGACGTATTTTTGACTTTAAAATTAACAATGGAGGTGAACAATATAGCGGCTAACGTCCCTTCACAGTGTTTTAGCTACTTCTGAGACACTAATCCCCGCAACCATGGCGACAACTGAAGCACCGTGGTACTAAAGCGTTAAAACAAGGTACCATACTGCCTTTGAAAAAATACAGAAGGAGAATAGACATATTTTTTGGCTTTAAAACTAACAAAAGAGGTGAACAATGTAGCGGCTAACGTCCCTTCACAGTGTTTTAGCTACTTTTGAGACACTAATCATCGCAACCATGGCGACAACTAAGACACCGCCGTACTAATGCGTTAAAAAAAAGGTACCATACTGCCTTTGAAAAAATACAAAAGGAGAATAGACATATTTTTTGGCTTTAAAACTAACAAAAGAGGTGAACAATGTAGCGGCTAACGTCACTTCACAGTGTTTTAGCTACTTTTGAGACACTAATGCTCGCAACCATGGCGACAACTAAAGCATTGTCGTACTAATGCGTTAAAAAAAGGTACCATACTGCCTTTGAAAAAATACAAAAGGAGATTAGATGTATTTTTGGCTTTAAAACTAACAATGAAGGTGAACAATATAGCGGCTAACTTCCCTTCACAGTGTTTTGGCTATTTCTGAGACACTAATCCTCGAGGCCATGGCGACAACTAAAGCGCCGCCGTACTAATGCGTTAAAAAAAGGTACCATACTGCCTTTGAAAAAATACATAATGAGAATAGACATATTTTTTGGCTTTAAAACTAACAAAAGAGGTGAACAATATAGCGGCTAACGTCCCTTCACAGTGTTTTGGCTATTTCTGAGTCACTAATCCTCGCTGCCATAACGACAATTAAACCACGGCCGTACTAAAGCGTTAAAACAAGGTGAAATACTGCCTTTGAAAAAATACATAAGGAAAATAGACATATTTTTGGCTTTAAAACTAACAATAGAGGTGAACAATGTAGCGGCTAACGCCCCTTCACAGTGTTTTGGCTACTTCTGAGACACTAATCCTCGAGGCCATGGCGACAACTAAAGCGCCGCCGTACTAATGCGTTAAAAAAAGGTACCATACTGCCTTTGAAAGGAGAATAGACATATTGTTATGCTTTAAAACTAACAATAGAGGTGAACAATGTAGCAGCTAACGTCCCTTCACAGTGTTTTGGCTATTTCTGAGACACTAATCCTCGCAACCATGGCGACAACTGAAGCACCGCCGTACTAATGCGTTAAAAAAAAGGTACCACACTGCCTTTGAAAAAATACAAAAGGAGATTAGACTTATTGTTTGGCTTTAAAACTAACAAAAGAGGTGAACAATGTAGCGGCTAATGTCACTTCACAGTGTTTTAGCTACTTTTGAGACACTAATCCTCGCAACCATGGCGACAATTGAAGCCCCGTTGTACTAATGGGTTAAAAAAGGTACCATACTGCCTTTGAAAAAATACAATGGTGATGTGAGTACACACACACACAAAATAATCCCAATTTTTTTTTTTTTCTCTTTAGTCGGGCAAATCATATTTTGGATGTAGATGATAGATGTCTTTATCTGATAAAGCATCGATTTTGAATCGGGAATTAGTTTTTGAATCGAATCAATACCCCAAAGAAGCGCTCCTGAATGTAAACAAATAAGTGGATCCATACCAATATCCACTGTGATTATTGTAATTACAAAAGCCGCAATATGGTCGATACTACAACGATTACACCGATATTTCTAATTATCACAAAATATTGTGTCTTTTTAATTGTTTATAAACTCAGGGAATGCATCCCTTTTAAATATGACCAATGTATGATCCTGTAACGGCTTGGTGTCGGACCGATACCAGAATGTGCAGTATCAGCCACACAGTATCTAACAAGAGAAGAATGAGTGATTATATTTGAACAAAAGTGTAGATGGAACATGCTGGAACGGAAAATAAGCATCCATCCTCAGCTACAATCGGGCGGAAGGCGGGGTACACCCTGGACAAGTCGCCACCTCATCGCAGGGCCAACACCGATAGACAGACGGAAAATAAGCAGTAAGAAGAAAAAATAGATGTCACCGGCTCAAGCACTTGACCGGGAAACCAGCGGGCCGAGTCCAATCGGACTGGGCCTCGAGCTAATGTTACGCGTTTCCATGCCAACAAAGACAGAAAAGGGCCCTTGATAGCAAAGTAAGGCTCCACTTTAAAAAAAAAATGCTAACTCACATTGGATAGACATGCTACTAATTAGCATTAGCAATTTTACACAGCGATTTCAACACTTACAAATTTGCCAAATTTGGATCTACCAATTAGGTGCACGCTACAATCAAACAGCTGCTGCGTATTAAGTACACTACTTACAGTATCAACACTTTGTAGGGCGCAACAAAGGACACATACAACTTAATGGCAAAGACTACGACAACAACACTCGACGTTTCGGAATTGCAAGTGCGTGCAGAGTCAACGATACCGGATTTGCAAATGATACTCAACAATGGGGCGGCGCAATTCCGCACAAACGTGCCGGTATCGGTTCCCAGGGGCCCGGGAATCGGTACAGTATCGACTGTGATGCGGTAAAATGAAAATGAGGTCAGTCCTACCCTCTCAGAGTCTCCTGGCCTCGGCGTCGCACCCGCTGCACTTCTCTCTGGTCCGTGGCGGCGGTGAAGCGGCTGGCTTGGAGCGGCGCCCCGTTCCCGGTCCCGGTCCCGGTCTGGCCATACGCCACCGGGACCGGCGCCAAACACAGCGCCACCCATCCCAGCAGCACCCGGGCCAGATTCCCTGATCCCATGGCTCGGTCCGGCGATCCCTCCGACTGAAACAAGAGTCTTTTTTTTTCTTCTCTGAGTGGTCTTGGATCACCAGTTGGACCCGGGCCGAGCAAAAGCGATCTAGACCTGGATCCGGACCAAGTCCTGGTGTGCACTCCACAGTTGGGGCTGGGAAGAAGAGAGAGTGGAGATAAGAAACACAAACCTCAGCAATTACACAAAACAAGTCTTAAAAGTATGGGATTAAATACTTGTTTGATATCTTGTGCGATACAAGCAGTCCCGCGGCATGTTTAAGTGTGTGTGTGATATCATATGCGATACAAGCAGTCATGTGGTGTGTTTGCGTGTGATATCATGTGCAATACAAGCCGTACTGCAGCGTGTTTACTTGTGTGTGATACCATGTGCGATACAAAGAGCCCCACAGTGTGTTTACTTGTGTGTGATATCATGTGCGATACAAGCAGTCCCGCAGCATGTTTAAGTGTGTGTGATATCATATGCGATACAAGCAGTCATGTGGTGTGTTTGCGTGTGATATCATGTGCAATACAAGCCGTACTGCAGCGTGTTTACTTGTGTGTGATACCATGTGCGATACAAAGAGCCCCACAGTGTGTTTACTTGTGTGTGATATCATGTGCGATACAAGCAGTCCCGCGACATGTTTAAGTGTGTGTGATATCATATGCGATACAAGCGGTCATGTGGTGTGTTTGTGTTTGATATCATGTGCAATACAAGCCGTACTGCGGCGTGTTTACTTGTGTGTGATACCATGTGCGATACAAAGAGCCCCACAGTGTGTTTACTTGTGTGTGATATCATGTGCGATACAAGCAGTCCCAAAGCTTAATTGCATTTGTGTGATATCATGTGTGATATGAGCAGTCCTGCAGTGTCTTTGCTTGATATCATGTGGGATACATGCAGCGTAATTGCTTGTGTGTGATACAAACAATCCTGCGGTGTGTGTGTGTGTGATATCAGGTGCTATACACAGCGTGTTTACTTGTGTGTTGTATCATGTGCGATACACAGCGTGTTTACTTGTGTGTGATATCATGTGCGATACAAAGAGCCCCACAGTGTGTTTACTTGTGTGTGATATCATGTGCGATACAAGCAGTCCCAAAGCTTGATTGCATTTGTGTGATATCATGTGCGATACGAGCAGTCCTGCAGTGTCTTTGCTTGTATGTGATATCATGTGGGATACAAACAGTGCCGCAGCGTAATTGCTTGTGTGTGATATCATGTGCGATACACAGCGTGTTTACTTGTGTGTTGTATCATGTGCGATACACAGCGTGTTTACTTGTTTACAAGCAGTCCCAAAGCTTGATTGCATTTGTGTGATATCATGTGCGATACGAGCAGTCCTGCAGTGTCTTTGCTTGTATGTGATATCATGTGCGATACAAGCAGTCCTGCAGCGTGTCTTCTTGTGTATGATATCATGTGCGATACAAGCAATTCTGCAATGTGTTCACTTGTGTGTGATATCATATACAAGCAGTGCCGCAGCGTAATTGCTTGTGTGTGATATCATGTGCAATACAAGCCGTACTGCAGCGTGTTTACTTGTGTGTGATACCATGTGCGATACAAGGAGCCCCACAGTGTGTTTACATGTGTGTGATATCATGTGCGATACAAGCAGTCCCGCAGCATGTTTAAGTGTGTGTGATATCATATGCGATACAAGCAGTCATGTGGTGTGTTTGTGTGTGATATCATGTGCAATACAAGCCGTACTGCAGCGTGTTTACTAGTGTGTGATACCATGTGCGATACAAAAAGTCCCACCGTGTGTTTACTTGTGTGTGATATCATGTGCGATACAAGCAGTCCCAAAGCTTAATTGCATTTGTGTGGTATCACGTGCGATACGAGCAGTCCTGCAGTGTCTTTGCTTGTATGTGATATCATGTGGGATACAAGCAGTGCCGCAGCGTAATTGCTTGCGTGTGATATCATGTGCGATACAAACAGCCCTGCAGTGTGTGTGTGTGATATCATGTGCGATACACAGCGTGTTTACTTGTGTGTTGTATCATGTGCGATACACAGCGTGTTTACTTGTGTTTGATATAATGTGGGATACCAGCAGTGCCGCAGCGTAATTGCTTGTGTGTGATATCATGTGCGATACAAACAGCCCTGCAGTGTGTGTGATATCATGTGCTACACACAGCGTGTTTACTTGTGTGTTGTATCATGTGCGATACACAGCGTGTTTACTTGTGTGTGATATCATGTGCGATACAAGCAGTCCTGCAGCGTGTCTTCTTGTGTATGATATCATGTGCGATACAAGCAATTCTGCAACGTGTTCACTTGTGTGTGATATCATATGCGATACAATCAGTCCCGCAGCATGTTTACTTGTGTGTGATATAATGTGCGATACAAGCAGTCCTTCAGCGTAATTGCTTGTGTGTGAGATCACTTGCGATACAAGCGGTCCCGCAGCCTGTTTGCTTGCGTGTGATATCATGTGCGATGCAAGCAGTCACGCAGCGTGTTTACTTGTGTGTGATACCATGTGCGATACACAAGGTCGTTTACTTCTGTGTGATATCATGTGCGATGCAAGCGGTCCTGCAGCGTATTTACTTGTGTGTGATACCATGCGCGATAAAAGCAGTCCTTCAGCGTGTTCACTTGTGTGTGATATCATTTGAGATACAAGCAATTCTGCAGCGTGTTTGCTTGTGTCTGATACCATGTGCGATACAAGCAGTACTGTAGTGTGTTTACTTGTGTGTGATACCATGTACGATACAAGCAGTCCTGAAGCATCTTTGTTCATGTGTGATACCAGGTACGATACAAGCAGTCCTTTAGCGCTAATTGCTTGTGTGTGATATCATGTCCCATACAGGCGATCCCGCATTGTGTTTGCTTGTGTGTGATATCAAGTGCGATACAAGCCGTCTTCCAGCGTGTTTACTTGTGTGTGTGATATCATGTGCCATAGAAGCGGTCCTGCAGCGTGTTTGCTTGTGTGTGATATCATGTGTGATACAATCAATCCTACGGCATGTTTACTTGTGTGTGATATCATGTGCAATACAAGCGGTCCCGCAGCGTGTTTGCTTGTGTGTGGTATCATGTGCGATAAAAGCAATCCTGGGGCATGTTCACTTGTGTTTAATATTATGTGCGATACAAGCAGTCTGGTGGCTTGTTTTCTTGTATGTGATATCAAGTGCAATTTTTGCCATCCTACAGCGTGTTTACTTGTGTGTGTGATATCATGTGCCATACAAGCGGCCCCACAGCGTGTTTGCGTGTGTGTGATATCATGTGTGATACAATCAATCCTAAAGCATGTTCACTTGTGTGTGATATCATGTGCGATACAAGCGGCCCCGCAGCGTGTTTGCTTGTGTGTGATATCATGTGAGATAAAAGCAATCCTGGGGCATGTTCACTTGTGTTTGATATTATGTGCGATACAAGCAGTACTGTAGTGTGTTTACTTGTGTGTGATACCATGTACGATACAAGCAGTCCTTCAGCATCTTTGTTCATGTGTGATACCGGGTACGATACAAGCAGCGCTAATTGCTTGTGTGTGATATCATGTGCCATAGAAGCGGTCCTGCAGCGTGTTTGCTTGTGTGTGATATCATGTGTGATACAATCAATCCTACGGCATGTTTACTTGTGTGTGATATCATGTGCAATACAAGCGGTCCCGCAGCGTGTTTGCTTGTGTGTGATATCATGTGCGATAAAAGCAATCCTGGGGCATGTTCACTTGTGTTTAATATTATGTGCGATACAAGCAGTCTGGTGGCTTGTTTTCTTGTATGTGATATCAAGTGCAATTTTTGCCATCCTTCAGCGTGTTTACTTGTGTGTGTGATATCATGTGCCATACAAGCGGCCCCACAGCGTGTTTGCTTGTGTGTGATATCATGTGTGATACAATCAATCCTAAAGCATGTTCACTTGTGTGTGATATCATGTGCAATACAAGCGGCCCCGCAGCGTGTTTGCTTGTGTGTGATATCATGTGAGATAAAAGCAATCCTGGGGCATGTTCACTTGTGTTTGATATTATGTGCGATAAAAGCAATCCTGGGGCATGTTCACTTTTGTTTGATATTATGTGCGATACAAGCAGTACTGTAGTGTGTTTACTTGTGTGTGATACCATGTACGATACAAGCAGTCCTGCAGCATCTTTGTTCATGTGTGATACCGGGTACGATACAAGCAGTCCTCTAGCGCTAATTGCTTGTGTGTGATATCATGTGCCATAGAAGCGGTCCTGCAGCGTGTTTGCTTGTGTGTGATATCATGTGTGATACAATCAATCCTACGGCATGTTCACTTGTGTGTGATATCATGTGCAATACAAGCGGCCCCGCAGCGTGTTTGCTTGTGTGTGATATCATGTGCGATAAAAGCAATCCTGGGGCATGTTCACTTGTGTTTGATATTATGTGCGATACAAGCAGTACTGTAGTGTGTTTACTTGTGTGTGATACCATGTACGATACAAGCAGTCCTGCAGCATCTTTGTTCATGTGTGATACCGGGTACGATACAAGCAGTCCTCTAGCGCTAATTGCTTGTGTGTGATATCATGTGCCATAGAAGCGGTCCTGCAGCGTGTTTGCTTGTGTGTGATATCATGTGTGATACAATCAATCCTACGGCATGTTCACTTGTGTGTGATATCATGTGCAATACAAGCGGCTCCGCAGCGTGTTTGCTTGTGTGTGATATCATGTGCGATAAAAGCAATCCTGGGGCATGTTTACTTGTGTTTGATATTGTGTGCGATACAAGCAGTCTGGTGGTGTGTTTTCTTGTATGTGATATCATTATCGGTGCATATTACACACATACAAAGTATCTGAGGCAGAAGCTTATTGGAAAGTATCCAGTAACAAACGTGTCCGCATCAGTTAGTTTACTATGCCATGATGTTCAAGAATTATTGTGGCCAAGAAGCAATTAGCACTCCACTTCAACTTAAAGACTGACATTCGAATAATTCATAATTTTCCAAGTTCGATTCAAAAAAATTATAATAACAATACAATAATAATTGTAAAAAAAAATAGAGGAAGTCATTTTTAAAAATATATTTTTAAGACTACCTCCAGAAAGAAGGTTCTTCCCTACCCTGTATTGAAAAACATTCATGATATTTACTCGCCAAATAATACATTGGTGGAATCGGTTTGAGTCGAGAATTGTGTTCAATCCAAAATCGATTCCGAATCGAATCGTCACCCGAGGAGCCGTATCGAGTTGTTCACTGCCCTGTAATGAATAGGATCAAACCTTTGTTCGACATTCTCACTACTAAATAATTAAAGCGTGTATGATTTCAGCTGATATCGGATCAATATCGGTATTGGCCAATATTGGTGCGGTATCGTAAGTAAAAAAAGAATAGTATCGATTACACAGGACCATCTTGCTAATTAGTAATGAAGCTCGGGTCCTATATACTAACTTTTATGAGAAATGAATTGTATTAAATTAATTAATTGTATTTCATTAATGTTTTTATTATTATTTTTACTAATAATATTATTATTTTATTTTTTAAATTATTTGATTTAATTAATATATTTATTATTGCTAATATTATTATTTTTAATAAATTTAAATTCATTGTATTTAGTCAATGTATTTATTATTATATCATTATTGATAATATTATTTTTTTAATTTAAATTAATTGTATTTAATCAATGTTTTATTAATATTATAATTGTATTATTATTTTTGATTAACTGAAATTAATTGTATTTAATCAATGGTTTATTAACATTATTAATAATATTATTATTTTGATGTTTTATTATTTAATTTAATCAATATATATATTATTGTTAATAATATTTTTATTATTTTTTATTACATTTAAAATCATTGTATTTAATTAATGTTTTTATTATTTTTTTATTAACTGAAATTAATTTTATTTAATCAATGTTTTATTAAAATTATTATTAATATTAATATTATTTCAACTAATTGAAATCAATTATATTTACCTAATGTATTTATTATTATTATTATTAATATTATTACTATGTTAAAAATAATTTAAATTAATTGTATTTAATCAATGTATGTATTATTGTTAGTATTAATATTATTATTATTATTCATTGAAATTAATTGTATTTAGTTAATGTATTTATTTTTTGTATTATTATTATTTTAATTAATTGAAATCAATTGTATTTGATTAATGTATTTATTATTATTATTAAAATTATTTTGTTTGAATTGATTGAAATTAATTGTATTTAATTAATGTTTATCTTTTTTTTTTTTTATAAATTGAAATTAATTGTATTTAATTAATGTATTATTATTATTTTTTATTATTATCATCATTATTATTATTAATCAATTGAAATTCATTGTTGTTAATTAATTGTATTACATTTGTTTAAGCACAGTTTTTTGTTTCAAACTGTGTTACTGTTCAAACTGTGTGTAGAAGTATAAGGTATACTTGCTCAAAAAAAGCCAAAACCTTTTCCTTGTTTTTAATTAATACCTAGGCCTACTACGCTACCGTTATGGTGGTACTTGGTACCGCCCCAAGCGTCAAGGACAGCCCTAAAAGCAGCGGGACATCCTGGGCGGAGCCTAAAAGGCAGAGTCGGAAGAACCAACGTGGAACTAAACTTTGGTTCCTTAAAAAAAAAAAGAGAGAACTAATGCATTCCACAGGTGAGCGTCAGGACAGTTAATAGACGACGACAAATGACCCACAAAGTGTGGCAATTATGCTGATTATGTGATTTATGCGGACTGGAGGCGCTGACCTCATCCGAGAGAGCTCGGCGGCGGACTACGTTGCAGTGGAAACAAAACACACCCGGGTGTCCGAGTGGGTTTGGACAGCCTCGGAGGTTTATTTTCTCTTCTCCGCCTCATTATAGACCACAGCTTTGACCGAGGGGCCCCGCTAGTATACAAGCACAGCAGACCAGGGCCCCCACCCGCCCGGGGGTCCCGCCATCAGACGCCCAAATGAGGCCGGGACAAGGAACTCGGCAAGTTTTCGTCGATCAAATCGACAAGGATGACGAGATGTAAAATAAATCCTGTATTTATCTAGGTCTCATTCATCTCTTAAGAACAACAAGAAACCCAGGTCCGGGTCTGGTCCGGTTGCAGACCAAACACTGGCCCACGTAAACAATTAGTCCGGGGGCGGACTCCACCAAATGTTGACATTTTCAACGCCAACAAAGCGAACTTGCTTGGTCGAAAAAAACACTCAGACGTAAGCTCGATGCTAATTTACATTGGATTTGCCATAACTGCTGTTAGCGTTAGCGATTTTGCATGGCGATTTCAACGCCTCCAAATTTGCAAATGAAAACGACAACCGAGACAGCTTGTTTGAGACTCGCAATACTTACAGTGTAAACACTTTGTAGGGCGCGTCATAAAGCTACTGCCGAGCTAGACGACTCACAGTAGATAGCCGATACAAGTCTGCCATCTGGTGTCTTGGAAGTGCAACTGCATGGCAAATTAAACCCAAATGTTGTAAT
The DNA here is from genome assembly GCF_033978795.1 of Nerophis ophidion. Lineage (NCBI taxonomy): Eukaryota > Metazoa > Chordata > Actinopteri > Syngnathiformes > Syngnathidae > Nerophis > Nerophis ophidion. Next base: position 5,819,719 of record NC_084632.1, read on the forward strand.
TTTACGAGGCAATTTCAACACCTCCAAATGTGCTAATGACAACTACAACTAAAACGCACGTTACGTTCAAACAGCTGGTGCGTAATAAGCACAATACTAAAATTATGAACACTTTGTAGGGCGCAACAGAAGACTGAACTGAACACTACTGCCATCTAGTGTCTTGGACTTGCAACTAGAAGAGTTACAACTACAACTAAAACGCACGTTACGTTCAAACAGCTGGTGCGTAATAAGCACAATACTAAAAGTATGAACACTTTGTAGGGCGCAACAAAAGACTGAACTGAACACTACTGCCATCTAGTGTCTTGAACTTGCAACTAGAAGAGTGACAACTACAACTAAAACGCACGTCACGTTCAAACAGCTGGTGCGTAATAAGCACAATACTAAAAGTATGAACACTTTGTAGGGCGCAACAAAAGACTGAACTGAACACTACTGCCTTCTAGTGTCTTGGACTTGCAACTAGGCGAGTGACAACTACAACTAAAACGCACGTCACGTTCAAACAGCTGGTGCGTAATAAGCACAATACTAAAAGTATGAACACTTTGTAGGGCGCAACAAAAGACTGAACTGAACACTACTGCCATCTAGTGTCTTGGACTTGCAACTAGGCGAGTGACAACTACAACTAAAACGCACGTCACGTTCAAACAGCTGGTGCGTAATAAGCACAATACTAAAAGTATGAACACTTTGTAGGGCGCAACAAAAGACTGAACTGAACACTACTGCCATCTAGTGTCTTGGACTTGCAACTAGGCGAGTGACAACTACAACTAAAACGCACGTCACGTTCAAACAGCTGGTGCGTAATAAGCACAATACTAAAAGTATGAACACTTTGTAGGGCGCAACAAAAGACTGAACTGAACACTACTGCCATCTAGTATCTTGGACTTGCAACTAGGCGAGTGACAACTACAACTAAAACGCACGTCACGTTCAAACAGCTGGTGCGTAATAAGCACAATACTAAAAGTATGAACACTTTGTAGGGCGCAACAAAAGACTGAACTGAACACTACTGCCATCTAGTGTCTTGGACTTGCAACTGTATTTGCAACTCAGAAATGTGATAGTAAAATTAGATATAACAAACGGACAGCATTTATTATTCAGGCTGTGAATCTTTGGGCACCACACGATTCGATTCGAGTCTTGTGGGTAACGATGCGATTCAGAACCGATTCTCGATTCAAAACGATTCTCGATTCAAAGTCCATATTTTTTAATAACATTGTCTACCAGTTCTATAAGTTCAAATACAAAAAGAGCGGTGAAACATTTTTATAATCCCTAAAAGAAAACTGGTTTTGTTTCATAAAATTCTACTCAAACTTTTAATAAAGTCAAAGGCAACGAGAGAATTATCCAACATTTCTCTTTTCTAAAGTAAATCTGGACAGCAGATATGAGCACCTATCATCTACATCCAAAATTTTATTTTGCCTGAGTGGCTGGACAGTACTTTTTTTTTTTTTTAAAGTAAAAATAAAAATAAAAAATTGTTTAGATTTTTTTGATCACAATCCAATCAAAATTAGATTTTTTTGGCACCCGTAGTTATCATAAATAATTTTAAATGTTGCAGAAAAAAAAAGTGATTTTACTGTCAAAAAAATGTAATAATTATTAACACACAAAACCACTGAAAATTGGTACCATTGAGTACTGGTATTTATTCCTGGTACCTAATCGGTTCCAAAAAAAAAAATCAGAACAAAGATGGGGGAAAAAAAAATAGCTGAAATATTTATACGAACAATATATATTTAACTTTTTACAAAGTTAAAACTGATCCAAAATAGAAATAAGCAAGTCCTGTAACAATTTCAGCCAGAAATGATCTTTTTTTGGTTGTTGTATGTAAACCTGCTAAATTTGCGGGAATTTTTTAAAATCAAAATTCAATCGAAAATTTATTTTTTGGGGCATCCCTAGATATCATAAATAATTTTAAATGTTGCAACAAAAAAATGATTCTACTATCAAAAACAATTAATAGTTATTAACACACAAAGTACTGAAAATTGGTACTGTTGAATAGCGGTATTTATTCCTGGTACCTTATCAGTCACTAAAAATATAAATATATATATTTTTTGTATGTAAACCTGCTCTTAGTTAAAGACAAACCAAAATCATGTTTTTGTGTCACACAGGATAATACAACTGCGTAGAATCGGGTTGACGTTAACAAAAGTGGTTTTGTTCCATAAAATTCGACCAAAATATTTAATAAAGTCAAATACAAATAAGGCCACAAGAGTAGTATCCAACACTTCTCTTTTTAAAGTAAATCTGTACAGCAGATATGATCATCTACCCTCTCCATCCAAAATATGATACATAATAACAGGATACATAAAAAAGGTAAAGTTTTTTTGTTTTTGTTTTTTAAATAAAAAAAAATTGGGGGATTTTTTTATCACAATTCAATCAAAAAACATTTTTGTGGCACCCATTGTTATCATAAATAATTTTAAATGTTGCAAAAAAATATATTTTATTACCAAAAACAATTCATTATTATTAACACACAAAAGTACTGAAAATCGGTACCGTTGAGTACCGGTATTTATTCCTGGCACCGTATCAGTTCGAAAAAAAAATTACAGCAAAGATGGGATTTTTTTTTTTTTTAAATAGCTGAAATGTTTATACGAACAATATATATTTTACTTTTTACAAAATTAAATCTGATCTAAAATAGAAATAAGCAAGAGTCCTGTAACAATTTCAGCCAGAAATGATCTTTTTTTTTGTTGTTGTATGTAAACCTGCTAAATTTGCGGGAATTTTGTATCAAAAGTCAATTGAAAATGTATTATTAGGCAACCCTAGTTATCATACATTTTTTGAAATGTTGAAAAAAAAAATATTTTTTCTATCAAAAACAATAATTATTAACACACCCAAAAGTACTGAAAATTGGTACCGTTGAATACCGGTATTTATTCCTGGTTCTGGATCCGTCACGAAAAATATAAATATATATATATATTTTTTTTTTAATGTAAACCTGCTCTTTGTTAAAGACAAACAAAAATCATGTTTTTGTGTCACTCAGGATAATCCAACTGTGTAGAATCGGATTGACGTTTCCAAAAGTGGTTTTGTTTCATAGAATTCTACCCAAACATTTAATAAAGTCAAATACAAATAAGGCCACAAGAGAAGTATCCAACACTTCTCTTTTTGAAGTAAATCTGTACAGCAGATATGAGCATCTACCCTCTACATCCAAAATATAATTTGCCTGAGTGGCTGAACAGGACACATAAAAAAAAAAAAGGTACTTTTTATTTTATTTTTTTATTTAAAAAAAATTGGGGGATTTTTTAATCACAGTTCAATCAAACACTGATTTTTTGGGCACCCTTAGTTATCGTAAATAATTTTAAAGGTTGCAAAAAAAAGATTTTACCATTAAAAACCATTAATAATTATTAACACGCAAAAGTACTGAAAATTGGTACCGTTGAGTACCGGTATTTATTCCTGGCACCGTATCAGTTCCAAAAAAAAAAATCACAGCAAAGATGAGATTTTCTTTTTTTTAAATAGCTTTAATGTTTATACAAACAATATATATTTAACTTTTTCCAAAATAAAAACTGATCCAAAATAGAAAAAGGCAAGAGTCCTGTAACAATTTCAGCCAGAAATTATCTTTTTTTAGTTGTTGTATGTAAACCTGCTAAATTTGCGGGAATTTTTTATCAAAAGTCAATTGAAAATAAATTTTTGGGCAACCCTAGTTATCATAAATTTTTTGAAATGTTGAAAAAAAAAGATTTTTTCTATCAAAAACAATTAATAATTATTAACACACCCAACAGTACCGAAAATTGGTACCGTTGAATCCTGGTACTGGATCCATCACGAAAAAAAAAAAAAAAAAAATTATATATATATATATATATATATATATATATATATATATATATATATATATATATATATATATATATATATATATATATATATATATATATATATTTTTTTTTTTTTTTTTTTTTTATCTAAACCTGCTCTTTGTTAAAGACAAACCAAAATCATGTTTTTGTGTCACTCGGGACAATCCAACTGTGTAGAATCGGGTTGACGTTTCCAAAAGTGGTTTTGTTTCATAGAATTCTACCCAAACATTTAATAAAGTCAAATACAAATAAGGCCACAAGAGAAGTATCCAACACTTTTCTTTTTAAAGTAAATCTTTACAGCAGATATGAGCATCTACCCTCTACATCCAAAATATGATTTGCCTGAGTGGCTGAACAGGACATATTAAAAAAGAAAAAAAAGATACTTTTCATTTTATTTTTTTATTTAAAAAAAATTGGGGGATTTTTTAATCACAGTTCAATCAAAAACGGATTTTTTTGGCACCCATACTTATCATAAATAATTTTAAAGGTTGCAAAAAAAAGATTTTACTATCAAAAACCATTAATTATTAACACGCAAAAGTACTGAAAATTGGTACCGTTGAGTACCGGCATTTATTCCTGGTACAAAAAAATTAAATAAGAAACAAAAAAATTTGTATGTAAACCTGCTGTTAGTTAAAGACGAACAAAAATGATGTTTTTGTGTCACTCAGGATAATACAACCGTGTAGAACGGGGTTAAAAATGGGAGTTCTACACTTCAAAGCTGCAGGACTGCGCTCCCGCTGCAACTTTATGAATGGACTTCAGCCACTGCTCGCTTTCTTTAACAAAAATGGCCCCAAAAACTAAAGAAAGTCCAAGAATTCAAGCTCCAGTTTTCTTTTGCAGCTCCTTGAAAAAGGCAGATGCAACTTTTCCAGTGCGGCATCTCAACACGGGAGGTGACTGTGCTCAAAAGGACGGGTTAATCCGCCGTGAAACAGGCCACAATAGCACCGGCCCCTCAATAAATCCGCCCCCCCCCCATAAAGACGCACACGTTACCTTGCCTCGACGACGACGGGCCCTCCGAGATCCGCGCTGGGAGATGTGCACGCCGAGCACGGGGACACTCCACTGCGGCTTTGTGAGAAGGGGAGAAAAAAAAAAGTGGAGAAAAGTTAGAGAAGTGTCCTGCCTGGGATGAGGGGAGGGGACAAAGAGAGAGAGTGGTGGAGGGGGGGAGCAACAAACCCACATTCCTGAAGTAGGAGAAGGAGAAGAAGGTTGTCGGAACAATGCAAAGTCGCAAAGCTCGTCACCTCCTGCAGGCTCCACTTCAGATAAGAAGGAGGGGAACACGAAAGGTCAAGAGGTCAGCGGGGAAACCCGCCCCAGTCCTAATGTCGACGGCCACGACACCGAGGGTGTTGTCGGTGTCAGGCTGGTGCAAAAACTCCATCAACGTTCGAAAAAAATTGAATTTTTACAAAGGTTTCGGATTTAAGTTTGCAGTGGAGTGGAAAAAGTAACCAACACTTCTCTTCTCCAAAGTCAATCTGCACAACAGATATGAGCATCTATCATCTACATCCAAAAAAAGGTTTTGCCTCAGTGGCGGGACAGGGCTTTTTTTAAAGTAAAAATAAATAAATAAATTAGTTCGATTTTTTTAAATCACAATTCAATCAAAATTAGATTTTTTTGGCACCCCTAGTTATCATAAATAATTTCAAATGTTGAAAAAAAAAAGCGATTTTACAGTCAAAAACAATTAATAATTATTAAAACACACAAATGCACTGAACATTGCTACCATTGAGTACTGTTTTTTATTCCTGGTACCTTATCGGTTCCCAAATTTTTTTTTATCACAGCAAGGATGGGAAAAAAATAAAATAAATAGCTGAAATATTCATACTAACAATATATATTTAACTTTTTACATAATTCAAACTGATCCAAAATAGAAAAAAGCAAGAGTCATGTAACAATTTCAGCCAGAAATTATCTTTTTTTTTTTGGTATGTACATTTGATAAATTTGCGGGAATTTTTTTAATCACCATTCAATCGAAATTTGCTCTTTTGGCATCCCTAGTTAAATCATTAATAATTTTAAATGTTGCAAAAAAAACAAAAACAATTATTAACACACACAAAAGTACTGACAATTGGTACTGTTGAATTGGGCGTACAGGAAGTGCAATTTAACAAAGGTTTCGGCTTAAAGTTTGCAGTAGAGTGGAAAAAGTATCCAACATTTCTCTTCTCCAAAGTCAATCTGTACAGCAGATATGAGCATCTATCATCGACATCCAAAAAAAGGTTTTGCCTCAGTGGCTGGACAGGGCTTTTTTTTTTTTTTAAGTAAAAATAAATAAATAAATTGTTTTAGATTTTTTTAATCACAATTTAATCAAAATTAGATTTTTTTGGCACCCCTAGTTATCATTAATAATTTTAAATGTTGAAAAAAAAAAGCGATTTTACAGTCAAAAACAATTAATAATTATTAAAAAGACACAAATGCACTAAAATTTGGTATCATTTAGTACCGTTTTTTTATTCCTGGTACCTTATCGGTTCCAAAATTTTTTTTTATCACAGCAAGGATGGGAAAAAAATAAAATAAATAGCTGAAATATTCATACTAACAATATATATTTAACTTTTTACATAATTAAAACTGATCCAAAATAGAAAAAAGCAAGAGTCATGTAACAATTTCAGCCAGAAATCATCTTTTTTTTTTTTGGTATGTACATTTGCTAAATTTGCAGGAATTTCTTAATCACCATTCAATCGAAATTAGCTTTTTTGGCATCCCTAGTTAAATCATAAATAATTTTAAATGTTGCAAAAAAAAGATTTTACTATCATAAACAATTAATAATTATTAACACACACAAAGTACTGACAATTGGTACTGTTGAATTGGGCGTACAGGAAGTGCAATTTAACAAAGGTTTCGGCTTAAAGTTTGCAGTAGAGTGGAAAAAGTATCCACCACTTCTCTTCTCCAAAGTCAATCTGTACAGCAGATATGAGCATCTATCATCTACATCCAAAAAAAGGTTTAGCCTCAGTGGCGGGACATGGCTTTTTTTTAAGTAAAAATAAATAAATAAATTAGTTAGATTTTTTTAATCACAATTCAATCAAAATTAGATTTTTTGGCACCCCTAGTTATCATTAATAATTTTAAATGTTGAAAAAAAAAAAGCGATTTTACAGTCAAAAACAATTAATAATTATTAAAACACACAAATGCACTGAAAATTGGTACCATTGAGTATCGTTTTTTATTCCTGTTACCTTATTGGTTCCAAAAAAAAAAGAATCCGAGTAAGGATGGGAAAAAAAATAAAATAAATAGCTGAAATATTCATACTAACAATATATATTTAACTTTTTACATAATTAAAACTGATCCAAAATAGAAAAAAGGAAGAGTCATGTAACAATTTCAGCCAGAAATTGTCTTTTTTTTTTGGTATGTACATTTGCTAAATTTGCGGGAATTTTCTAATCACCATTCAATCGAAATTTGCTTTTTTGGCGCCCCTAGTTAAATCATAAATATTTTTAAATGTTGCAAAAAAAACAAAAACAATTATTAACACACACAAAAGTACTGACAATTGGTACTGTTGAATTGGGCGTACAGGAATTGCAATTTAACAAAGGTTTCGGCTTAAAGTTTGCAGTAGAATGGAAAAAGTATCCAACATTTCTCTTTTCTAAAGTAAATCTGTACAGCAGATATGAACATCTACCCTCTACATCCAAAATATGATTTGCCTGAGTGGCTGGACAGGACAGATAAAACAAATAATAATAAAAAAAAAAATAAAGAAGTCAAAAATAAAAAATAAAAAAAATTGGGGGATTTTTTAATCACAATTCAATTAAAAATATTTTTTGGGACACCTCTAGTTATCGTTAATAATGTTAAATGTTGCAACAAAAAAAAAAGAGATTTTACTCGGGAGACAGTCTTCCCAACGTGTCCTGGGTATTCCCCGTGGCCCCCTACCTGTTGGATGTGCCCTAAACACCTCCCTAGGGAGGCGTTCGGGTGGCATCCTGACCAGATGCACGGACCACCTCATCTGGCTCCTCTCCATGTGGAGGAGCAGCGGCTTTACTTTGAGTTCCTCCCGGATGACAGAGCTTCTCACCCTATCTCAAAGGGAGAGACCCGCCACCTGGGGGAGGAAACTAATTTGGGCCACTTGTACCCGTAATCTTGTCCTGTCGGTCATAACCCAAAGATCATGACCTTAGGTGAGGATGGGAACGTAGATCGACGGGTAAATTGAGAGCTTTGCCTTCCGGCTCAGCTCCTTCTTCACCACAACGGATCGATACAACGTCTGCATTACTGAAGACGCCGCACCGATCCGCCTGTCGATCTCACAATCCACTCTTCCCCCACTCGTGAACAAGACTCCGAGGCACTTGAACTCCTCCACATGGGGCTAAATCTCCTTCACAAACCGGAGATGGAACTCCACCCTTTTCTGGGCGAGAACCATGGACTCGGACTTGGAGGTGCTGATTCCCATCCCGGTCGCTTCACACTCAGCTGCGAACCGACCCAGTGAGAGCTGAAGATCCTGGCCAGATGAAGCCATCAGGACTACATCATCTGCAAAAAGCAGAGACCTAATCCTGCAGCCACCAAACCGGAACCCCTCAACGCCTTGACTGCGCCTAGAAATTCTGTCCACAAAAGTTATGAACAGAATGGGTGACAAAGGGCAGTCTTGGCGGAGTCCAACCCTCACTGGAAATGTGTTCGACTTACTGCCAGCAATGCGGACCAAGCTCTGGCACTGATCATACAGGGAGTGGACCGCCACAATCGGACAGTCCGATACCCCATACTCTCTGATCACTCCCCACAGGACTTCCCGGGGGACACGGTCGAATGCCTTCTCCAAGTCCACAAAGGACATGAAGACTGGTTGGGCAAAGTCCCATGCACCCTCAAGAACCCTGCCGAGAGTATAGAGCTGGTCCACAGTTCCAAGACCAGGACGAAATATATCATTATTGTAATTCGCCATTAATTCCCATCAATTCCCATGGACGGTGTCCAACTTTGAATAATACAATAATGGTCAATATTGCCAAAGCTTAACTTCCCGTGGTAAATTTCCGGAAATTTACCGGAAACTTTCCAGCCCTTTTGCAACCCTAGTGTTGATAAAAATGTATTGTTTTTGATAATAATTTTTTTTGTGTTCCAATGACAGTCCAAGACGTTAAACTGCTGAGTCTAATGTTTTGCTCATGAAGGTTATTTAGTGTTTTTCCTATGCGATGATAGGGCGACTTGTCCAGGGTGTACTCTGCCTTCCGCCCGAATGCAGCTGAGATAGGCTTCAGCACTCCCCGCGACCCCGAACGGGACAAGCGGTAGAAAATTAGGGACGGGATGCGCAGTGGAAGAGTGGCCGTGCGCAACCCGGGGGCCCTGGTTCAAATCCCACCTAGTACCAACCTCGTCACGTCCGTTGTGTCCTGAGCAAGAAACTTCACCCTTGCTCCTGATGGGTGCTGGTTGGCGCCTTGCACGGCAGCTCCCTCCATCAGTGTGTGAATGTGTGTGTGAATGGGTAAATGTGGACGTAGTGTCAAAGCGCTTTGAGTACCTTGAAGGTAGAAAAGCGCTATACAAGTACAACCCATTTATCATTTAAAATGGATGGATTATGAATTATCGAGGAGCTGGTCTGAGAAGTAAAAGAGGAGTGTTGTTCAGAATTTGTTAATATTCAGTGTTTCATTGTTCATAGTTAAAAGGGTTTTTTTTGCAACTTAACGCCAAAAAAACGGAAATGCTGATTATCGGTCCTGCCAGACACCGACCTCTATTTAATAATACAACTTTAACATTTGACAACCAAATAATAAAACAAGGTGACTCGGTAAAAAATCTGGGTATTATCTTGAACCCAATTCTCTCCTTTGAGTCACACATTAAAAGCGTTACTAAAACGGCCTTCTTTCATCTCCGTAATATCGCTAAAATTCGCTCCATTTTGTCCACTAAGGACTCCGGGATCATTATCCATGCGTTTGTTACGTCTCGTCTCGATTACTGTAACGTATTATTTTGGGGTCTCCCCATGTCTAGCATTAAAAGATTACAGTTGGTACAAAATGCGGCTGCTAGACTTTTGACAAGAACAAGAAAGTTTGATCACATTACGCCTGTACTGGCTCACCTGCACTGGCTTCCTGTGCACTTAAGATGTGACTTTAAGGTTTTACTACTTACGTATAAAATACTACACGGTCTAGCTCCATCCTATCTTGCCGACTGTATTGTACCATATGTCCCGGCAAGAAATCTGCGTTCAAAAGACTCCGGCTTATTAGTGATTCCTAGAGCCCCAAAAAAGTCTGCGGGCTATAGAGCGTTTTCCGTTCGGGCCCCAGTACTCTGGAATGCCCTCCCGGTAACAGTTCGAGATGCTACCTTAGTAAAAGCATTTAAGTCTCACCTTAAAACTCATTTGTATACTCTAGCCTTTAAATAGACCTCCTTTTTAGACCAGTTGATCTGCCGCTTCTTTTCTTTTTTCTCCTATGTCCCGCCCTCCCTTGTGGAGGGGGTCCGGTCCGATGCCAATGAATGAAGTACTGGCTGTCCAGAGTCGAGACCCAGGATGGACCGCTCGTCGTGACCCAGGATGGACCGCTCGCCTGTGTATCGGTTGGGGACATCTCTACGCTGCTGATCCGCCTCCGCTTGAGATGGTTTCCTGTGGACGGGACTCTCGCTGCTGTCTTGGATCCGCTTTGAACTGAACTCTCGCAGCTGTGTTGGAGCCACTATGGATTGAACTTTCACAGTATCATGTTAGACCCGCTCGACATCCATTGCTTTCGGTCCCCTAGAGGGGGGGGGGGGGGGGGGTGCCCACATCTGAGGTCCTCTCCAAGGTTTCTCATAGTCAGCATTGTCACTGGCGTCCCACTGGATGTGAATTCTCCCTGCGCACTGGGTGTGAGTTTTCCTTGCCCTTTTGTGGGTTCTTCCGAGGATGTTGTAGTCGTAATGATTTGTGCAGTCCTTTGAGACATTTGTGATTTGGGGCTATATAAATAAACATTGATTGACTGATTGATTGAAGGGTTGTTGGTTTTTTTACACTGAGTTTACGCAACTGAATTTTTTTGCTTTTGTATTTAAGTCTCACCTTAAAACTCATTTGTATACTCTAGCCTTTAAATAGACTCCCTTTTTAGACCAGTTGATCTGCCATTTCTTTTCTTTTTCTCCTATGTCCCACTCTCCCTTGTGGAGGGGTCCGGTCCGATCCGGTGGCCATGTACTGCTCGCCTGTATATCGGCTGGGGACATCTCTGCGCTGCTGATCCGCCTCCGCTTGGGATGGTTTCCTGCTGGCTCCGCTGTGAACGGGACTCTCGCTGCTGTGTTGGATCCGCTTTGGACTGGACTCTCGCGACTGTGTTGGATCCATTATGGATTGAACTTTCACAGTATCATGTTAGACCCGCTCGACATCCATTGCTTTCCTCCTCTCCAAGGTTCTCATAGTCATCATTGTCACCGACGTCCCACTGGGTGTGAGTTTTCCTTGCCCTTATGTGGGCCTACCGAGGATGTGGTAGTGGTTTGTGCAGCCCTTTGAGACACTAGTGATTTAGGGCTATATAAGTAAACATTGATTGATTGATGATTGATTTTGGCCAACTGAATTTTTTTACATCAACTAATGCTGGCAGTTTCTTCCGGAATCTTCATCATCGGGTCAACTATTTGATTGGACTTGGAGACACATATTGGCAGTAAACACAACGTGTTCCGCCCAGTGTCAAATTCACGCCTGCGAGTCAAAGTCCGCCTGTTTACTGGCAACACCCGCCGGGGCGCGCTGATTGACACGTCCTTGTGCTTTGTTGCCACAAGTGCTGATAGGAAGCCCCCCGCTGGATGAGGGGAGACCATCTGGGTGGTTTATTGGACAGGACAGCTGAGCGCCTCTTGTCTTGGGGCCCCCAAACAACCCTAAAGGGGAAGACTCGGTTCCTTCGTATGTCAGTAATGAGGTCTTTAGCCAGGGTTGCCCCGGGTTTCGATTGAGACTTTGGGACACGTTCGTTATTCAGAGGCAATCAGCGCATCCTGCAGTCATACACGGTCACGGTGAAGGAGAGAAAGACAGGTTCCCAAGGGTCGGCTACACCAAATTCTGAAAGAACCATATTGGGCCAAAAATACAGAAAACAGATCCGCAAAAAAATTAAAAAGCCTTATATAAATAAGTTTTATAATGAAGACAATACATGATGTAAGTGTCTATGTTAGCTATATTATCCTACTATCAAAGTGACTTTAAAAGTCAAGTGTTTCTAGGAATCTGATGCTAATTTTTTTTTCTTAAATCAACCCGTGTCATTTCTACCGTGGAGTTTGCCCACGGTTTACCAGTTGAAAAGAAAGATCCACTATAAACTGGACTCTAACACTATCATGTTTGATGCACTATGGACTGGACTCTCACACTATTATGTTAGATCCACTATGGACTGGACTCTCACACTATTATGTTAGATCCACTATGGACTGGACTCTCACTATTATGTTTAATCCACCATGGACTGGACTCTCACACTATTATGTTAGATCCACTATGGACTGGACTCTCACTATTATGTTTAATCCACCATGGACTGGACTCTCCCACTATTATGTTAGATCCACTATGGACTGGATTCTCACACTATTATTTCAGATCCACTATGGACTGGACTCTCACTATTATGTTAGATCCAGTATGGACTGGACTCTCACAATATCATGTTTAATCCACCATGGACTGGACACTCACACTATTATGTTAGATCCACTATGGACTGGATTCTCACACTATTATTTCAGATCCACTATGGACTGGACTCTCACTATTATGTTAGAGCCAGTATGGACTGGACTCTCACAATATCATGTTTAATCCACCATGGACTGGACACTCACACTATTATGTTAGATCCACTATGGACTGGATTCTCACACTATTATTTCAGATCCACTATGGACTGGACTCTCACAATTATGTTAGATCCACTATGGACTAAACTCTCACTATTATGTTAGATCCACTATGGACTGGACTCTCACACTATTATGTTAGATCCACTATGGACTGGATTCTCACACTATTATGTTAGATCCACTATGGACTGGACTCTCACAATTATGTTAGAGCCACTATGGACTGAACTCTCACACTATTATGTTAGATCCACTATGGACTGGACTCTCACACTATTATGTCAGAGCCACTATGGACTGGACTCTCACTATTATGTTAGATCCACTATGGACTGGATTCTCTCACTATTACGTTAGATCCACTATGGACTGGACTCTCACACTATTATGTTAGATCCACTATGGACTGGACTCTCACTATTATGTTAAATCCACTATGGACTGAACTCTCACACTATTATGTTAGATGCACTATGGACTGGATTCTCACATTATCATGTTTGATCCACTATGGAGTGGATTCTCACACTATTATGTTAGATCCACTATGGACTGGACTCTCACTATATCATCTTAGATCCACTATGGACTGGATTGTCACACTATTATTTCAGATCCACTATGGACTGGACTCTCACAATATCATGTTTGATCCACTATGGACTGGACTCTCACTATTATGTTAGATCCACTATTGACTGGATTCTCTCACTATTATGTTAGATCGACTATGGACTGGACTTTCAATACATGTTAGATCCACTATGGACTGGACTCTCACACTATTATGTTAGAGCCACAATGGACTGGACTCCCACTATTATGTTAGATCCACTATGGACTGAACTCTCACACTATTATGTTTGATCCACTATGGACTGGATTCTCACACTATTATGTTAGATCCACTATGGACTGGACTCTCACTATATGTTGGATCCACTATGGACTGGACTCTCACACTATTATGTTAGAGCCACTATGGACTGGACTTTCACTATTATGTTAGATCTACTATGGACTGGACTCTCACTATATGTTAGATCCACTATGGACTGGACTCTCACACTATTATGTTGGATCCACTATGGACTGGACTCTCACTATTATGTTAGATCCACTATGGACTGGACTCTCACACTATTATGTTAGATCCACTATGGACTGGACTCTCACTATTATGTTAGATCCACTATGGACTGGACTCTCACTATTATGTTAGATGCACTATAGACAGGACTCTCACACTATTATGTTTGATCCACTATGGACTGGATTCTCACACTATTATGTTAGATCCACTATGGACTGGACTCTCACTATTATGTTAGAGCCACAATGGACTGGACTCCCACTATTATGTTAGATCCACTATGGACTGAACTCTCACACTATTATGTTTGATCCACTATGGACTGGATTCTCACACTATTATGTTAGATCCACTATGGACTGGACTCTCACTATATGTTGGATCCACTATGGACTGGACTCTCACACTATTATGTTAGAGCCACTATGGACTGGACTTTCACTATTATGTTAGATCTACTATGGACTGGACTCTCACTATATGTTAGATCCACTATGGACTGGACTCTCACACTATTATGTTGGATCCACTATGGACTGGACTCTCACTATTATGTTAGATCCACTATGGACTGGACTCTCACACTATTATGTTAGATCCACTATGGACTGGACTCTCACTATTATGTTAGATCCACTATGGACTGGACTCTCACTATTATGTTAGATGCACTATAGACAGGACTCTCACAATATTGTGCTAGATCCACTCGACGTCCATTGCACCGGTCGCCTGGGGGTGGGAGGGTCCCGAAATCTGCAGTCCCCTCCAAGGTTTCTCATTGTCCCATTGGGTTGAGTTTGTCCTTGCCCTGATGTGGGATCTGAGCTGAGGATGTCGTTGTGGTTTGTGCAGCCCTTTGAGACACTCGTGGTTTAGGGCTATATAAGTAAACATCGAATGAATGAATAGCCAGAGACCAGGAAGAACCGTCACAACTTGAAGAAGCGAAAGAAAATGGATGGAAATGAAATAAGATCCAGATGTTTGGCGGAAGCTGAAGAACTGAGAAAGCAGACTCAGTCTCTAGATGATGTGGCGGTCAACGTCTTCTTCTTAATCTTCAGATCATCGGACTGCAGATAACTCGACAAAGACCATAGTCTCCATCCAGGAATCTGCAGCTGTTTAGTTTTACATCTTAATAAAAACCACCAAGAAGCGTGTCTGCTGCTCAAGGCAAGCCACCGTTCAAGAACTGTTCAGCCAACAAGGGAGCAATTCAGACTGACAGTTGAACAGAGGTCTTGGTCATCTCTAGAACAGTTTGACCCTCAAACCTTCTCTTGTCCCAGGTGACAAATCCTGTGCTGGCACAAAAGGACCGTTATTCAGGACCGAGAGGAACCCGGAGATACATCATTTTGAACAAAACCCCCTGCTTGGTTGGAGCAATAAACCACTGGAAGACCAAAACAAAAGATGAACCAAGTTGGGTAATTAGGGCCATAAAACTCTTGGTCTCAGTGGGAGGCTGCGTGATGTTAATCCAACAATGGGATGTTCCGGAGATACAATTGTGGGGGTGGGGGGGGTGCTTTATTGTCAGGACGTGTTCCGTCTTGGAAACGAGACCCACACTGCCAGGCCATGTGATTCATGGTGCTTTGCCAAGGACTTAGACACAATCCGAGCACCTTCCAGGTCACATAGGAAGTGCTGGAACACCGCATTTTGTCATGTCTATGTGATCATGTTTTGTTTTAGTCATGTTCTGTTTGTTTTTTGGCCACTCAGTTCCTGTTTTTGCACTTCCTGGTTTGTTTTGTCACCACGACTACCCATTCATTTTCACCTGTCCTTATGTCTCACACCTGTTTTCACTAATCAGCACAGTATAATTTAAGCCTGTCTGTTTCTGTTATTTATTCTCTCGGTTCGTTCCAAGTAAGTTTTCTCGTTATTTATGCCACAGTGGAAGTTTTTGTTTTATGTTCATAGTTTTGCCTTAGTGTGAGTTTTGTTTTCACAGCCGAGTTTTTGTACCGCCATTGTGCGCGCCTTTTGTTTGCCTTTTTTGTGCAGTTATAGTGTTAAAATAAAAGATGTCTTTACTTTCATGCCATCTCCGGTCCAAGTTCACTTGCTTCTCGGGAAAACAACCACCTCAAAGTCCAAGTATTGACATTATGTTGCCAGTATGAACAACAGAAACATTCCATCCATCCATCCATCTTCTTCCGCTTATCCGAGGTTTTGTCGCGGGGGCAACAGCCTAAACAGGGAAACAGACATTATGTTTTTTATTGTATTATCATTAAAAACCTTTAATCTGTTAACAAAAATGTATGTTTCATAAATAAAAACATATAAATGATACATATGAATGAGGTAGATCCCCTCAACTTGGTCAATTGAAAAGTAGCTCGCCTGCAGAAGAAGTGTTGGGCACCCCTGATTTAATACTTTTGTTGGCAATATAGTGTGTATATATATATATATATATATATATATATATATGCACTATATTGCCAAAAATATTTTGTATTTTATATATATATATATATATATATATATACATACATACATACATACATATATATTCAATTATATATATATAAATATATATATATATATTAATAAATATATAAACATATATATATTTTTTGCAATATATAAATATATACTATATTATATAGGTATATATAAATATATATGAAATATATACATGTATAAAACATATATATATATATTCATAAATATACATATATACAGTACATGTATTTATATATATAAACAAACATATACATGTATATATATATAAATATGTATAAGTATAAATAGATATAAAATATATATAAAAACATATGTTCATAAATATACATACATACATACATAAACATATACACACACACACATATATATATATATATATATATATATATATGTATATATATATATTATAAAGAGAGAAGTAATACACCACAGTACATAATATATAGAGTGCAAACAGTGTAGTGCAAGGTGTCATGGCAACAGTATAGTAACGCAGGTATTTGATGAGGTCGACATAAATCCAATATAGATTAAAAATAAATGAATATAAAATGTGGAGATATAATCATTTATCTTGAAATATAACAATGACGATAAACAACAGGAGCCAGAAAGTGTGACGCACGGACACAAGTTGTAAATGTGGTTGCCAATAATGCACAAGCATCTTTTCTCTCTTATTAAAGATGTTGTGTGCGAGGCGGAACAAAAACTGTGTCCATGGTCCTGGCAGACTGGACTGACTGGAGCATGAAAGTCTGCAGAGTTAGGCGGTGAGGAGTTAGCACACCATTTGTGCATCACACCCCCGCCCTCAACACGACACAATATGACCATGTTGTCTGTTGCACACCCACGTAAACGCTCAAACACGCCACAAGTCCTTTTTCCACGTTTTTGTTTCAGCGCGGAGGCCGAGCGAACACGCAACTTGAGCATGTGCTCGTTGTCAGCTTTAATTGCATTAGCTCGTTAAAAGGACGCTCTTAGTCACGCTTGTTCCGGGGCGTTGTGTTGTCTCGTCGTCGACAAAAGCCAGCTGTTGCGCGCCGAGATCGCCGGATGGTTGCTAACACAGAAATGAGGAACAATTGTGTGGCTTTTTACCTACGCTTTGAATCATGCAGCTAATTTATAAGAATTTGTCTTCACTTGTGTTCAATACTTTTTAGGAAACATACACGGAGACACTGGAATGGTGTTTTAATGGCGCCATCTTTTGGACGGCGTTGCTTCCCGTTTTAGGGCCTTGAACCGGGAATAAAGCCATCCATAGCGTTTCTACTCATATGGATTCTTCATTCATTACTCCATGCAACATTTGTAAGTTTTACAATATAACTAAAACAATTCGTACTTACTAAACCGTCCCATGTGTGATGTCTGTAGGAGTGACTTCATGCATATTTGTACATGCTACTGTAACGCTGTTGGCATTAGCTAATTTGCTAACCTAATTGTTTGTGCTATGGCGCCATCTTTTGGATGGGGTCGCTTCCCGTTTTAGTTCCTTGAACCAGGAGTGAAGCCCTCCATGGTGTTTTTACACGTATGGACTCATCATTCATCACTCTAAGAAAAATTTGTAAGTTTTACAATATAACTAAAACATTTCATATGTACTAAATCATGTAGGAGTGACTTTGTGCATATTTGTATGTGCTATCGTAACGCTGTTGGCATAAGCTAATATGCTAACCCCATTGTTTGTGATATGGAGCCATCTTTTGGACGGTGTTGCTTCTCGTTTTAGGGACTTGAACTGGGACTGAAGCCATCCATAGCGTTTTTACTCGTACGGATTCTTCATTCATCACTCCATGCAACGTTCGTAAGGTTTACAATACAACTAAAACAATTCATATGTACTAAACAGTCCCGTGTGTTATGTCTGAAGAAGTGCTTTCATGCATATTTGCACATGCTATCGTAACGCTGTTAGCATTAGCTAATATGCTAACACGTTTACATGTTTTTCTATTGTTTATTTATATATTTTAATTGTTTTCAAACACTCCTATAGAATTTGCATGGTTTAGTAAGTAAGAATTGTTTTAATTATATTGTAAAACTTACAAACATTGCTTGGATTGATGAACGAACCGGCAGAAACGCTATGGACAGTTTTACCTATAGTTCATAATAATAACACCAAAAAGTACATTGTTTTTATATTGTTTCAGTTCCACAAATTCACCAAAACGTCACCGTGGACTTATTGAGTCTTTAGCGGATTGGAGAGCTAGCTTCTGTGACTTCTGTTTTGTTTGATCGGCCGTTTTACTGCCGTGTTACAGACACTGTATGTAGAAAATCGTTTACAGAATATTTATGTGTAAATAACTTTTTTCAAAATGCATACCGTATTTTTCGGACTATAGAGCACACCGGTATATAGACCACACCCACTACGTTTTCGGTAAAACTTTTTTTTCACCATATATTAGCCACACCAGACTATAAATCACATATATATACGTTGTGAAATTAGTTATTTACACGGAAATATTTTGTAAATGTTTATTTACATATCGTAATTGTTTCTAGAATTTGCACTGTTTAGTAAGTAAGACTTGTTTTAGTTATATTGTAAAACTTACAAACATTGCTTGGACTGATGAACGAAGAATACTTTCCGGCAGAAACGCTATGGATTGTTTTACTTATAGTTCATGACAATAAAACCAAAATTACATTATTTTTGTATTTTTTTAGTTCCACAAATTTACCAAAAAAATCACCGTGGACTTATTGAGTCTTTAGCGGATTGGCGAGCTAGCTCGCGAACATAGCGGGTCCATGACCATGACTTCTGTTTTGTTTTATTTTTCCCGTTTTACTGCCCTGTTACAGTCACTGTATGTAGAAAAACATTTACAGAATATGTATGTGTAAATAACAAATTTCATAACACATACCATATTTGTTGGACTATAGATCGCACCAGTATGTAAACCACACCCACTACATTTTCGGAAAAAAAACAATTTTTCCATATATTAGCCACACCAGCCTATAAGTGGCAGGTATATACGTTGTGAAATTAGATTATTACACAGAAATATTTTTTAAAAGTCTATTTACTTTTCTTAATTGTTTCCAGAATTTTAATGGTTTAATAAGTAAGAATTGTTTTAGTTATATTATAAAACTTACAAACCTTGCTTGAAGTGATGAATGAACCGGCAGAAACGCTATGGATGGTTTTACTTATAGTTCATGACAATAAAACCAAAAATTACATTCTTTTTGTATTGTTTCAGTTCCACAAATTTACCAAAAACATCACCGTGGAGTTATTGAGTCTTTAGCGGATTGGAGAGCTAGCTCGCGAAGATAGCGGGTCCATGACCATGACTTCTGTTTTGTTTGATTGGCCGTTTTACTCCCCTGTTACAGACACTGTATGTAGAAAAACATTTACAGAATATTTATGTGTAAATAACTCATTTCACAACACATACCATATTTTTTGGACTATAGAGCACACCGGTATACAAACCTCACCCACTACATTTTCGGGAAAAAAACAAATTTTTCCATACATTAGCCACACCAGACTATAAGTGGCAGGTATATACGTTGTGAAATTAGATTATTACACAGAAATATTTTTTAAAAGTTAATTTACTTTTCTTAATTGTTTCCAGAATTTTAATGGTTTAATAAGTAAGAATTGTTTTAGTTACATTGTAAAACTTAAAAACATTGCTTGGAGTAGTGAATGAATCGGCAGACACGCTATGGATGGTTTTACTTATAGTTCATGACAATAAAACCAAAAATTACATTCTTTTTGTATTGTTTCAGTTCCACAAATTTACCAAAAACATCACCGTGGAGTTATTGAGTCTTTAGCGGATTGGAGAGCTAGCTCGCGAAGATAGCGGGTCCATGACCATGACTTCTGTTTTGTTTGATTGGCCGTTTTACTCCCCTGTTACAGACACTGTATGTAGAAAAACATTTACAGAATATTTATGTGTAAATAACTCATTTCACAACACATACCATATTTTTTGGACTATAGAGCACACCGGTATACAAACCTCACCCACTACATTTTCGGGAAAAAAACAAATTTTTCCATACATTATCCACACCAGACTATAAGTGGCAGGTATATACGTTGTGAAATGAGATATTTACACGGAAATATTTTTTAAAAGTTAATTTACTTTTCTTAATTGTATCCTGAATTTTAATGGTTTAATAAGTAAGAATTGTTTTAGTTATATTGTAAAACTTACAAACGTTGCTTGGAGTAGTGAATGAACCGGCAGAAACGCTATGGATGGTTTTACGTTTAGTTCATGACAATAAAAACAAAAATTACATTCTTTTTGTATTTTTTTAGTTATTGAGTCTTTAGCGGATTGGAGAGCTAGATCGCGAAGATAGCAGCAGGTACATGACCATGACTTCTGTTTTGTTTGATTTGCCATTTTACTGCCCTGTTACAGACACTGTATGTAGAAAAATGTTTACAGCATATTTATGTGTAAATAACTCATTTCATAACACATACCATATTTGTTGGACTATAGGTCGCATCGGTATGTAAACCACACCCACTACATTTTCAAGAATTTTTCTTCCATTTATTAGCCACACCAGGCTATAAGTCGCAATGTATACGTCGTGAAATGAGTTATTTACACAGAAATAATTTGTAAATGTTTATATACACATCTTAATTGTTTCCAGAATGACTTCTGTTTTGTTTGATCGACCGTTTTACTGCCCTGCTACAGGCACTATTTGCAAACAGTTAAGGTATGTAAATAAACATTTTGCAAAATATTTCTGTGTAAATAATATGTATCTGTGGCTTATAGTCCGGTTTTGTGATGGAACTAGTCTTCCTCGCAGTAAACGCCACGAGAAAGGAAAGACCACCAGAGTCCCGCCGAGCTTTCCAGAGTATGTTTGGCCCGTGCGAGGAAGCGGTCTGGCTGCCAACTCACTTCCACCGCGGCCTCTCGGCAGGAGGAGATTAATGGCCAGGATTAGTCCGCCAGTGCTGCTTGCCCACTGGGCCAGAAAAGAAAGAAAAAAAAGAACGTTTTGGAAAAAAAAAATTTTGTCGGAGAAAAAACAGAATTAGTGAATGTTTGACAAGATCACATTAATGTAGGTTTGTACCAAGGCTGTTCCGATACAGGTTTGGTGATACAATGATATCGTCATGTATTGGGGCGGTATAGCACGGTTGGTAGAGTGGCCGTGCCAGCAACTTGAGGGTTGCAGGTTCGATTCCCGCTTCCGCCATCCTAGTCACTGCCGTTGTGTCCTTGGGCAAGACACTTTACCCACCTGCTCCCAGTGTCACCCACACTGGTTTAAATGTAACTTAGATATTGGGTTTCACTATGTAAAGCGCTTTGAGTCACTAGAGAAAAGCGCTATATAAATATAATTCACTTCACTATGTGGGTTCTTCCGAGGATGTCGTAGTGGTTTGTACAGTCCTTTGAGACATTTGTGATTTAGGGCTATATAAATAAACATTGATTGATTCATTGATATCCGTATCAAGCAGAAATGTGTTTGATAAAAACAAATACAATTGTGGTAAAAAAGAGGAAAAGTCACAGTTTTTTGGATTTTTTTTTCCCCAAACGAGACCGCTAACACCTTAGCGCGCTCACCCTTTAGAGCACAGCTGTGACTTCCTGCCGCTAATCCAGCAGAAAATAGCGCTCCGTGTTTACATTTTCTCACTATTTTTCCTACACTTTGTGGGGCGGTATAGCTCGGTTGAGGGTTCCAGGTTCGATCCCCGCTTCTGCCAACCTATTCACTGCCGTTGTGTCCTCGGGCAAGACACTTTACCCACCTGCTCCCAGTGCCACCCACACCGGTTGTAACATGTAACTTAGATATTGGGTTTCACTATGTAAAGTGCTTTGAGTCACTAGGGAAAAATGCTATATAAATATAATTCACTTCACACTTTATGAATAATTTCTTACATATTCTTTAATTTTAAAAGATTATTGTTAATTGTTTAATGTGATTTTAATATTTTTGTTGACAATGTTGGAGTGTTTTCCATGCTTGTGTTGACATTTCCTCGGCCTTGAGGGATTATAATCAGAGGACGGTTATATTTCAACAGAGGTGGGTAGAGTAGCCAGAAATTGTACTCAAGTAAGAATACTGTTACTTTAGAAATGTATTACTCAAGTGAAAGTAAGGAGTAGTCACCCAAATATTTACTTGAGTAAAAGTAAAAAGTATGTTGTGAAAAAACTACTCAAGTACTGAGTAACTGATGAGTAACCTGTTTGTTTAATGATTACGGCAACAAATAATGCACAAAAACATAAAAATAGCAATGAGCAAATTCGGAGCCAGGAATATCTCTTAAGCAACTAAAACAATATTATATATTAAATGATAATACATTAAAATAAAATAAAAAAAATGGCACATTGAGCCACAATAACTTAACAGCACCATAGCCTCAGTAGGCATTCATTGTTTGGATTGATTGATTAAAACTTGTATTAGTAGATTGCACAGTACAGTACATATTCCGTACAATTGACCACTAAATGGTAACACCCCAATAAGTTTTTCAACGTTTATCAATTACTTAGTAAATCACCAAGTCGAGGTGATCTACCTCATATATACATACACACACACATATCAAACATACACACACAAATCATTTCTACACACACATATCATATATATATTTATATATACAGTATATTATTTTTATTTATTTATTTTGCCGTTTTTGTTGACATGTTAAAGGTGTTTTAATGAATATACATGCATGTTTAACATACAGATTCCTATCTTTCATGAAGACAAGAATATAAGTTGGTGTATTACCTGATTCTGATGACTTGCATTGATTGGAATCAGACGTCCATGTTTTCAAATGGAGGAGAAAAAAAGTTCCTCTTTTCTGTCTAATACCACATGGAAGTCGTTGGTTTTTGGCATCTTATTTGTCCAGCTTCCATATTGGTTTTTATACACTTTACAAGAAATACATTGGCGGCAAACTCCGTAGCTTGCTAGCTTGTTTGCGCTGGCTTTCGGAGACTCTTATTTTGTTAACGCAGGCGCGATGGAACGGCACTTTTATTGTGAAGACAGGAACTGTGCGATCAGTCTTTAGGCTTTTGACGGGAAGTACGGTTGAAATAAAAAGTGTCTTTTTCCCTTTACACTTTTGATTGATTGATTGAAACTTTTATTAGTAGATTGCACAGTACAGTACATATTCCGCACAATCGACCACTAAATGCTAACACCCCGATAAATTTGTCAACATGTTTAAGTCGGGTTTTACGTATCACGGTCATGTGACCGCCTGGCTCTGTTTGATTGGTCCAACGTCACCAGTGACTGCATTTGATTGGTGAAACATAGGCATGTGTAGATCCTACTTTGAAGCTCTGTCATTAACCAAAACAAACATTAACAGATCGATTAAAAAAAAAAAGTAGCGAGTAGCGAGCTGAATGTAGATAAATGGAACGGAGTAAAAGTAGCGTTTCTTCTCTATAAATATACTCAAGTAAAAGTAAAAGTATGTTGCACAAAAACTACTCTTAGAAGTAGAATTTATCCCAAAAGTTACTCAAGTAAATGTAACGGAGTAAATGTAGCGCGTTACTACCCACCTCTGTATTTCAAAATAAAAACATTTCAGAAAATTCTCCCGGTCCTTCATAAAAATTTCAATAATTATTGATATAATCATAATATTTAAATTATTACTGCATAACAAAAATTCAGTTCCATAGTTGAATAAGAACAGGGCAAATTAATGTTACACAGCCGTTAACTTCTCCGGTTTCTCTATGTTTACATTGTGTTACTATTTTCTTATACTTTATGAAGCATTGCTAACATATTCCTTCGTTTTAAGAGCTTATTGTTAAGTGTTTAATGTGATTTTAATATTTTTTTGACATTGTTAGAGTGTTTTCCATGCTTGTGTTGACATTTCCTCGGCCTTGACGGATTATAATCAGAGGACGGTTATATTTCAAAATAAAAAAATTTAAAAAAATTCTCCCGTTCCTTCATTCTCCCGTTCCTTCACAAAAATTCAGTTCCATAGTTGAATAAGAACAGGGCAAATTAATGTTAACTTCTCCGGTTTCTCTATGTTTACATTTTGTTACTATTTTCTTATACTTTATGAAGCATTGCTAACATATTCCTTCGTTTTAAGAGCTTATTGTTGAGTGTTCAATGTGATTTTAATATTCTGTTGACATTGGTAGAGTGTTTTCCATGCGTGTGTTGACATTTCCTCTCTGCCTTGACAGCTGAGGGACTATAACCGTATTTCAAAATAAAAAATATTTTTCTCCCGCTCTTTATTCTCCATAGGTCATAAAAATGTCAATAGTTATTGATATAATTGTGATATATAGATAATTACTGCATAACAAAAGTTTGGTTCCACAGTTGAATAAGAAAAGGGCAAATTAATGTTACATAGTATTTTCTAGCAGCTTTAACTGCCAAACACTATTGAATAAAAAAAAGAAAACTGGTAGCAAAGGACAAGATGGCGTCTGTGTAGCTCCCCTCCTCCCACTCCTTTGCCAACAAGAGTATAAAATGTGTTTATTAATACTTTTAATTCATTATTTACATGTTGTGCATTGTTTTCTGCATGTAAATCTAAAAATACTCCCTATATATGTATTTTTGTTCATATATGGGGTTTAATTTAATGTATTTTACGGACTACTGACAAAATTTTATGAAAAAAATAAATAAAATCCATATATAAGCCACACTGGACTATAGGTCGCTGGTATATATGTTTTGAAATGAGTTATCTACACATAAATGTTCTGTAAATGTTTATTCACATACCTTAATTGTTTCGAAACTACTTTCTGTAGCAGGGCAGTAAAACGCCTGACTAAACAAAACAGAAGTCATGGTCACGGACCCACTGGCTGCGCAAGCTAGCTCTCCAATCCACAAAACAGACTCAATAACTCCACGGTGACATTTTGGTGTATTTACTGAGGAATTTGTGAAAACTGAACAAAAAGAAAGTCGTTGTAAGTTGATAATGCTAACACAGACACTCGTAAACCTGTTAGCATAGCTTGATGACATTACGATAGCACGTACAAATATGTAAAAAAAAATACTCCCACAGACATCACACATGGGACGGTTTAGTAAGTAAGAATTGTTTTAGTTATATTGTAAAACTTTAAAAATGTTGCTTGGAGTGATGAACGAAGAATCCGTACAAATAGAAACGTTACGGACAGCTGGAAGACTGAGGGGCACTTTTACGTCCGGTTGAAAGCTCAGTCTAAACAGCCTGCAGCGAGCAAACTCGTCCAAAAAGATGGCTCCGTAGCACAAACAACTGGGCGTGGCTAAAAAGGCAGAGCGGCGTTTCCATCATCTCAAGGGTTCCAGGTCCGATCCCCGCATCCGCCGTCCTAGCCACTGCCGTTGCGTCTGTAGGCAAGATACTTTCAGTGCCACATGCGCTGGTTTGAACGTAACTTAGATCACGGGTTCCACTATGTCAAGCACTTTGAGTCACTAGAGAAAAACACTATATAAATGTATATAAAAACATACACATCAACACACCATTTAAGTGGCTCTGCGTGTGTTTTATCCGCTGCCCGGATCAAGTTATGTTTTGGTTTTGAGTCTATTTGTACTATGTTTCTGCTAATGTTTGCCTTAGTTCCTGGTTGCACTTCCTTGTTTGATCTTGTCTCCATAGTCACTCATTAGTTTCACCTGCCACTTGTTTCTTGACGCGCACCAGCCTGGTGATTACTGCCTTATTTAAGCCTGACTTTTCCGTTGATTCGACCTTGCTTCCTAGTTTGTGTTTCACACAACAGTGACAACTTTGATGACCTGATCTGTACCTGCTAGCTTCCCGCGCTAATCCTTTGTTAGTTCTCTAGCTCACATGCTAGCGCTTTTGGTTTTTTTCTAGCTCCCATGCTAGTTCTGTTCTTTTTGCCTTTTGTGCCTTGTGCAAGTTTTTCTGTTTCATAGTCTGTTTTATTTATTAAATAAATCTTTGGTTCTTACCTTCACGCTGTGTCCGTAGCCCGACTGCATCAAGAAAGAACGAACCCGCATCACGATGTCCCGCACTCGTCACAACTATTAAGAGAGGAAAATCCATAAATTAGCCGCACCACTTTATAAGCCACTGGAGACAAAGCGAAGGAAAAAAAGTATTATTTCTTATGGAAAACATTTTGTTAATTTTTCTGTTTGATTCGGTTTTTAACTGAGTTTTTTTGGCAGCATGTTCCTGACAACGAGGTTCATGGCCAACCTTGGCAGTATGACGTGATTACCGAATTTCCTTGAATTACTGCCGGGTCAAACTCGCTTCCCAAAATAATTAGCGCATGCTTAGTATTACCGCCGGCTCAAACTTGTGACGTCACGAGTGACACTTCCCCTGTCATCATTTTCAAAATGGAGGAGGCTGATTTCAATACCGGTAATTTGAAATCGCATAAAGGGAAGAAGATTAAGAGCTATTCAGTAGGATTTAAGGTCCAAGCTATTGAATATGCTAAAAAGAACAGTAAGCAGCTATGTTTTATTAATATGCCGTAGCTGCGTGTGTCAAATATGAGTCATTATATGACTCCCGCCTCCTGGTGGTAGAGAGCGCTAGTGATCCTTCTTGAGACTACTTGGCTGCAGAAGTGACAATGAGTGACGTGATATGTGCTGGGATGGATAAGACGTGGGTGGGGGGGTGCACGACGGACCTTTTAGGATGTAACACTCCTATGCTGGCTATGTAAACAACTGGGCTGAAATAAAAGCATGTTCCAGTCCTAAATACCCAGTGTACTATTTATACTATAACACTTCATGGTGGCAGGGGTGGGATAAAGAGATCACCCACGGAGAAGAATGGGAGGGGGAGTTGTCCGAGAATAATTCTGTCGTCGCCCGCACATGAGGAGCCGAGCTAACTGATAGCGGCGGTCTGATAGCAGTTTTCTAAACTGGACTTTCAATCGAAGCAGGAGGTAATAAAGGAAGATCCCCATCGAGACAGAGAGACTTTTAAAACAGAAGAAACATAAGGAAGACTTCTATAAGAGTTAAACCAAGTTGGAAACGTGTCTTAATGAAATCAAACAATGGGTGTACACTAATTTTTTGCAACTTAACGCCAAAAAAACGGAAATGCTGATTATCGGTCCTGCTAGACACCGACCTCTATTTAATAATACAACTTTAACATTTGACAACCAAATAATAAAACAAGGTGACACGGTAAAACATCTGGGTATTATCTTCGACCCAACTCTCTCCTTTGAGTCACACATTAAAAGCGTTACTAAAACGGCCTTCTTTCATCTCCGTAATATCGCTAAAATTCGCTCCATTTTGTCCACTAAAGACGCCGAGATCATTATCCATGCGTTTGTTACGTCTCGTCTCGACTACTGTAACCTATTATTTTGGGGTCTCCCCATGTCTAGCATTAAAAGATTACAGTTGGTACAAAATGCGGCTGCTAGACTTTTGACAAGAACAAGAAAGTTTGATCACATTACGCCTGTACTGGCTCACCTGCACTGGCTTCCTGTGCACTTAAGATGTGACTTTAAGGTTTTACTACTTACGTATAAAATACTACACGGTCTAGCTCCATCCTATCTTGCCGATTGTATTGTACCATATGTCCCGGCAAGAAATCTACGTTCAAAAGACTGCGGCTTATTAGTGATTCCTAGAGCCCAAAAAAAGTCTGCGGGCTATAGAGTGTTTTCCGTTCGGGCTCCAGTACTCTGGAATGCCCTCTCGGTAACAGTTCAAGATGCTACCTCAGTAGAAGCATTTAAGTCTCACCTTAAAACTCATCTGTATACTCTAGCCTTTAAATAGACCTCCTTTTTAGACCAGTTGATCTGCCGCTTCTTTTCTTTTTTCTCCTATGTCCCCCCCTCCCTTGTGGAGGGGGTCCGGTCCGATGACCATGGATGAAGTACTGGCTGTCCAGAGTCGAGACCCAGGATGGACCGCTCGCCTGTGTATCGGTTGGGGACATCTCTACGCTGCTGATCCGCCTCCGCTTGGGATGGTTTCCTGTGGACGGGACTCTCGCTGCTGTCTTTGATCCGCTTTGAACTGAACTCTCGCGGCTGTGTTGGAGCCACTATGGATTGAACTTTCACAGTATCATGTTAGACCCGCTCGACATCCATTGCTTTCGGTCCCCTAGGGGGGGGGGGTTCTTCCGAGGATGTCGTAGTCGTAATGATTTGTGCAGTCCTTTGAGACATTTGTGATTTGGGGCTATATAAATAAACATTGATTGATTGATTCTATAAACAAGTTATCGATGCTTTTGATCAGAAGGAGCTGGCATGGACTTCATTTATAAGTAAAGGTAAAACCATAATAAAAAAAATGTTATTAAATGTACTTTTCATGATGGTCTCCTTACATCACATTAAATTTTTTACTGCATGCCTTTGGTAAGTGGAATGAGTGAGAAGAGGTTTTAAATTAATTAGCGCCCCGGCGGCAATTCAAGGAAATACGGTACCTAAGTTTTTCATCCGTCCCGCCATCTTTCCTCACCTCACCCGCTCACCGGGCCTGGACGCAGCTGCACGGTCTGAGTGATGCAGTGGCCCAGGAATGCGGGACTTCAAAGTGGAAAGAGACAAAGAATGGCAGTGTTCAAGGGCGGGGAAGGAGAATACGCGGCCTCGTAAAGATTGATTGGCGCGCTTACGCCAGGGTCTGTGCTGTCAGTTATGGGGGGGGGGGGGGGGACTTGAACGTGACGGCGATCACTGTAAACCTGACCGCCGTCACGGGACCGGGGCTGATGTCGCCGTCGGTGGAAAACCTTGTGTAGCTGTAAAGGCGAGCGAGGTAGAGAACGGAGGCAAAGCAGGAGACGTAGCGAGCGAGATGCCAAGAGAGCGGAAAGAATCCACCTAATGACTTTCAGATGTGCGTTAAGAAATCCCCAAAAAGAGGATTTGGAAGACTTGGCGACAACGAGAGAACGTGCGACCAACGTCCGACTTCCACCACCCGGGTGTCGGTCCGCGGCTTCTTCCCACTTTGATGTCTTTTTTTGGGGGCGGGGGGAGCTCAGGAATGGGTGAGGGGGTGCTCCCTGTTTCCTGTCCAGACCTGGGGGTGGGAAGGGGTGAGGTCATCTCTCGCTACGTTCATAAAGTAGACTCCAGGAACCAGGAGAGGTTTGACATCTGACACAGTAGTCTGCTCTAAATATCATTCTGCACACTCAAACTGGCAGGAGAAGTCACATGGTACCTGCCAGCAGTTATTGTGGGCGTGGCCAAACATCCACACATCTGTTATTCTACTCCAAAAAATCCTTTATTATTATTACTATTATTATTATTATTATTATTATTGTGGGAGTGGCCAAACATTCAGACATATCTTATTCTACACCAAAAATCCTTTATTATTATTACTATTATTATTATTATTGTGGGAGTGGCCAAACATTCAGACATTTGTTATTCTACACCCAAAAAATCCTTTATTATTATTACTATTACTACAAACCCTGGGTCCATATGAGTTGGGAATTTGTGTTAGGTGTAAATATAAACAAAATAAAATGATTTGCAAATCAATTTCAACCCATATTCAGTTGAATATGCTACAAAGACAACATATTTGATGTTCAAACTGATAAACATTTTTTTTTGTGCAAATAATCATTAACTTTAGAATTTGATGCCAGCAACACGTGACAAAGAAGTTGGGAAAGGTAGCAATAAAAAATACAGATAAAGTTGAGGAATGCTCATCAAACGCTTATTTGGAACATCCCGCAGGTGTGCAGGCTAATTGGGAACAGGTGGGTGCCATGATTGGGTATAAAAACAGCTTCCCACAAAATTCTCAGTCTTTCACAAGAGAGGATGGGGCGAGGTACACCCCTTTGTCCACAACTGCGTGAGCAAATAGTCAAACAGTTTAAGAACAACGTTTCTCAAAGTGCAATTCCAAGAAATTTAGGGATTTCAACATCTACAGTCCATAATATCATCAAAAGGTTCAGAGAATCTGGAGAAATCACTCCACGTAAGCGGCATGGCCAGAAACCAACATTAAATGACCGTGATCTTCAATCCCTCGGACGGCACTGTATCAAAAACCGACATCAATCTTTAAAAGGATATCACCACATGGGCTCATGAACACTTCAGAAAACCACTCACTAAATACAGTTGGTCGCTACATCTGTAAGTGCAAGTTAAAGCTCTACTATGCAAAGCAAAAGCCATTTGTCAACAACATCCAGAAACCCCGCCAGCTTCTCTGGGCCCGAGATCATCTAAGATGGACATATGTAAAGTGGAAAAGCGTTCTGTGGTCTGACAAGTCCACATTTCAAAATGTTATTGGAAATATTCGACATCGTGTCATCCGGACCAAAGGGAAAGCGAACCATCCAGACTGTTATCGACGCAAAGTTGAAAATCCAGCATCTGTGATGGTATGGGGGTGTATTAGTGCCCAAGGCATGGGTAACTTACACATCTGTGAAGGCACCATTAATGCTGAAAGGTACATACAGGTTTTGGAACAACATATGCTGCCATCTAAGCGCCATCTTTTTCACGGACACCCCTGCTTATTTCAGCAAGACAATGCCAAGCCACATTCAGCACATGTTACAACAGCGTGGTTTCGTAAAAAAAAAGAGTGCGGGTACTTTCCTGGCCCGCCTGCAGTCCAGACCTGTCTCTCATCAAAAATGTGTGGCACATTATGAAGCGTAAAACACGACAGCGGAGACCCCGGACTGTTGAACGACTGAAGCTCTACATAAAACAAGAATGGGAAAGAATTCCACTTTCAAAGCTTCAACAATTAGTTTCCTCAGTTCCCAAACGTTTATTGAGTGTTGTTAAAAGAAAAGGTGATGTAACACAGTGGTGAACATGCCCTTTCCCAACTACTTTGGCATGTGTTGCAGCCATGAAATACTAAGTTTATTATTATTTGCCCAAAAAAAAAACATTTTGAGTTTGAACATCAAATATCTAGTCTTTGTAGTGCAATCAACTGAATATGGGTTGAAAAGGATTTGCAAATCATTGTA
Source organism: Nerophis ophidion (assembly GCF_033978795.1). NCBI lineage: Eukaryota > Metazoa > Chordata > Actinopteri > Syngnathiformes > Syngnathidae > Nerophis > Nerophis ophidion. Next base: position 5,851,352 of record NC_084632.1, read on the forward strand.
TTCCGTTTATATTTACATCTAACACAATTTTCCAACTCATATGGAAACGGGGTTTGTATTATTATTGTGGGAGTGGCCAAACGTTCACACATGTTATTCTACACCAAAAATCCTTTATTATTATTAATATTATTTTCATTATTATTATTATTATCAATATTATTGTGGGAGTGACCAAACGTTCACATATGTTATTCTACACCAAAAATTATTTATTATTATTATTGTGGGAGTGGCCAAACAATCACACATATGGGATTCTAAACTATAAATCCTTTATTATTATTATTATTATTATTTTGTATTATTATTATTGTTGTGGGAGTGGCCAAACGTTCACACTTATGTTATTCTACACCAAAAATATTGTATTATTATCATTATTATTATTATTGTGGGAGCGCCCAAACGGTTATACAATATGTTATTCTACACCAAAAATATTGTAGTATTATCATTATTATTATTATTAATATTGTGGGAGAGGCCAAACGGTTACACCATATGTTATTGTACACCAAAAATATTGTATTATTATTATTATTATTGTGGGAGAGGCCAAACTGTTTTACCATATTTTATTCTACACCAATAAATATTTATTATTATTATTGTGGGACTGGCCAAACATTCACACACATGTTATTTTACACCAACAATCCTTTATTAATATTATAATTATTATTATTGTTGGAGTGGCCAAACGTTCACACAAATGTTATTCTACACCAAAAATCCTTCATTATTATTATCGTTATTTTTGTGGGAGTGGCCAAACATTCACACATATGTTATTCTCCACCAAAAATCCTTTATTATTATCATTGTTATTATTATTATATTATTATTCTTATTATTATTATTGTGGGAGTGGCCAAACGGTTATACCGTATGTTATTCTACACCAAAGATCATTTTACATTATTGTGGGAGTGGCCAAACAATCACACATATGGGATTCTACACTAGAAATCCTTTATTATTATTATTATTATTTTGTATTATTATTATTATTGTGGGAGAGGCCAAACGTTCACACTTATGTTATTCTACACCAAAAATATTGTATTATTATCATTATTATTATTATTATTATTGTGGGAAAGGCCAAACGGTTACACCGTGTTATTGTACACCAAAATATTGTATTATTATCATTAGTATTATTAATATTGTGGGAGAGGCCAAACGGTTATACCATATGTTATTCCACACCAAAAAATATTATTATTATTGTGGGAGTGACCAAAAATTCACACACGTTATTTTACACCAACAATCCTTTATTAATATTATAATTATTATTATTGTGGGAGTGGCCAAACCTCCACACAAATGTTATTCCACACCAAAAATCCTTCATTATTATTATTGTTATTTTTGTGGGAGTGGCCAAACATTCACACATATGTTAATCTACACCAAAAATCCTTTATTATTATTATTATTGTGGGAGTGGCCAAACGTTCACACATATGTTATTCTACACCAAAAATTATTTATTATTATTATTATTATTATTGTGGGAGTGGCCAAACATTCACAAATATGTGATTTTACACCAAAAAATCCTTTACTATCATAATTATCATCATTATTACATTATGATGCGGCTAATATATAGTAGTTTTTAGAAATTATTATTATTTTTGGGTGCGGCTTATAAACTGGTGCGGCTAATACGTGGACTGTATTATTATTTGGTTTTATTCATGTTTTTTGGGTGCGTATTATATACCGGCGTGGCTAATATACTGTATGTAATTTTTTTTACTGTTTTTGGGGGGGCGGGGGGCTTATATACTGGTGCAGCTAATTTATGGAATTTATTTTAAATATTTTTGGGTGCGGGTTAAATACCGGGGCGGCTAATATATGGAATTGATTTTTTTTTTTTTAGTTATTGTTTTTTTTGGGGTGCAGCTTATATACCGGTGCGGCTAATATATGTGATTTTTATTTTTATTTGTTTATTTACTATTAATTTTTGGGGGGCGGGGCTTATACACTATACTCTATAGTTGGTCAAATAGGGTACATTGTGTTCCAATGAGGCTACAGTACTGTAGGTCAAGTCTTAAGGCCATATTGCCCATCCATACTAAGTGTGTGTGTGTGTGTGTGTGTGTGTGTGTGTGTGTGTGTGTGTGTGTGTTTAATGGGTAAGAGAGTGCAGTAAAGCAAGCAGGTGTCGAGGAGAGTAACAGCTGACACAAAGATGGCATCATTACAGGTGTGGACCACAGATGCTGAAACACTCCAAACATCCTCCTGGCTTACCTGCCCATCAGCATTCCTCACACCTTTCATCTGGCGCTCTGGCCCCGCTCACACGGGCGCAGCTGCAAGACACAAACACGCGCACACAAAAAAGAAAAACAATCAGGGTTTTTGGTGTGAGAAGAAGTTTGGATTTGTTCTCCAAACAACGTCAAGAGGTGGACTCTGGAGTGGAGTCGCCATTAAACACACAAACCGACCGCCGCTCGCCAGCAAACAAACCCGAGAGACGCTTCCCATCGTGTCGCTGATGGGAAACCGGAGTCGCTTACTAGGAACACAAACACTTCCTGTTGTTCCCCGCCACGTGTTTATTTAGGTTCCGTCCCGTAATGCCACATGTGTGAGGAGGGTTATCAAAAGTGCATGTCAGTGGACCACCCAGGAGTCTGACACACAGCGGGGAAGGTCTAGATGTGTGGTGTCACCAGGAGTCTGACACACCGGGGAAGGTCTAGATGTGTGGTGTCACCAGGAATCTGACACACCGGGGAGGGTCTAGATGTGTGATGTCACCAGGAGTTTGACACACCGGGGAGGATCTAGATGTGTGGTGTCACCAGGAGTTTGACACACCGGGGAGGGTCTAGATGTGTGGTGTCACCTGGAGTTTGACACACCGGGGAGGGTCTAGATGTGTGGTGTCACCAGGAGTTTGACACAACGGGGAGGGTCTAGATGTGTGGTGTCACCAGGAATCTGACACACCGGGGAGGGTCTAGATGGGTGGTGTCACCAGGAGTTTGACACACCGGGGAGGGTCTAGATGTGTGGTGTCACCAGGAGTTTGACACAACGGGGAGGGTCTAGATGTGTGGTGTCACCAGGAGTTTGACACACCGGGGAGGGTCTAGATGTGTGGTGTCACCAGGAGTTTGACACAACGGGGAGGGTCTAGATGTGTGGTGTCACCAGGAGTTTGACTCACCGGGGAGGGTCTAGATGTGTGGTGTCAGCAGGAGTTTGACACAACGGGGAGGGTCTAGATGTGTGGTGTCACCAGGAGTTTGACACACCGGGGAGGGTCTAGATGGGTGGTGTCACCAGGAGTTTGACACACCGGGGAGGGTCTAGATGTGTGGTGTCACCAGGAGTTTGACACAGCGGGGAAGGTCTAGATGTGTGGTGTCACCAGGAATCTGACACACCGGGGAGGGTCTAGATGGGTGGTGTCACCAGGAGTTTGACACACCGGGGAGGGTCTAGATGTGTGGTGTCACCAGGAATCTGACACACCGGGGAGGGTCTAGATGGGTGGTGTCACCAGGAGTTTGACACACCGGGGAGGGTCTAGATGTGTGGTGTCACCAGGAGTTTGACACACCGGGGAGGGTCTAGATGTGTGGTGTCACCAGGAGTTTGACACACCGGGGAGGGTCTAGATGTGTGGTGTCACCAGGAGTTTGACACACCGGAGAGGGTCTAGATGTGTGGTGTCACCAGGAGTTTGACAAACACCGGGGAGGGTCTAGATGTGTGGTGTCACCAGGAGTTTGACAAACACCGGGGAGGGTCTAGATGTGTGGTGTCACCAGGAGTTTGACAAACACCGGGGAGGGTCTAGATGTGTGGTGTCACCAGGGGTTTGACACACCGGAGAGGGTCTAGATGTGTGGTGTCACCAGGAGTTTGACACACCGGAGAGGGTCTAGATGTGTGGTGTCACCAGGAGTTTGATATGGCCAGTGTGTGTGTGTGTGTGTGTGTATATGCGCCTCTGGCTTTTCTCTTTTTTCTCCGGTTGCCATGGCTCCCGGGGGAAGGCGTGAGTGATTGAGCACACCTGTTGGCAATTTGCTCAGTCTATTTATACTCACCAGACACTTTGTGTGGTGGGATCGTTCTACCGTGTTCTGGCGCGTGGAGTCCGCTCCAGCTCCTGTTGCTTCCATCCTGCTAAGTCAGGGATGACCAAAGTGTGGCCCGCAGGCCAAATTTGGCCAGTCGCGTCAGTTGTTTGGCCCATCAAAGGGTGGCTACCAAAGCATCCATTAGTTTATTTACTACCACTTAACCCTGTCGGGGTTGTGGGTGAAAAATTACATTCATTACATTACCATAACATGTACAAATATGCATGAAAACACTCCTACAGTATATATATATATATATGTATATATATATACACACATATACTGTATATATATACATACATACCTACATATACCACATATATATACATATATATGTACATATATATACATACATATATATATGTACATATATACATACATATATATACATACATATACACACACATATATATGTATACATTTAAATATATATACATATATATGTATATATATACACATATTGTATATATACATACATACCTATATATACCACATATATATACATATATACATATATATGTACAAATATATATGTACATATATATATGTACATGTATACACATATATATGTATATATATACACACACCCACATTATATATTTATATATATATATATATATATATATATATATATATATATATATATATATATAAGTGTGTGTGTGTGTGTGTGTGTGTGTGTCTTAGGAAAAAAAAAGTCCACTGACCTCGAAAGGGACAAGCGGTAGAAAATGAATGGATGGGTGGATGATTTGCCAGAGCGGCTAAGAGACCCCGAGAGTAACAAGCGGTAGTAAAATAGATAGATGGATGGGCTCGAAAGGACAGATTAAAAAAATAATAACTAAAAAAAAACTAGAAAAAAAATAATTGGGTTTTACTCGATTTAGGACGCTGGCACGCCGTACCTGGCCCTCAGGCCGTAGTTTGGGGACCACTGGCCTAACCATTTTTGCCACTTCATTTTACACACCATGGAATGTTTACCAAGTCTTTTGGACAATTCCACAATAACATCGTACCGTGGCCTTAATACTGTCATAATATCGTGCCGTAAGATTTTAATAATCATTACACATTCCTATTTGTTTTTCAATTTAAAACCAACCCTAGAAACACGAACTAATAATTGTTTTTTTTCAATATTTACTTGAGGGCCCCAAATGCATGACAAATGTATTCGTCCAATTTCTCATTTTTAACAAAGCGGATAATGGGAATTTGAATGTTTTTTTGCCAATCCATGTGAGGCAAAAAGTTGACCTGGAAGTAGATACCCGTAGCCAAGGGTTTGCAGGTAAACAAACAGAGAAGAAGAGTGGAGGACCCCTGGAGTCTAAATCAAGTTGAAGCTATGGGATGTCTGGCCTATGGATGTTCTCCTTAATCCATTTTTGATTCATTAATCGAAACTTTTATTTGTAGATTGCACAGTTCAGAACATATTCCGTACAATTGACCACTAAATGGTAACACCCCAATAAGTTTTTCAACTTGTTTAAGTCGGGGTCCACGTTAATCAATTCATGGTAGTGTCCAGGTCATTATATTCTCAATCGATCGCAACCAGAGTGTTCGGTTTTTAGAAGACGTTTCGCCTCTGGTCCGAGTAGAATTCATCAGCTCCTGCTCATAGACTTCAATTGGTCTGATCTGACCAATTAGGTCTAAAACTAGATCTGACCAATTTAAGACTCATATACTTCAATCGGTCTGACCAATTGAACTCTCATAGACTTCAATTGGTCTGACCAATTAGGTCTAAAACTAGATGTGACCAATTTAAGTCTATGAGCATGAACTGATGAAGCCTACTTAGATGAGAGCCGAAACTTCTTCAAAGAGTTTGCTGCAAGGTTCGTTCACCCGGGATGCAAACGGACCACTCCGGACAGGACGTGCAGGTAGGAACATGATTTATTCTCAAAAACGGAAAACAAGCCGACGGAACAACATGCCGATCGCACTCGAAGCTAAGGCTACCACTAGGCCTAAGCAAAAGACAAGGAATACTCCCGTAAGTTGTTGCATGAAGCAAATAATGAAACCATGCCGACTGACCGACAAAGGCAGGTTTAAATAGTCCCTCTGATTAGTGCTCGGAAAACAGGTTAGCGTCCCGAACACCAATCAGTGACAGCTGGAAAAAATAAGCAACCATGGTAACTAAAAACAAACAAGGGTGCACAAAAAAAAAGGAACTAAGGGAGTCCAAAACTAATAAAATATAACAAAAACATAATCTGGGCCACGGATCATGACAAATACAAAAAAAGGAAAATAAATATATTTTTTAAAATATCTAATATTGTCTAGATATAGCGGCGGTATTTTTTATTGAGTACGACTGCAAAGAAAGTTGTGAGTGCCTGGACTTTTAGAAATAATGTTAGAAATATATGGTTGTCCTACTTCTCCAACCTTAACATGTTTACAGTTTAGGACTAAACTATGTTGTTCCTGGGAAAGTACCAGAGTTTGATCATTAGCCTCATGAGGTACCCTAGTGTAGATTGGTCTTTGCGGTACACAAAAGTACTCCTTATGTACCTCTACGTCCAACATTCAGCACTCGATCAAAAATCTAAGAAAACATGACAATAACTCCAGAAAGTATGCCGACATAACATGAGACGAGGAGACTTAACGAGATGACTAATCGGACGAATGGTCTGAGGAATGCAAACTCCCACCGTCAGTTCCCACTCCGGCCCGTCCGTCTTCGTTATGGCCGTTCCCAAATAATCATCATGTGATTTACAGCGGGGGTGCAAACCAACTCTGCTGATATAGGGCAAATTCCTGACCGGGATCAGTCGGGTTTCATACGCGGCAGGGAGCTGCCGGGGGAGATTGATGGACCAAGAGTAGCAGATGAGGAGATAAGATGCTGGGAAGGAGGGCAGACATCAAGATGAATATTCCTTCGTTACATTTGGAAGAAACACGGAGAGAAAAGGAATCCTGAATGGGGAAAGTTAGGGGGAAAAAACAAAAGTGATTCCCAAGTCCACCGTTCTCTTTCAGATGAGTGAATTTTAAAAGTGTTTCAACCTCCTAAGACTAAGGCTTGTGGACCATATTTTCGTAATAAATGCGTAGTGTGCTCGCCAAAGGAAGATTTTTGTACCCTCGTACCATTCCAGTACCCACACAGACTTAGCTACGGTACTCTACAACTAGGGTTGTGTTCAAATAGTCCAAAGTTGGACGATTCGACTCAGAGACGTCTGATTCGATTATCAACCTCGCAGTCGAATTGACATACGTTAAGCCCCCGCCCTCTCCTCCATCCATGGGAGGGATGCGGAGTTAAGCACCTGCTAAGGCCACTGCGTACCATTCCAGTACCCACACAGACTTAGCTACGGTACTCTACAACTAAGGTTGTGTTCAAATAGTCCAAAGTTGGACGATTCGACTCAGAGACGTCTGATTCGATAATCAACCTCGCAGTCGAATTGACATACGTTAAGCCTCTGCCCCCTCCTCCATCCATGGGAGGGTTGCAGAGTTAAGTACCTGTTGAGGCCACCGCGTACCATACCAGTATCCACACTGACTTAGCTATGGTACTCTACAACTAGGGCTGTGTTCAAATAGTCCATGGTTTGCCGATTCGACTAAGAGACGTCTGATTCAATTATCAACCTCGCAGTCGAATTGACATACGTTAAGCCTCCGCCCCCTCCTCCATCCATGGGAGGGTTGCAGAGTTAAGTACCTGTTGAGGCCACCGCGTACCATACCAGTATCCACACTGACTTAGCTACGGTCCTCTACAACTAGGGTTGTGTTCGAATAGTCCAAAGTTGGACGATTCGACTCAGAGACGTCTGATTCGACAATCAACCTTGCAGTCGAATTGACATACGTTAAACCCCCGCCCCCTCCTCCATCCATGGGAGGGATGCGGAATTAAGTACCTGCTGAGGCCACCGCGTACCATACCAGTATCCACACTGACTTAGCTATGGTACTCTACAACTAGGGCTGTGTTCAAATAGTCCATGGTTGGACAATTCAACTAAGAGACGTTTGATTCGATTATCAACCTCGCAGTCGAATTGACATACGTTAAACCCCTGGCCTCTCCACCATCCGTGGGAGGGATGCGGAGTTAAGTACCTGCTGAGGCCACAGCGTACCATACCAGTATCCACACTGACTTAGCTATGGTACTCTACAACTAGGGCTGTGTTCAAATAGTCCATGGTTGGACGATTCGACTAAGAAACGTCTGATTCGATTATCAACCTCGCAGTCGAATTGACATACGTTAAGCCCGCGGCCTCTTCACCATCCGTGGGAGGGATGCGGAGTTAAGTACCTGCTGAGGCCACCGCGTACCATCCCAGTATCCACACAGACTTAACTATAGTACTCTACAACTAGGGCTGTGTTCAAATAGTCCATGGTTGGACGATTCGACTCAGAGACGTCTGATTCGACTATCAACCTCGCAGTCGAATTGACATACGTTAAGCCTCCGCCCCCTCCTCCATCCGTGGGAGGGTTGCGGAGTTAAGCACCTGCTGAGGCCACCGCGTACCATACCAGTATCCACACTGACTTAGCTACGGTACTCTACAACTAGGGTTGTGTTCGAATAGTCCAAAGTTGGACGATTCGACTCAGAGACGTCTGATTCGACTATCAACCTCGCAGTCGAATTGACATACGTTAAATCCCCGCCCCCTCCTCCATCCATGGGAGGGATGCAGAGTTAAGTACCTGCTGAGGCCACTGCGTACCATACCAGTATCCACACTGACTTAGCTATGGTACTCTACAACTAGGGCTGTGTTCAAATAGTCCATGGTTGGACAATTCAACTAAGAGACGTTTGATTCGATTATCAACCTCGCAGTCGAATTGACACACATTAAGCCCCCGCCCTCTCCTCCATCCATGGGAGGGATGCGGAGTTAAGTACCTGCTGAGGCCACCGCGTACCATACCAGTATCCACACAGACTTAACTATGGTACTCTAGAATTAGGGCTGTGTTTATATAGTCCAAAGTTGGATGATTCGACTCAGAGACGTCTGATTCGACTATCAACCTCCCAGTCAGATTGACATACGTTAAACCCCTGTCCCTTCCTCCATCCGTGGGAGGGATGGGGGGTTACGTAAGTAGCTGCTGAGGCCACCGCGTACCATACAGGTATCCACACTGACTTAGCTATGGTAACTAGGGCTGTGTTCAAATAGTCCATGGTTGGACGATTCGAGTCAGAGACGTCTGATTCAACTATCAACCTCGCAGTCGAATCGATTCCTGTGAAAACCCCCACGCCCTCCTCCATCCGTAGGAGGGATGCTGAGTTAAGTAAGCAAATTTTGGTGGCCGAATGGATATACTCATTCATGAATAGATTATTTATATATCCATCCATCCATTTCCTACCACTTATTCCCCCCGCTGTTGCCTATCTCAGCTACAATCGGGCGGGAGGCGGGGTACACCCTGGACAAGTCGCCACCTCATCGCAGGGCCAACACAGATAGACAACATTCACACACTAAGGACCATTTAGTGTTGCCAATCAACCTATCCCCAGGTGCATGTCTTTGGAGGTGGGAAGAAGCCGGAGTACCCGGAGGGAACCCATGCAGTCACGAACTCCACAAAGAAAGATCCTGAGCCCGAGATTGAACCCAGGACTCAGGACGCACTAACCCCTCTTCCACAGTGCTACTATGTATATACTTGAAAATATATACACCCCCCGCTACTCCCCCCACCCCCACCTCAACAACCTCCCCCCGATCTACCGAATTCGGAGGTCTCAAGGTTGGCAAGTATGATTGCCTTCCAAGCAACATTACCATGGACGCCCCTGCTTATTTCAACAAGACAATGCCAAGCTACATTCTGTACATGTTACAACAGCGTGGCTTCATAGTAAAAGAGTGCGGGTGCTAGACTGACCTGCCTGTAGTTCAGACATGTCCATCCATCTATTCATCTTCTTCCGCTTATTCGAGGTCGGGTCGCGGGGGCAGCAGCCTAAGCGGGGAAGCCCAGACTTCCCTCCCCCCAGCCACTTTGTCCAGCTCTTCCCAGGGGATCCCGAGGCGTTCCCAGGCCCGCCGGGAGACATCAATCAATCAATGTTTATTTATATAGCCCTAAATAACAAATGTCTCAAAGGACTGTACAAACCATTACGACTACGACATCCTCGGAAGAACCCACAAAAGGGCAAGGAAAACTCACACCCAGTGGGCAGGGAGAATTCACATCCAGTGGGACGCCAGTGACAATGCTGACTATGAGAAACCTTGGAGAGGACCTCAGAAGTGGGCAACCCCCCGCTCTAGGGGACCGAAAGCAATGGATGTCGAGCGGGTCTAACATGATACTGTGAAAGTTCAATCCATAGCGGCTCCAACACAGCCGCGAGAGTTCAGTTCAAAGCGGATCCAAGACAGCAGCGAGAGTCCCGTCCACAGGAAACAATCTCAAGCGGAGGCGGATCAGCAGCGTAGAGATGTCCCCAACCGATACACAGGCGAGCGGTCCATCCTGGGTCCCGACTCTGGACAGCCAGTACTTCATCCATGGTCATCGGACCGGACATAGGAGGAAAAAGAAAAGAAGCGGCAGATCAACTGGTCTAAAAAGGAGGTCTCTTTAAAGGCTAGAGTATACAGATGAGTTTTAAGGTGAGACTTAAATGCTTCTACTGAGGTAGAATCTCGAACTGTTACCGGGAGGGCATTCCAGAGTACTGGAGCCCGAACGGAAAACACTCTATAGCCCGCAGACTTTTTTTGGGCTTTGGGAATCACTAATAAGCCGGAGTCTTTTGAACGCACATTTCTTTCCGGGACATATGGTACAATACAATCGGCAAGATAGGATGGAGCTAGACCGTGTAGTATTTTATACGTGAGTAGTAAAACCTTAAAGTCACATCTTAAGTGCACAGGAAGCCAGTGCAGGTGAGCCAGTACAGGCGTAATGTGATCAAACTTTCTTGTTCTTGTCAAAAGTCTAGCAGCCGCATTTTGTACCAACTGTAATTTTTTAATGCTAGACATGGGGAGACCCCAAATTAATACGTTACAGTAATCGAGACATAGTCTCCCCAACGTGTCCTGGGTCTTCCCCGTGGCCTCCTACCGGTCGGATGTGCCCTAAACACCTAGGGAGGTGTTTATGGTGACATCCTGAGCAGATGCCCGAACCACCTCATCTGGCCTATCTCCATGCGGGGCTCTCCCTTAGAGACAGAGGAAACTCATTTGGGCCGCTTGTACCCGTGGTCTTGTCCTTTCGGTCATTACCAGAGGTGGGTAGAGTAGCCAGAAATTGTACTCAAGTAATGGTACTGTTACTTTAGAGATTTATTACTCAAGTAAAAGTAAGAAGTAGTCACCAAAATATTTACTTGAGTAAAAGTAAAAAGTATGTTGTGAAAAAACTACTCAAGTACTGAGTAACTGATGAGTAACCTGTTTGTTTAATGATTACGGCAACAAATAATGCACAAAAACATAAAAATAGCAATGAGCAAATTCAGAGCCAGGAATATCTCTTAAGCAACTAAAACAATATTATATATTAAATAATAATACATTAAAATAAATAAAAAATTAAGGCAAATTGAGCCACAATAACTTAACAGCACCATAGGCTCAATAGGCATTCATTGATTGATTGATTGATTGAAACTTGTATTATTAGATTGCACAGTACAGTACATATTCCGTACAATTGAGCACTAAATGGTAACATCCCAATAAGTTTTTCAACGTTAATCAATTACTTAATAAATGACCAAGTCGAGGCGATCTACCTCATACATACACACATATCATATATACATACATACCTTTATATATACAGTATATAATTTATATTTATTTATTTTGCCGTTTTTGTTGACATGTTAAAGGTGTTTTAATGAATATACATGCATGTTTAACATATAGATTACTATCTTTCATTTAGAGAAGAATATAAGTTGGTGTATTACCTGATTCTGATGACTTGCATTGATTGGAATCAGACAGTATAGTGCTGATAACGTCCCGGTTTTCAAATGGAGGAGAAAAAAAGTTCCTCCTTCCTGTCTAATACCACATGAAAGTCGTTGGTTTTTGGCATCTTATTTGTCCAGCTTCCATATTCGTTTTTATAAACTTCACAAGAAATACATTGGCGGCAAACTCCATAGTGGAGCGCCGCTTTTATTGTGAAGACAGGAACTGTGCGATCAGTCTTTAGGCTTAGGTCGTGAAGTACGGTTGAAATAAAAAGTGTCTTTTTTCCTTTACACTTTTGATTGATTGGTTGCAACTTTTATTAGTAGATTGCACAGTACAGTACATATTCCATACAATCGACCACTAAATAGTAACACCCCAATAAGTTTGTCAACATGTTTAAGTCGGGTTCTACGTGCGATGGTCATGTGACCGCCTGGCTCTGTTTGATTGGTCCAACGTCACCAGTGACTGCATTTGATTGGTGAAAGGCAGGCATGCGTAGATTCTACTTTGAAGCTCTGTCATTAACCAAAACAAACATTAATAGATCGATTAAAAAAAAGTAGCTTATCGGGGTGTTACCATTTAGTGGTCAATTGTAGGGAATATGTACTGTACTGTGCAATCTAATAATACAAGTTTTAATCAATCAATCAATCAATCAATCAATGCCTACTGAGCCTATGGTGCTGTTAAGTTATTGTGGCTCAATGTGCCATTTTTTTATTTTATTTTAATGTATTATTATTTAATATATATTATTGTTTTAGTTGCTTAAGAGATATTCCTGGCTCTGAATTTGCTCATTGCTATGTTTATGTTTTTGTGCATTATTTGTTGCCGTAATCAGGTTACTCATCAGTTACTCAGTACTTGAGTAGTTTTTTCACAACATACTTTTTTACTTTTACTCAAGTAAATATTTGGGTGACTACTCCTTACTTTTACTCGAGTAATAAATCTCTAAAGTAACTGTACTCTTACTTGAGTACAATTTCTGGCTACTCTACCCACCTCTGCGCGTTATGAAGCTTCAAAAAGGTGTCTCCTCAGTTCCCAAACCTTTACTGGGAGTTGTTAAAAGGAAAGGCCATGTAACGCAGTGGTAAAAAGATAATTTTCTGCAATGTGTTGCTGCCATTAAATTCTATGTTAATGATTATTTACAGAACAAATTTGAACAAGTCTACTCAATTGAATATTGTATTCTCTTTTTATTTACCATTTACCCAACGGGCCAACTTCACTGGTTTAGGGTTTTTGTAAAAAGCCTGACAGTAAGAGGAATGCCAAAAGAAGTAAACAATTGGAGTGGCGTAATAAACGTGCGGATTATAGCACATGATGCCTTCTCGTAGCATGTCTCCACAGCACCTCATGACCATAAGCATAACAGGAAGCCACGGGGGGCCCCACCCTCCTGCCGACATATATAACATGTAGCGGGGGTCACGCAAACAATGTAACAGGCTTGCAGGCGCTGCCGTACATTCCCGGGTGTCAGTGCTGATGCCAGATAAGGCCGCCGCCCCACCATTCCCATCATTGTACGCGCCTCCAGGATTCTACGAGCTATTTTCCTCCAAAATGCCTTAAATGACATTAGATTTTACAGAAAGTTGCAATGTTTTGACGCTTGTATTTTTATATAACATTCAATCAACTTGTGATTGTATGAATTTAATATCAATATTTTAGGACTGTGTTCCTTATATTCACCTTCAAAAAAGCACTAGATTTTAGCAAACAATTGAAAGTGTCAGGCTGGCCCCTGAAAGTTTGTTTGTGTTCTAGTTTTTTCCTGTGTGTGCTCTTATTTGGTGGGTTTCCTGTCTTTATCCCTGAGCGCTGTTTCCCCTTAGCTGCGGCTGGTTGGCACATGGCCACACCTGGTGTCAATCAGCCCGCTCCTATTTGAACCTTTTTTGTCCTCCAGTCGAGTGCTGGATTATTGTCATGTATTGTCGCTCCTGTCGTGTCGTACCATGTTGTGTCTTTGCAGCGTAGCGGTAAGCTATATTTGTAGCTTAGTGTTTTTTGTTCCCTGCTTCCAGTTTGTTTTCATATTACAAGTACGACTTCTGTTTTCCTGCTCGCTACCCGTTAGCTTCCACGCGAGGCCCCTTTTTGTTTTTGCTAGCTTCCATGCTAAGTTACTTTTGTTTCTTAGCTCCCATGCTAGCTCTCTTAAATAGTTATTCGCCTCGTGCGCGCTTTTTGTTGTACCCCTTTTGTTTGTTCTTGTTTTAGTTTGTTTTCATATTGCAAGTACGACTTCTGTTTTCCTGCTCGCTACCCGCTAGCTTCCACGCTCGGCCCCTTTTTGTTTTTGCTAGCTTCATGCTAAGTTCCTTTTGTTTTCTAGCTCCCATGCTAGCTCTCTTAGTTGGTTATCCGCCTCATGCGCACTCTTTGTTGTACCCCTTTTGTTTGTTCTTGTTTTAGTATTTATATTAAATCATGTTTTCTCATTCAATGCCTTCCTCCATCTCTGAATCTTGGGGTTAGTCAACAAATAACTTTGACAGAAAGTGCAGTGCTGATGTTTTACTCCTTTCATAGAGCACATAAAAGTAGACATAAATGTCAATAAAAGCACATACTCAGAAGTCACTATCAAATGAATGTAATTTTTAAATGAATCACAACTAAAAGCAATCAAGAATTATAATTACAGAAAGAATTGCTGTCACTCCAGCAGTACTGAGAGCACAAACTACCTCGAGGTCATGTTGTAATGTTCAATGCCAACACAGAAATAAATAAATAACGCTCCAATGTAAGTAAACTAAAAAACTCCTGCTGGCTTAATGCTAACATACATTGGCTTTGCTATTGACATGCTACTGATTAGCATTAGCGATTTTACATGGCGATTTCAACACCTCCAAATTTGTTGATGAAAACTACAACTAAGACTGAAAAAACACTCCAATGTAAGTACAGTAAACCCCCCCCATCCACCCCTGCTGGCTTAATGCTAACATACATTGGCTTTGCTATTGACATGCTAATGACTAGCATTAGCGATTTTACATGGCGATTTTGACACATCTAATTTGTTGATGAAAACTACAACTAAGACTGAAAAAAAAACACTCCAATGTAAGTTAAGTAAAAAAAAAACACTGCCTTAAAACTAACATTTATTGGCTTTGCTATTGACATGCTACTGATTAGCATTAGCGATTTTACATGGCGATTTCAAGACCTCCAAATTTGTTGATGAAAACTACAACTAAGACTGAAAAACACACTCCAATGTAAGTAAAGTAAAAACTCCCGCTGGCTTAATGCTAACATACATTGGGTTTGCTATCGACATGCTACTGATTAGCATTAGCGATTTTACATGGCGATTTCAAGACCTCCAAATTTGTTGATGAAAACTACAACTAAGACTGAAAAAAACACTCCAATGTAAGTAAAGTAGAAACTCCCGCTGGCTTAATGCTAACTTACATTGGGTTTGCTATTGACATGCTACTGATTAGCGTTAGCGATTTTATATGGCGATTTCGACACCTCCAAATTTGTTGATGAAAACTCCAACTAAAACTGAAAAAAACGCTCCAAGGTAAATAAAGGGAAAACCCTGCTGGCTTAATGCTAACATACATTGGCTTTGCTATTGACGTGCTACTAATTAGCATTAGCGATTTTACATGGCGATTTCAAGACCTCCAAATTTGTTGATGGAAACTACAACTAAGACTGAAAAAAAATGCTCCAATATAAATAAAGTAAAAAAAACCCGCAAGCTGAATACTAACATAGATTGGCTTTGCTATCGACATGCTACTGATTAGCATTAGCGATTTTACATGAACACCTCAACTTTGTTGACGAAAACTACAACTAAGACTGATTGAGCGATTGAAACTTTTATTCGTAGATTGCACAGTACAGTACATATTCCGTACAATTGACCACTAAATGGTAAAACCCGAATAAGTTTTTCAACTTAAGTCGGGGTCCACGTTAATCAATTCATGGTAAGACGCACATTACAATCAGCAATCTGGTGCTGTTTGAATATTGTCACAATCCTTGCAGTACAATACCGTACAGTAGAGGGAGCACAATACTTACAGAATTAACGCTTTTTGGGTCGCAACGAAAACCAACCCAAAAAAAACACCATAAACTGTACACTACTGCCATCTAATGTCTTGGACTTGTGACGTCATTGCAAAAGATAATACGATAATAATACAACAAGTTATAGCAACCATACAGGAATCATAATCAACTAATTTGTTCAGTATAGCAGTAAAAAATATGTTTTATTGAAAAAAAAAAAAAACAATTAATATTTATCAACACACACAAAAAATATTGATATTTTTCATTTTCAATATGATTATATACAGTATAGTAACCAATGGAATATCTATATATCAACTTCAGATCTATCCATTGGCATATATGTTCTTGAGACTTTTTAATGTTGTATGCTCTTTTTGTCAATGAAACATCTGTTTATTATTATAGCAATAACAAAAATATACAATATTTTCCCCCAACAAATGTTTGAAGTGGAACATTTGTTGGGCGGGAATTAGAGCCTTAAATAAGTGAATAACTCATGACGCAAATGCTTTTAATTTATTTGTATTATTATTTTCTCCAGATCAACTTCAGATCTAACCGTCAATTATAAGTTTAGGAATAGTTTTTTGAACTAACGAGAGTGATATATATACACAAACCCCGTTTCCATGAGTTGGGATATTGTGTTAGATGTAAATATAAACGGAATACAATGGTTTGCAAATCATTTTCAACCCATATTCAGTTGAATATGCTACAAAGACAACATAATTGATGTTCAAACTCATAAACTTTAATTTTTTTTTGCAAATAATAATTAACTTAGAATTTCATGGCTGCAACACGTGCCAAAGTAGTTGGGAAAGGGCATGTTCACCACTGTGTTACATCACCTTTTCTTTTAACAACACTCAATAAACGTTTGGGAACTGAGGAAACTAATTGTTGAAGCTTTGAAAGTGAAATTCTTTCCCATTCTTGTTTTATGTAGATCATCAGTCCTTCAACAGTCCGGGGTCTCCGCTGTCGTATTTTACGCTTCATAATGCGCCACACATTTTCGATGGGAGACAGGTCTGGACTGCAGGCGGGCCAGGAAAGTACCTGCACTCTTTTACTACGAAGCCACGCTGTTGTAACATGTGGCTTGGCATTGTCTTGCTGAAATAAGCAGGGGCGTTCATGATAACGTTGCTTGGATGTTAACATATGTTGCTCCAAAACCTGTATGGACCATTCAGCATTAATGGTGCCTTCAAAGATGTGTAAGTTACCCATGCCTTGGGCACTAATACACCCCCATACCATCACAGATGCTGGCTTTTACACTTTGCGCCTATAACAATCCGAATGGTTATTTTCCTCTTTGTTCTGGTGGACACCACGTCCAGAGTTTCCAAATATAATTTGAAATGTGGACTCGTCAGACCACAGAACACTTTTCCACTTTGCATAAGTCCATCTTAGATGAGCTTGTGCTCAGCAAAGCCAGCGGCGTTCCTGGGTGTTGTTGATAAACGGTTTTGGCTTTGCATAGTAGAGTTTTAACTTGCACTTACAGATGTAGCGTCCAAATGTAGTTACTGACAGTGGTGATATCCTTTACACACCGATGTCGGTTTTTGATGCAGTACCGCCTGAGGGATCAAAGGTCCGTAATGTCATCGCTTAAGTGCAGTGATTTCTCCAGATTCTCTGAACTTTTTGATGATTTTACGGACCGTAAGATGGTAAAATCCCTAAATTCCTTGCAATAGCTCGTTGAGAAATGTGGTTCTAAAACTGTTCGACAATTTGCTTACAAAGTGGTGACCCTCACCCCATCCTTGTTTGTGAATTACTTAGCATTTCATGGAAGCTGTTTTTATAGCCAATCATGGCACCCACCTGTTCCCAATTAGCCTGCACACCTGTGGGATGTTCCAAATAAGTGTTTGAAGAGCAATCCTCAACTTTATCAGTATTTATTGCCACATTTCCCAACTTCTTTGTCACGTGTTGCTGGCTTCAAATTCTAAAATTAATGATTATTTGCAAAAAAAAATGTTTATCGGTTTGAACATCAATTATGTTGTCTTTGTAGCATATTCAACTGAATATGGGTTGAAAATGTTTTGCAAATCATTGTATTCCGTTTATATTTACATCTAACACAATTTCCCAACTCATATGGAAACGGGGTTTGTACATATAAACACATACATGATATTTATATACTGTACATATACACATATATATACTGTACATATACACATATATATACATACATACATACATATATATATATACATATATATACATACATATATATACATACATATATATACATACATATATATATATATATATACATATATATACATACATATATATATATACATATATACATACATATATATATATACATATATATACATACATATATATATATACATATATATACATACATATATATATATACATATATATACATACATATATATATATACATATATATACATATATATACATATATATATATATATATATATATACATATATATATATATATATATATATATATATATATATATATATATATATATATATATATATATATATATATATATATATACATATATATATATATATATATATAAATAAATATATATACATACAAATATATAAATGTCTTAATTGGATTATCCAGAGAATGGTGCTCGATATCGTGGTAGAGCGCAATATGTATGTATATATTTTTCCCACACATACATACATACATATATATATATATATCTATATATATATAGTTGTCTGTTTATCTGTGTTGGCCCTGCGATGAGGTGGCGACTTGTCCAGGGTGTACCCTGCCTTCCGCCCGATTGTAGCTGAGATAGGTGCCAGCGCCCCCCGCGACCCCGAAAGGGAATAAGCGGTAGAAAATGGATGGATGGATATATATATATATATGAAAAGATGAGAGATTATAATCACACTTCAACATCTCTAACATGTAAATACCGCCTCTTTGCTAAGTCAGCATTGGAAAATGAAAAAATGCCGATTTGCAAAAATGTGCACGGAAATTTGGGACAAAGTTGCGTTGCTGGACATCATTTCAGGTGAAATGGTGGAATTTGCATGAACTGTCTCCATCGCGACATCCCGGGAGGGACTGAGCAAAGCCGCTCTGGCAACACGCCAGACCACGGAAACAACCTGGGAGGCACAAGGCCTGATGATAACACCACACCAGGTGCGATCGCTCCTCCCGGTCTTTGATTCAGGCTCGCCACCTTTCCCCTTAAATCAACGGTTTGGAACTGAAACGATGCCGTCTGAGCAGGCCCTTAATAGCCATGATTAGTGGAACGTCCTGGGTGATGTCAGACGGAGACAATGAGAAGACAGCTGTGCCAGTAAAGCCACAGGACGCACACGGAAGGCCGCCGACGTGCATCATCTTTGGCTCGTGTGCGTCCATGACGACAACTTTGTTGCGTTGCCAACTCTCGAGCCTTCCAGAAACATCTCAGAACCTGAGCGACGCTGCCAAGTCTCCATTGTGCTGATCTTTCATCGCAGCCCTGCAGCTTTCTGAGGAAGTGCGTTCATGTCAATATGGGTTATACTTGTATAGCACTGTTCTACCTTCAAGGTACTCAAAGCGCTTTGACGCTATTTCCACATTCACACACACATTCACACACTGATGGTGGGAGCTGCCATGCAAGGCCCTAACCACCAGACATCAGGAGCAAGGGTGAAGTGTCTTGCTCAAGGACACAACGGATGTGACGAGGTAGGTATAAGGTGGGGATTTGAACCAGGAACCCTCAGGTTTCTGGCGCGGCCATTCGGTTGTATATACAAACCTCGTTTCTATATGAGTTGGGAAATTGTGTTAGATGTAAATATAAACAGAATACAATGATTTGCAAATCCTTTTCAATCCATATTCAGTTGAATATGCTACAAAGACAACATATTTGATGTTCAAACTGATAAACACTTTTTTTTTTTTTGCAAATAATCATTAACTTTAGAATTTGATGCCAGCAACACGTGACAAAGAAGTTGGGAAAGGTGGCAATAAATAGTGATAAAGTTGAGGAATTCTCATCAAACACTTATTTGGAACATCCCACAGGTGTGCAGGCTAATTGGGAACAGGTGGGTGCCATGATTGGCTATAAAAACAGCTTCCATGAAATGCTCAGTCATTCACAAACCAGAATTGGGAAACGGTCACCACTTTGTGAACAAATGCGTGAGCAAATTGTCAAACAGTTTTAGAACAACATTTCTCAACGGGCTATTGCAAGAAATTTAGGAATTTCACCATCTACGGTTCGTAATACCATCAAAAGGTTCAGAGAATCTGGAGAAATCACTGCACGTAAGAAATTATATAACCAACCTTCGTTCCCTCAGGCGGCACTGCATCAAAAAGCGACATCAGTGTGTAAAGGATATCACCACACGGGGTCAGGAACACTTCATAAAACCACTGTCAGTCACTACAGTTTGTCGCTACATCTGTAAGTGCAAGTTAAAACTCTACTATGCAAAGCCAAAGCCATTGACAGTCCAGACCTGTCTCCCATCGAAAATGTGTGGCGCATTATGAAGCCTAAAATACCACAACGGAGACCCCGGACTGTTGAACAACTTAAGTTGTACATAAAACAAGAATTGGAAAGTATTCCACCTGAAAAGCTTCAAAAAGGTGTCTCCTTAGTTCCCAAAGGTTTATTGAAAGGTGATCTCCGTCTCGCCTCGATTATTGCAACGTTCTATTTTCGGGTCTCCCCATGTCTAGCATTAAAAGATTACAGTTGGTACAAAATGCGGCTGCTAGACTTTTGACAAGAACAAGAGAGTTTGATCACATTACGCCTGTACTGGCTCACCTGCACTGGCTTCCTGTGCACTTAAGATGTGACTTTAAGGTTTTACTACTTACGTATAAAATACTACACGGTCTAGCTCCATCCTATCTTGCCGATTGTATTGTACCATATGTCCCGGCAAGAAATCTGCGTACAAAGGACTCCGGCTTATTAGTGATTCCCAAAGCCCAAAAAAAGTCTGCGGGCTATAGAGCGTTTTCATTTCGGGCTCCAGTACTCTGGAATGCCCTCCCGGTAACAGTTCGAGATGCCACCTCAGTAGAAGCATTTAAGTCTCACCTTAAAACTCATTTGTATACTCTAGCCTTTAAATAGACTCCCTTTTAAGACCAGTTGATCTGCCGTTTATTTTCTTTTTCTCCTATGTCCCACTCTCCCTTGTGGAGGGGGTCCGGTCTGATCCGATCCACTCTCCCTTGTGGAGGGGGTCCTATCCGGTGGCCATGGATGACATACTGGCTCTCCAGAGTCGGGACCCAGGATGGACCGCTTGCCTGTGTATCGGCTTGGGACATCTCTGTGCTGCTGATCCGCCTCCGCTTGGGATGGTTTCCTGCTGGCTCCGCTGTGAACGGGACTCTCGCTGCTGCGTTGGATCCGCTTTAGACTGGACTCTCGCGGCTGTGTTGGATCCATTATGGATTGAACTTTCACAGTATCATGTTAGACCCGCTCGACATCCATTGCTTTCCTCTTCTCCAAGGTTCTCATAGTCATCATTGTCACCGACGTCCCACTGGGTGTGAGTTTTCCTTGCCCTTATGTGGGCCTACCGAGGATGTCGTAGTGGTTTGTGTTGTGGTTTGTGCAGCCCTTTGAGACACTAGTGATTTAGGGCTATATAAATAAACATTGATTGATTGATTGATGTAACAGTGGTGAACATGCCCTTTCCCAACTACTTTGGCACGTGTTGCAGTCATGAAATTCTAAGTTAAATATTTGCACAAAATAAAAATTAAGTTTATGAGTTTGAACATCAAATATCTTTGTAGTGCATTCAACTGAATATGGGTTGAAAAGGATTTTTCAAATCAATGTATTGCGTTTATATTTACATCTAACACATTTTTCCAAATCATATGGAAACGGGGTTTGTAATATAATATATAATATAACTCGGTTATGAACATGTCGGAAGTGGGGAGCAACGCACTATTTTCACTTTAGTCCAGACTTTTATTCTGAAAACCAATTTTTCTTAACCGTTAAGGTTTCCCTCAAAACGCATAACGTCATAAAAATGAGTCATGTATGTATATATATAAATATATACATATATACACTATATTGCCAAAAGTATTTGGCCACCTGCCTTGACTCACATATGAACTTGAAATGCCCTCCCGTTTTGCAGCTATTAAAGCAGGGGTCGGGAACCTTTTTGGCTGAGGGAGCCAATAATCCAAATATTTTAAAATGTATTTCCGTAAGAGCCATATCATACTTTTTTCAACACTGAACACAACTAAACTCGTGCATTTTTAAGTAAGACCACCATTACTAGATTATAATAGGTCTCGTATTCTTTGTAATAACAGTGATATTCTGAAGCTAACTGTGGAGGGGGGCGTGGCCTGCGGGCCTGCAGCGAAGCGGGGTGTGCCAGGACCGGCCTCGAAATCAGCGACAGGTGCCTAGGTGGCCTACTTGGGCCTTGTTATCTAATCACCTGTCGCTCTGTTATAAGCAGCAGCCGGAAGGAGAGACAGGGTTGGAGCTGGAGCCAGAGCGCGAGCGAGAACGAAAGAGAAAAACACAATTGGTGGAAAGCAACTGAGAGACTTATTGAAAAATAAAAAAATATCTTAACCCTGAAAAAGGCTTTTTCAGGGCAAGCCCTAAAAAAACAATAATAAATAAATCATGCAATTAATGGAACAAGTGGGGTAGAAAAGGATGGATGGATTCAAATGCATGAGCATGTTTAATATTTTGAACGTTATTTTTAACATTTTGATTACAAGTGGAATTAGTCATTACTTATCGTGTTAAGCAATGACAGCTCAGATTTATCCGAGAGCCAGATGCAGTCATCAAAAGAGCCACATCTGGCTCTAGAGCCATAAGTTCCCTACCCCTGTATTAAAGCTTCAACTCTTCTGGGAAGGCTGTCCACAAGGTTGCGGAGTGTGTTTATAGCAATTTTACACTATTTTTCCAAAAGGCTCTCAGTCTCCCTTCCAATTCATCCCAAATGTGTTCTATTATGTTCGGGTCAGGACTCTGTGCAGGCCAGTCAAGTTCATCCACACCAGACTCTGGCATCCATGTCTTTATGGACCTTGCTTTGTGCACTGGTGCACAATCATGTCGGAAGAAGAAGGCGCCCACTCCAAACTCTTCCCACAAGGTTGGGAGCATGGAATTGTCCAAAATGTTTTGGTATCCTGGAGCATTCAAAGTTCCTTTCACTGGAACTAAGGGGCCAAGCCCAACTCTATCATAATTCCTTCGCCACCAAATGTCACAATGCAGTCCGAAATGTAGCCTTCTCCTGGTGACTTCCAAACCCAGACTCGGTGATTCATCCCTCCAGAGAAGGCGTCTCCACTGCTCTAGAGTCAAGTGGCGATGTTCTTTACACCACTGCATCCCACGCCGTGAAGCTCTCTGCGTACTGTGCGTGGGCTAGTCGGAAGGTCACATGAAGTTTGGAGCTCTGTAGCAACTGACTATGCAGAAAGTCTTTGCACTATCAATCAATCAATCAATCAATCAATGTTTATTTATATAGCCCCAAATCACAAATGTCTCAAAGGACTGCACAAATCATTACGACTACAACATCCTCGGAAGAACCCACAAAAGGGCAAGGAAAACTCACACCCAGTGGGCAGGGAGAATTCACATCCAGTGGGACGCCAGTGACAATGCTGACTATGAGAAACCTTGGAGAGGACCTCAGATGTGGGCAACCCCCCCCCCTCTAGGGGACGGAAAGCAATGGATGTCGAGCGGGTCTAACATGATACTGTGAAAGTTCAATCCATAGTGGCTCCAACACAGCCGCGAGAGTTCAGTTCAAAGCGGATCCAAGACAGCAGCGAGAGTCCCGTCCACAGGAAACCATCTCAAGCGGAGGCGGATCAGCAGCGTAGAGATGTCCCCAACCCATACACAGGCGACCGGTCCATCCTGGGTCTCGACTCTGGACAGCCAGTACTTCATCCATGGTTATCGGACCGGACCCCCTCCACAAGGGAGGAGGGGGGGGGGCATAGGAGAAAAAAGAAAAGAAGCGGCAGATCAACTGGTCTAAAAAGGAGGTCTATTTAAAGGCTAGAGTATACAGATGAGTTTTAAGGTGAGACTTAAATGGTGACCCTCTGTCAGTTTACCTGGCCTACCACTTTGTGGCTGAGTTGCTGTTGTTCCCAAACTCCCCCATTCTCTTATAATATTCCAGTTGACTTTGGAATATTTTGAAGCGAGGAAATTTCACGACTGGATTTGTTGCACAGGTGGCATCCTGTGACGCTGGAAATCACCGAGAGCGGCCCATTCTTTCACAAATGTTTGTAGAAACAGTCTCCATGCCTAGGTGCTTGATTTGATACACCTGTGGCCGGGCTCGTACACATTGTCTACTATTAGTCCCTTACAGGGGTGTGCTGGAGCCTACCCCAGCTATATATATTACACTTCTTAATTTAATTTTTCCAACAGTTGACTAAAGTGAAGCCCTCAGAAACGGACTTCCCCCAGCCCGCAGAGACAACATCTGACTTCTAGTGTGCCTGCTAATTAAGGCGGTAGACGCGTGGGTGAGAGAGCGGCTTTGTTGCTGACTTTCTTCTTGAAGTTTAACAGTGTTTACCTTATTTTGTTTACCTTTTCTTGAAGGATGGGAAAGACCTTCTGAGCAAGCAGACACACAGTAGGTCTCCTCCAGACGCACCATGTGAGCAAAGACACTTTTTTGTCGCTTCCCTGGTCCTTCATCGGGGTGTCCTAACTTTTTGGATTGTTGCTGCAACTTTGTCATCATCTGGTGGACAACAGGAGTAATTCAGGTTAATGACCATGCATTGCACTATGACGTGTGTGAAACACAGTATTTTGATATATGACCCAATCCAAACAATCTTTCCCACTCGTTGTGCAAAAAACGTGACCACACACACGGTCACACTTGACACAACCTGTGCACTGAACTGTGTGGATATTACATAATTCATTCAAAGTTACACCCATTTAAATCCCCTGCAATGCATGATGGGAAAACATTCCAAACACTCTCCACACTTATCCATGTTTGGAGCATTTTAGCTGCTTAAATATTTCGGATTGATTACAAAATGTTATCAAACTTGTCACGGAAGTAAACAAGGTAGGAGAAAAATTGATTTGCAATTATATTAATTATTAATTATATAGTTATTCGTTATCAAAACGACACCGGAGGTCCTTCATACCGACAGCCATCAGACTGTATAATACATATGTTCCTTCTTGACTGTACTTAAATGTAGAATATATTTATATTACTCATATGTTATATATAATATATTATATTATTTATTATTATCATTGTTTATTGTGAGCGAACTGTGATGCTGAATTTCCCCCAGGAATCAATAAAGTACATTCTATTTTATCTATGCTATTCTATTATATCCATATCATGTGTGTGTGTGTGTATATATATATATATATATATATATATATATATATATATATACACACACACACACATGTATGTATATATGTATATATATATGCATATATGTATGCATATATACATGTACATCTACATAAATATACTGTATATACAGCTACATAAATATATATGTATATACATGTATATATATATATACACACATGTATATATATATATACACACATGTATATATATATATGTATATATATATACACACACATATATACATACACACATATATATACACACACACATATATATATATATTTATACACACATGTATATATATATATACACATGTATATATATACACACACACATATATATATATGTATATATATACACACACACATATATATACACATATATACACACACATATATATATATATAAACATATATATATATATATATATACACACACACACACACACACACACACACACACACACACACACATACATATATATACATATATAAGAATATACATATGCATGTATATGTATGTGTATATATATGTATATATGTGTATACATTTTACTTTCAATGCCTAATAAATGCATTGATCAACTTCAGATCCATCCGTCAATGAGTTAAATTGTTTATTTTTTTATGATTTTTTTTTTTTGTCAAATAACTGTTTTTATTATATGGCATTTCAAATATGTCAAAAAGGCCCGACTCCCAAAAATAATTCATTCTTTTTTTTCTTTTTTTTACTTTCAATGCCTAATAAATGTATTGATCAACTTGAGATCCATCCTTCAATTAGTTATTCTTTTTTTCTTTAGACATGCACCTGGGGATAGGTTGATTGGCAACACTAAATTGGCCCTAGTGTGTGAATGTGAGTGTGAATGTTGTCTGTCTATCTGTGTTGGCCCTGCGATGAGGTGGCGACTTGTCCAGGGTGTACCCTGCCTTCCGCCCGATTGTAGCTGAGATAGGCGCCAGCGCCCCCCGCCACCCCGACAGGGAATAAGCGGTAGAAAATGGATGGATGGATGATTTTTTTGGGTTGGAGGTCAAATAACTGCTCCAACAATGACTATTCCCTTGGCTCGCCAAAGACAGAGTGAAAGAACTATTGCATATTTTCAGAATACAGTATTATAAAAAGGTGTTCCAGGAATCCCACGTTGAGCGAAAGTGAGCCGTGGGGAATCAGGAACACATTTTGGCTCTTTTCTCCGCACTAGTGATGACATGCGAGTGGAATTCAGTCCACTACTGCGATCCACCGTCACACTTTCCAGGAACGTCTGGCGCCCTCTGCTGGCCGCAATGACCAACTGCAGTTTAAGCAGAGGTCAAAAGTGCTCCAGGATGGGAGACGTCAAGCTCACCTAACACTTCTACAAAGCCCGATCTCGGACTGTGTTGTCTTTGGAGCGTCGAGGCGGACGGTTGAGGGACTCCGCGCCAAGGACAACAGACAAAAAGAACGAGGGAACACTCGCCGTGCAGAGGAAAGAAGGAAGGGGGGGACGGTCTGGGCGACGTTTTGGCAGCAGCGGGAAGACAAAAAAAAAAAATGGTGTTCCAGTAACGTAGAAATTCTAATGAGAAAGTCAGACCAAGGACATGAAATGCTAGGAGAAGGTTACATCTGGATTTAGTTCCGACAAAAGTAATCCTTCCGTTGAATAATAACTACTACGAATAAGTTATTTCACAAGAAAGAATCTGATTGGTGGGTCTGGAAGCCGTCGACAGACAAAGTGATGACTTGAAATGCTTGAACTGAGGTTCAGAAAGGAAGAGCACGCCAGAAAATACGAGCATGAGGGAAGTTCTCATCAGTTTAATGCGAGGGACGCGAGGGACTCCAATTTTTACTTTTCACGGTCAAGGCAATTGTTGCATTAAAGGAAGGCTCATATTTTAATGCACCAAGGTAAACAGTTTCTTTCTAGGCAATGGTGCCAAAGCATGCATGCATATACTGTAAATATATACAATACAAACCCCGTTTCCATATGAGTTAGGAAATTGTGTTTGATGTAAATATAAACGGAATACGATGATTTGCAAATCCTTTTCAACCCATATTCAATTGAATGCAAACTCATAAACTTTTCCTTTTTTTTGCAAATAATAATTAAGTTAGAATTTCATGGCTGCAACACGTGCCAAAGTAGTTGGGAAAGGACATGTTCACCACTGTGTTACATCACCTTTTCTTTTAACAACACTCAATAAACGTTTGGGAACTGAAGAAACTAATTGTTGAAGCTTTGAAAGTGGAATTCTTTCCCATTCTTGTTTTATGTAGAGCTTCAGTCCTTCAACAGTCCGGGGTCTCCGCTGTCGTATTTTACGCTTCATAATGCGCCACACATTTTTGATGGGAGACAGGTCTGGACTGCAGGCGGGCCAGGAAAGTATCCGCACTCTTTTTTTTTTACGAAACCACGCTGTTGTAACACATGCTGAATGTAGCTTGGCATCGTCTTGCTGAAATAAGCAGGGGCGTCCATGAAAAAGACAGCGCTTGGATGGCAGCATATGTTGCTCCAAAATCTGTATGTACCTTTCAGGATTAATGGTGCCTTCACAGATGTGTAAGTTACCCATGCCTTTGGCACTAATACACCCCCATACCATCACAGAGTCTGGCTTTTGAACTTTGCGTCGATAAAAGTCTGGATGGTTCACTTCCCCTTTGGTCCGGATGACACGATGTCGAATATTTCCCCAAAAAAATCTGAAATGTGGACTCGTCAAACCACAGAACACTTTTTCACTTTGCATCAGTCCATCTTAGATGATCTCAGGCCCAGCGAAGCCAGCGGCGTTTCTGGATGTTGTTGATAAATGGCTTTCGCTTAGCATAGTAGAGTTTTAACTTGCACTGACAGATGTAGCGACCAACTGTGTTTAGTGACAGTGGTTTTCTGAAGTGTTCCTGAGCCCATGTGGTGATATCCTTTAGAGATTGATGTCGGTTTTTGATACAGTGCCGTCTGAGGGATCGAAGGTCACGGTCATTCAATGTTGGTTTTTACGTGCAGTGATTTCTTCAGATTCTTTGAACCTTTTGATGATATTATGGACCATAGATGTTGAAATCCCTAAATGTCTTGCAATTGCACTTTGAGAAACGTTGTTCTTAAACTGTTTGACTATTTGCTCACGCAGTTGTGGACAAAGGGGTGTACCTCGCCCCATCCTTTCTTATGAAAGACTGAGCATTTTTTGGGAAGTTTTTTTTTTATACCCAATCATGGCACCCACCTGTTCCCAATTAGCCTGCACACCTGTGGGATGTTCCAAATAAGTGTTTGATGAGCATTCCTCAACTTTATCAGTATTTATTGCCACCTTTCCCAACTTCTTTGTCATGTGTTGCTGGCATCAAATTCTAAAGTTAATGATTATTTGCAAAATACATTTTTTTAGCAGTTTGAACATCAAATATGTTGTCTTTGTAGCATATTCAACTGAATTTGGGTTGAAAATTATTTGCAAATCATTGTATTCTGTTTATATTTACATCTAACACAAATTCCCAACTCATATTGAAACGGGGTTTGTACATGCATATACAGTATATATCCATCCATCCATTTTTCTACCGCTTGTCCCTTTTGGGGTCGCTGGAGCCTATCTCAGCTGCATTCAGGCGGTAGGCGGGGTACACCCAGGACAAGTCGCCACCTCATCGCAGCCCATGAATACATAACCCTATGTAACCCAGGATGCCACCTGTGCAACAAATCCACCTGTGACCCAGGTATGACCCAGGTGTGACCCAGGTAATATCCAGGTCTGACCCAGGTGTAACCCAGGTGTGATCCAGGTGTAATTCGGCTGTGACCCAGGTGTGATCCAGGTGTGACCCAGGTAATATCCAGGTGTGACCCAGGTGTGATCCAGGTGTGACCCAGGTGTGATCCAGGTGTGACCCAGGTGTGATCCAGGTGTGATCCAGGTGTGACCCAGATGTGACCCTGGTGTGATACAGGTGTGATCCAGGTGGGACCCAGGGTTGATCGAGGTGTGACCCAGGTATGATCCAGGTGCGACCCAGGTGTTGATTTTTTTTCCTGATTTAGATGTACCTAATATAGTGTCCTACAAACATTTGTGAAAGAATGGGCCGCTCTCAGTGATTTCCAGCATGGAACTGTCACAGGATGCCACCCGTGCAACAAATCCACCTGTGACCCAGGTGGGACCCAGGTAATATCCAGGTGTGACCCAGATGAGACCCAGGTGTGACCCAGGTAATATCCAGGTGTGACCCAGGTGTGATCCAGGTGTAATTCAGCTTTGACCCAGGTGTGATCCAGGTAATATCCAGGTGTGACCCAGGTGTGATCCAGGTGTGACCCAGGTGTAACCCAGGTGTGATCCAGGTGTAATTCAGCTTTGACCCAGGTGTGATCCAGGTGTGACCAGGTAATATCCAGGTGTGACCCAGGTGTGATCCAGGTGTGACCCAGATGTGACCCTGGTGTGACACAGGTGTGATCCAGGTGTGATCCAGGTGTGACCCAGTTGTGATCCAGGTGGGACCCAGGGTTGATCGAGGTGTGACCCAGGTGTGATCCAGGTATGATCCAGGTGTGACCCAAGTGTTGATTTTTTTTTCCTGATTTAGATGTACCTAATATAGTGTCCTACAAACATTTGTGAAAGAATGGGCCGCTCTCAGTGATTTCCAGCATGGAACCGTCACAGGATGCCACCTGTGCAACAAATCCACCTGTGACCCAAGTGTGAGCCAGGTGTGACCCAGGTAATATCCAGGTGTGATCCAGATGAGACCCAGGTGTGATCCAGGTGTGACCCAGGTGTAATTTAGCTGTGACCCAGGTGTGACCCAGGTGTAATTTAGCTGTGACCCAGGTGTGCTCCAGGTGTGCCCCAGGTGTGCCCCAGGTGTGACCCAGGCGTTGATTTTTTTTTTCCTGATTTAGATGTACCTAATATAGTGTCCTACAAACATTTGTGAAAGAATGGGCCGCTCTCAGTGATTTCCACCATGGAACTGTCACAGGATGCCACCTGTTCAACAAATCCACCTGTGACCCAGGGGTGACCCAGGTAATATCCAGGTGTGACACAGGTGTGACCCAGGTAATATCCAGGTGTGACCCAGGTGTGACCCAGATGAGACCCAGGTGTGATCCAGGTGTGAACCAGGTGTGACCCAGGTGTGCTCCAGGTGTGACCCAGGTGTGACCCAGGTGTGATCCAGGTGTGCCCCAGGTGTGACCCAGGCGTTGATTTTTTTTTTCCTGATTTAGATGTACCTAATATAGTGTCCTAGACAGGTCACCCAGATAGCATACATTAGTCAGCTTGCTCTATAGGAAGGTAAACATTTGTGCCGCATATCTTCTCTTCTGGTTTTTCTACTGATGGAGTATGACTGGAATGAAAGGCCGAGTCATGTGAGCACCTTTTGCTTTCTTTTTTTTGTAAATCTTATCAACGTAACCGCGAACTGATGAATGATATCAGTGACAGTTTGCACTCAAAGGCCCTTTTTTTTTTTTCAGACGTGCCAAAGAAAAATGATGCCTTTGCAACATTTAAATGTGGACGACTGCTTGTTATGCTCATAATGACGCTGATGGTTGACAGAGACGTTTACATGTTGTCAACCGACTAACGATTTCATGGAAAATAAAAGTTAAAAGTTAGCAAAATGCGTGTGTAAAATATGATGTGTTTGAAAATTCAGTGTACAAAAATGAAGTGTAAGAAAAAATTCAGTTTAAAAAGTTATAGTTAAAAAAATGTGCTGCTTCAAAAAAGCAAGACTCACTTGAAACTTGAAATCTCGTTGACAGTCTTCATTTACTGGAAGTGGGTCTGAAAGGGACAAGCGGTAGAAAATGAATGGATGGATGGGTCTGGCTTTTCAAAGCAGCACATTTTTATACACTGATTTTTTTTATAAATTATATTTTTATACACTTAATGTTTTCCAGCCCTGATTTTTTACACAGAATTATTATACACTAAATTTGTATACATTGCAATTTTTTTTCACTGAAATCGTGTTCAATGAAATTTCATACACTATTTTTTTTATAACACTGAATTTGTATACATTGAAATGTTATACCCTGACTGCGATGAGGTGGCGGCTTGTCCAGGGTGTACACTGCCTTCTGCCCGATTGTAACTGAGATAGGCACCAGCGCCCCCCGCGACTCCAAAGGGAATAAGACGTAGAAAATGGATGGATGGATGTTATACCCTGAATTTTTTAGTAATGCTTTTTTTTAAACTGAATTTTTGTACCCAGAAATTTTTTTCCACTGAAATTTTAAACACCGAATTTGTATTCATTGAATGTTTATACCCTGAATATTTTACACAAAATTTTTCAGCACTGAATTTTTTTACACTGTTTTTTTTAAACTGATTTAATTTTTATACCCTCAATTTTTCTTGCACTGATTGTCTATTAGACTGAATTTTTGTACACAAAAAATTTTCAGCACTGATTTTTTTTAAGCTAAAATTTTATACACTGAATTTTTCAGCACTGCATTTTTTTTACACAGAATTTGTAGACACTGAATTTTTTTACACTGATTTTTTCAGCGCTGAATTTTTAAAGACCAAATTTGTATGCATTGAATGTTCATACGCTGAATATTTTACCCTGATTTTTTTAGCACTGATTGTTTTTACACTGATTGTTTTTACACTTTATTTTTTTACCCTGAATTTGTATACATTTAATTTTCATACCCTCAATTTTTTTGCCTTTTGTCTTTTACACTGAATTTTTATACACATAAATTTTACAGCACTGAATTTTTTTAGCTCTGATTTTTTTACACTAAAATTTTATCCACTGAATTTTTCAGCACTGCCTTTTTTTACACTGAATTTTTAAACATCTAACTAGTTTACATTGAATTTCTTTACACAGAATTTGTCAGCGCTGAATTTTTTTTTACAATGAATTTTTACATTTTTTTTACACTGAATTTTTAAGCGCTGAACTTTTTTTTACAATTAATTTTTACATTTTTTTATACCCTGAATTTGTATACCTTTTATATACCTTTGATTTTTTAGCACTGATTTTCTTTTACACTGAATTTTTATACACAAATATTTTTCAGCACTGAATATTTTTTACACGGAATTTTTAAGCACTGATTTTTTTTTACACTAAAATTCTATACACTGAATTTTTCAGCATTGCAATTTTTTTTACAAATAGTTTTTAAACTGAATTTGTATACATTGAATTTTTTTACACTGAATTTTTCAGCACTGAATTTTTAAACTATAATAATCCAATCTTTTTAGATTTAAATGAATAAAGCTAGTTAAAATAGTTGCATAAAAGGTTAGCATACTTTTCATATGGAGACAAGTAGCAAAAGCCGTAATTTTTGGCTTGAATGGATAACAGCAAAAATGCTAGCATAAAAAAATTACAATGCTAATATAAGGTAATAATTCTAAGTTGGTGCCATGTATGAAAAGCCAAGATTGTTAGTTTTAAATAAATCAAATCAGCTAAAATGCTAGCACAAAACATTATGATGCTAACGTTAGCATTATAACATGGGATAAGTTACAATACTTCAAAGATGGCCTCAAGTATCCAAATCCAAGATTTTTAGGTTTAAACATGAGCAAAAAACTTTAGCATACTAACATTAGCTTGCTAACATGAGAACAGTTTGCATACTTGAAAAATGGGGCAAAGTGTCAAAATACATGAGTTTTAGGTTTGAACACATATTTAGCTAAACTGCATGCATGCTAACAGTAACATGTAAACAAACATAAGAGCCATTAGCATAACGTATTTTGCAAGATGATGTCAAGAATCATTATCCAATATTTTTAGATTCAAATGAATAAAGTTAGTTAAAATAGTAGC
>NC_084632.1:6262464-6409964 GCF_033978795.1 Nerophis ophidion
CACAATGAAAATCACTCTCTACTGCGGTCTTCCTCATATCATCTTATTCTTACCTGTCGGAAGACTGTGGAAGACGGCTGGCGGTACACGATGACACCATATTCTCCTGGACCATAAACCATACATATGTAGCTATATACACACCTGAGGGAGGGGGACACAGGTGGGCACAATCAGGCAATCAAGAGAGACATCAGACCAGGAAGAGCAAGTGGCCTGAAATAAGAGGATTAGAATTTCAAAATAAGACAGGAAGTTTGCCAGACAACCCCAAAACAGGACTTCCCTCACCACGGTGAGACAGGCACCTTGTCCTCGTGACTGTGTGTGTGTGCGTGCGTGTGTGCGTGCGTGCGTGCGTGCGTGTGCGTGCGTGCGTGCGTGCGCGCGTGTGTGTGTGTGTGTGTGTGCGTGCTTGTGTGCGTGTGTGTGTGGCCAAAATTGATTTAAAAAAGTGACAAGCGGTAGACAATGGATGGATGTAACAAGTTGAAGTAAATAATGAATATTAAAAACAAATTACAAATAAAATATAAAAATAAAAAAATAACTAAAAGCAGTCTTTCCCACAATGTGTCAACTTTTTTCTCATAAAATTGGGAACAATTTTGCATATTTTTTGTGTTTCTGTAATATTGCAGTATTTTCTTGTAAAATGATTAATTTTGTATGCAAAATGATTACTTTTTAAGTGCAAAACGGTGACATTTGTCACGCAAAACACTGACTTTTCTCACATTATTGCCAATATTTTTGTTGCTCTTGCAAAATACTGACATTTTACTCGGCAAAATGGTGACTTTTTTCATCATTTTGCCAAGTAAAATTCCGATGAGTAGCATGACATTGCTAAAATTGTCAATTTTTCTCATAAAATTCGGACTTTTGTCAAGTAAAATTACAACTCTTTCTATAAAATTGCCAAAATGTTAAACTTTTCCGGTAAAATTGCGACTGTTAGTCCTATGTTACGTTTGCTTCCCATCTCCTCCATCATTGAGCCTTGACTCTCCCTGGACGATCCTCGACCCCTGCTTTGCACACGGACCTCTTGACGCCTCTCTCAGCCCCACGGACCTACCACTTGTCTCACGGACCTTCTTTTGCTTTGTCCCTCCTCTCGCCCAACACATCACGGTAATACACAACAATTAATTACACACATAGTCACACACACATACACCCCTTTTGGATTAGTCACACTCTATTCTCATGTTTAGTTTATATTCTTAGTATCGTTTATTATTATATATATTTATTAATATAGATAAGTTCAAGTTAAAGTGCCAGTGATTGTCACAGTAGGCGCAGTGAAATTATCCTCTGCATTAGACCCATCCCCACAAGGGAGCAGTGAGCAGCAGCGATGGTCTGGCCCGAGAATTATTTTGTGATTAAACCCCCAATTCCAACCCTTGATGCTGCATGTGTTTCACAATATGAAGGTCTTGAGTAGTCCTGAGTTCAATCCCTGGCTACGGATCTTTCTGTGTGGAGTTTACGTGTACTCCGGCTTCCTCCCACCTCCAAAGACACGCACCTGGGGATAGGCTGATTGGCAACGCTAAATGGTCCCTAGTGTGTGAATGTGAGTGTGAATGTTGTCTGTCTATCTGTGTTGGCCCTGCGATGAGGTAGCGACTTGTCCAGGGTGTACGCCGCCTTCTGCTCGAATGCAGCTGACACCCCAAAAGGGATATTTATATATTTATATACATAATAAATGCATAGAGCGAAATCGCCCCCTTTTAGAACTGTGCCGTCACTACTCCCTCTTCCAAACATGACAATAATAATTAAAACTGCAAGCAGCGATGGACGGGACCGAGTATATATGGAAGTGGCTGAGGAGAGGGAAGTCTGGGCTTCCCAGATATAAGTTAGAACAACACACTACTTTGGATTATATTGTAGTTTTTACCTTCAAAAGAAATTCAATCGGAGCAGAAACATAGGAGGAAACGGGATTAAAACCCTATGCTAACCGCCTATTAAAAATACATGGGTACGGCTAGTAGCTACTATTAGCAAACAGATAGACCTACCAACTCGGCGCATAAAAAGTGCAGATGGCCTTAAAATGCCACAACAGTCAGGCACTGTATGTAAGTACCCAAAATAAAAACTCGACATACAAAGAAATTCAATCGGAGCAGAAACATAGGAGGAAACGGGATTAAAACCCGATGCTAACCGCCCATTGAAAATACATGGGTACAGCTAGTAGCTACTATTAGCAAACAGATAGACTTACCAACTCGGCGTAATATCTTAACATCGACACACTCTCGTCGCAATTCGGCCCTGATTAGTTGTAAAATGTTGGACGGTTGTTTTTACGATATGCAGGCAAACGGCAACTTTAAAACATACCGGCTTAGCTACGGCAACTGGCAGCCATCTTGGTATAGACGATCACAGCCCTTCCCTCACGAATGTTGGTGCGTGCGCACCAGCAGCAGACGGTACTGGAAAAAAAACGGAAAAAAAACGTATCCCTCACTGTCCGCGCACGACGGCCATCTTTGAAATGGTTTTCAGCGCAGCGGTTCTTTGATGGCTGATAAAATCAAAACCGTAGCAGTAATTAAAACTATTTCATTAACTTTTGATCAGAAGGGTTCAATCGCTCTCCTGTGGTAGTTTGAAGCCGACATGACAAACGCGCTCAGAGGAGATAATGTTTGAAAAAAGGTGACCGGTTTTTACAAAACTTTTGTTTTGAAGGGGTAATTGCAAACTTCTTGTTGATTTTTGATGGGGGTTGTCAATATATGAAATGTAGATGTAAGTGAGACCTACATAGAAGTTTTTGTTTCATGTCTCTATGACATTCCTACCGGAAGTTACAAGCAGTTTTGTCTGTGTTTTCTTCCCAAGAGCAGTTTTGTCTGTGTTTTATTCCTAGGGGGCGCTAGAGCGCAATTTTGACTTTTGGGTTTTTGTTTTGTTTTTTATTAGATCGCAATTTTCACCAGTCTTGATGTGTGTGTCGAGTTTGGTGAGTTTTAAAGCATTTTAAAGGTGTCGAATTACAGCTCAAAGAGGAAAAAATGACATTCTTTAGGAAACTTTTGTGTTGAAGGGGTTTTTGCCAACTTCCTGTTGATTTTGGCTGAAGGAGGTCAGTGTATGAAATCTAGGTCTAAGTGAGACCTACATAGAGGTTTTTGTTTCATGTCTCTACGACATTCTTAACGGAAGTTAAAAGCAGTTTTGTCTGTGTTTTTTCCTAGGGGGCGCTAGAGCGCAATTTTGAGTTTTTAAAAAAAAAAATTTTTAGTTACAGGCAGTTGTGTTTGTGTTTTCTTCCTAGGAGCAGTTTTGTCTGCGTTTTATTCATAGGGGGCGCTAGAGCGCGATTTTTAGTTTTGGGGTTAGGTTGTTTGATTAGATCGCAATTTTCACAAGTCCTGATGTGCGTGTCCAGTTTTGGTGAGTTTTGAAGCATTTTAAGGGGGTCAAATTACAGCTCAAATCGGCAAATGTGAGTGTTTTTATAAAACTTTTGTTTTGAAGGGGGAATTTCAAACTTCCTGTGGATTATTGCTGAAGGATGTCCGTGTATAAAATCTAGGTCTAAGTGAGACCTACATAGAGGTTTTTGTTTCACATTGCTACGACATTCTTACTGGAAGTAAAAGGCAGGTTTGTCTGTATTTTCTTCCTAGGGGGCGCTAGAGCGCGGATTTTTGTTTTGGGGTTAGGTTTTTTGATTAAAAAGGCAATGTTCGCCAGTCCTGATGTGTGTGTCAAATTTGGTGAGTTTTGAAGCATGTTAAGGGGGTCAAATTACAGCTAATATCGGCAAATGGGAGTGTTTTTATAAAACTTTTGTTTTAAAGGGGGAATTTCAAACTTCCTGTGGATTATTGCTGAAGGATGTCAATGTATAAAATCTAGGTCTAAGTGAGACCTACATAGAGGTTTTTGTTTCATGTCGCTACGACATTCCTACTGGAAGTTACAGGCAGTTTTGTCTGTTTTCTTCCTAGGGGGCGCCAGAGCGTGATTTTTAGTTTTGGGGTTAGGTTTTTTTGATTAGATCGCAATTTTCACCAGTCCTGATATGTGTGTGCAGTTTTGGTGAGTTTTGAAGCATGTTAAGGGGGTCAAATTACAGCTCAAATCGGCAAATGTGAGTGTTTTTATAAAACTTTTGTTTTGAAGGGGGAATTTCAAACTTCCTGTGGATTATTGCTGAAGGATGTCAATGTATAAAATGTAGGTCTAAGTGAGACCTACATAGAGGTTTTTGTTTCACATTGCTACGACATTCTTACTGGAAGTAAAAGGCAGTTTTGTCTGTGTTTCCTTCCTAGGGGGCGCTAGAGCGCGGATTTTTGTTTTGGGGTTAGGTTTTTTGATTAAAAAGGCAATGTTCGCCAGTCCTGATGTGTGTGTCAAATTTGGTGAGTTTTGAAGCATGTTAAGGGGGTCAAATTACAGCTCAAAGCTGCGGAATAATATTAAAGAAAGATTAAAACACTAGAAATTCAATAGAGTCCTATGTTGTGGTTTGTGCAGCCCTTTGAGACACTAGTGATTTAGGGCTATATAAGTAAACATTGATTGATTGATTGAAATGCAAGCTGACTTTTATTAAAAAAAAAAATGAATATTTAGAATGCATAAAAAAAAAAAATCCATCCATCATGTATTTTATAATCATTGTGACAGGTTGGCAAAATTCCCCAAAAAAAAAAGGGCAGTTCCCCTTTCAGATGATGTTGCAAAATCTTTGTTTATTCCACCAAAGAAAGAAAAGGTTTCAGTTCTTTCTTTCCTCCTCCAACGCATTTTCACTTTCTCCTTTCTATTGTTGTTTATACCGAATCCTGCAAAACGAGTTGACTTGCAAAACTCACACTCGTCCTAATTTCATCATTACACAAGTTTTTGTGAAACTGCTGAGGAAGCATCGATTTTTTTTATTCCTGCATCCACTCTCAGCTTTGTTGACGTCGACACTCGCCAGCGGTTCCAGATGTCGCCTTAAAAGTCCATTTTTATTTGTTGAATGGGTATCTTATCTTCAAGCTGGAAATGTTATTTTTTTTTACTGGTGGGAATTTGTTCATGTCCTTGATTATTATTGTACCATGTTGGGGAGATGCAATCTTTGCAGAAAATGTTGTCAGGTGTGAAGGCTCTCTTTCAGATTACCTTTAAAAAATTGCAAAACATTTCAGTTTGCAGAGCCAAGAGTCAAAATATTTTAAAATGTATTTCCGTAAGAGCCGTGTAATATTTTTTTTTCAACACTGAACACAACTAAACATGTGCATTTTTAAGTAAGACCAACATTTCTAGAATATAACTGCTCTCTTATTATTTGTAACAACATTGTTATTCTGAAACTAACTGTGGAGGGGGGCGTGGCCTGCGGGCCTGCAGCGAAGCAGTGTGTGCCAGGACCGGCCTCGAAATCAGCGACAGGTGCGTAAATGGCCCACCCGGGCCTTGTTATCTAATCACCTGTCGCTCTGTTATTATAAGCAGCAGCCAGGAGGAGAGACGGGGTTGGGGCTGGAGCCAGAGTGCGAAGGAGAACAAAAGAGAAAAAGACAATTGCTGGAAAGCAACGGAGAGACTTATTGAAAAATAAAAAAATATTGCAACCCTGAAACAGGCTCTCATGTCGGTTCTTGGAAGTCTGAAGAACCCCCGGGAGGGCAAACCCTAAACGAATCAATAATAAATAAATCACTTCTTACCCTTAATGCAACTTCTTGAACAAGTGCGGTAGAAAAAAAGGATGGATGGATTCAAATGCATTATATTTTGCACGTTATTTTTAACACTTTGATTACAAGTGGAATTATTCATTACTTATCGTGTTAAGTAATGTCAGCTCGGATTTATTCGAGAGCCAGATGCAGTCATCAAAAGAGCCACATCTGGCTCTAGAGCCATAGGTTCCCTACCCCTGATCTACGGTCCATAATATCATCGAAAGGCTCAGAGAATCTGGAGAAATCACTCCACGTAAGCAGCATGGCCGGAAACCAACATTGAATGACCGTGACCTTCCATCCCTCAGACGGCACTGTATCAAAAACCGACATCAATCTCTAAAGGATATCACCACATGGGTTCAGGAACACTTCATGAAACCACTGTCACTAAATACAGTTGGTCGTTACATCAGTAAGTGCAAGCTAAAGCTCTACTATGCAAAGCGAAAGCCATTTATCAACAACATCCAAAAACGCTGCCGGCTTCTCTGGGCCCGAGATCATCTAAGATGGACTGATGCAAAGTGGAAAGGTGTTCTGTGGTCTGACGAGTCCACATTTCAAATTGTTTTTGGAAATATTCGACACAAAGGGGAAGTGAACCATCCAGACTGGTATCGATGCAAACTTCAAAAGCCAGCATCTGTGATGGTATGGGGGTGCATTAGTGCCCAAGGCATGGGTAACTTACACATCTGTGAAGGCACCATTAAAGCTGAAAGGTACATACAGCTTTTGGAACAACAAATACCGCCATCTAAGCGCCGTCTTTTTCATGGACGCCCCTGCTTATTATAGCAAGACAATGGCAATGTCAGGGGTATTTGTTGTCGAACCCCAAGATGCATCGAACAAGAAAACATGATTTAATAAAGGTACCAAGACAAAATCAAACAAAACGGTACTAACACAAAGCGCGCACGAAACGGATAACAAACTAAGGGTCTTTAGCGTAGAAGCTAGCAAGAAACAAAAAAGGGCCTAGCGTGGAAGCTAGTGGGTATTAAACAGGAAAAACTGCTAACAGAAACAGCTTACCGCTACGACAACCACGACAAAATGTAGCACGACAGGTAATACCTGTAACAAAACGACACCATAGCAACAACAAAAGCGACACGTGGCAACGACATTGATCCAGCAACTGACACAAGACAAAGGAGGTACAAATAGGAGCAGGCTGATTGGCAACAGGTGTGGCCGGATGCCAATCGGCCGCAGCTGAAGGGGAACACAGCACTCAGGGAACAAGACAGGAAGCTGACAAAATAAGAGCACTAGACAGGAACTAAGGACAGGAAATACTAAACACACTGAGGAGGAACACAGCACTCAGGAAACAAGACAGGAAGCTGACAAATTAAGAGCACTTGACAGGAACTAAAAGACAGGAAATACTAAACACAGGAAAAAGACAAATGCAGAGGAAAAAACTAAAACATAGACAAACTGTCAGGGGCAAGCCTGACAGTCAAAGCCACATTCAGCAGGTGTTACAACAGCGTGGCTTCGTAAAAAAAAAGAGTACAGGTCCTTTCCTGGACCCGGACTGTTGAACGACTGAAACTCTACATAAAACAAGAGTGGGAAATAATTCCACTTTCAAAGCTTCAACAATTAGTTTCCTCAGTTCCCAAACGTTTATTGGAGTGTTGTTAAAAGAAAAGGTGATGTAACACAGTGGTGAACATGCCCTTTCCCAACTACTTTGGCACGTGTTGCAGCCATGAAATTCTAAGTTAATTATTATTTGCAAAACAACTAAAAGTTTATGAGTTTGAAAATCAAATATGTTGTCTTTGTAGCATATTCAACTGAATATTCAACAGAATTGTTGAATTCTCACAAAGTACTTTACACATTTATCAGTATATTAGGAAAACTTATTGTATGCCAGAGGTGTCAAAGCGGTTTTCACTGAGGGCCACACGGCACTTATGTTTGGCCCTAACAGTGAATACTATTATTACATTAAAAAAACTCAAAAGGCTTAGTGGCCACATGCGTGGACAGCACCTTTTAGCTCTTATTTCCAAAATTGTGTACACCACTGAATTGGGGTCTTATGGCCACTTACGTGGACACTCATACTGCCCTCTGTTGGTGTCAGAAGAGTATAACATACAATGGAATTTGGGGAAAAAAAGTATAAAAATAAGAATTAGCATGTCACTAAACATGAAGTACACGTTTGTGTACTTATGGACTAAGTGCTTCATATTAAAAGATTATTCTTAGTTTTTATTCTAATTAGGGTCCAATAAGCCCAAATAGCAAAGAGAAATAAAATAAAATTAAAAAAGCATGTAAAAAAAACAGTGTGGGCCTTAAAAGGTTAATGCATTTTATTAATAGATTTTTTTTAAACTAAAATGCCCACAAATTTAGTTTACATTACTGTAAATGGAAAAAAAACAGTACTGCTCTTTTTATGGTAAAAAAAAAAAAAAATAGGCAGCTCAGTTACCAGAATGTTACTGTAAAATTTACATTTGTTTCTTTTACTGTAAATTAAAAAAAAATGCAATTTTACAGTAACATTTTGGGTTGTACCCCGCTTACCGCCCGAATGCAGCTGAGATAGGCTCCACCACCTCCCGCGACCCCAAAAAGGACAAGCGGTAGGAAATGGATGGATGGATTTTGGCACCTGAGCTGCCAGTTTGTCTTTTTTATTTTTTTACCACAAGTCAACAAGTGCAGATTTTTGTGTGTATTTACTGTAAATGCCAACATGACACCACAGTTTATTACAGTAAAAAAGTAAAAACAAATTTTATTTAGAGAAAAACCTGTAAAAACCATGGTAAATTTCACAATTTTACCACTAAAACTATTGCTTTTATTTAAAAAAATGGTTATATATTTATATACTTTTGCATAGACAATATTCAAGTTTACATAATTTGCGATTGCATAAAGAGAATAAGCGGTAGAAAATGGATGGATGGATGGACTTTACAACGTAATAGAAAATAAGACATTGTGGAGGTCT
This sequence comes from Nerophis ophidion, assembly GCF_033978795.1. Taxonomy (NCBI): domain Eukaryota; kingdom Metazoa; phylum Chordata; class Actinopteri; order Syngnathiformes; family Syngnathidae; genus Nerophis; species Nerophis ophidion. The sequence continues at coordinate 6,271,198 of NC_084632.1, forward strand.
TGCACCTCCGGGTTCTTTGGACCACCAAGGACGGACATGACAGGCTTGACGGTTTTGTGATTAGGTTTATTCTTCAATAAACCTCGTTCCTCAAGTTGCTTTTCAGCCGTCCGCTCTCGTCTCCGTCTCTGTCTCTGTTTTCTTTCCACCATCAACAACTCCAGCTTCTCCAACCTCTCCAACCCCTTCCTTCCCGGCTGCTGCCCTTTTATAGAGTGATCAGTCAAACGCGCCCTGGTGGGCCATCTACATACCTGTCGCCGATCTCGGAGCCGGCCTCGGCCCACCCCGCCTCGGTGCGGGTCCGCAGGTCACGCCTCCTCACAGACATTTACTAGGCTGTAACATATAAGTATGTGAACGACTCCCACTGTCGTGCGGGTTCCAGGGACCACCAAGGAAGGACATGACTTTGAGCAGTTTTGACTTTCTTCATTTTCCCATAAGAAAAGTCTTTTTCGGGTTGCTTTTCAGTGGCCCGCGTCGTCTGCCTCTTGCTCTCCCTCCCGCTCTCTTCCGGGTTGCGTGCGCTTCTTCTCGTTCCGTCGTTGTCTCTCCACCTCTTTCCCCGACGTTCACGGCTGGCGCCCTTTTGAACAGTGCGAGAAGATTCATTAATCGTATCCAGGTGCGCGATCCACGCACTTGATCTGGATTGTGGCGTTGTTGTCCGGCACGCCCCGCCTCGCCGCTCGCTCGCCATCCCCGCCTCCTCGCCGCCATCCCTGCCTCTCTGTCGGCTCCGCCTCTCCACAAAGTAATACTTAATTATTGCTATGTCTCGCAGCTGGCCTGGGAACGTCTCAGGATCCCCCGGGAGGAGCTGGGGAGAGGGAAGTCTGGGCTTCTCTGCTTAGGCTGCAGCCCCCGTGACCCGACTTCGGATAAGCGGAAGAAGATGGATGGATGGATTAACACCCAATTGTAGTCAACAATAGTTTTTTGTATAATTTTTTTGTGCATTTTATTCACTGCAAGATGTTGGGGAAACCTGTGGACACAAACTGTTGCCTTGGACCAGTTTTAGTATGAAACAAAACAGGAAGTCCACAAATAATTGGGACGTTTTGTGTTGCGATTCAAACTCTGACTCAACATTTATCCTGAGCGCACATGGCAAACGTGTCTGACCAGGTCTTGTCGCCTTTTGGACCACATAATAACATCTTCTTAATTTGTTCTTCCTGGGTGTGTGTGTGTGTGTGTGTGTGTGTGTGTGTGTGTGTGTGTGTGTGTGTGTGTGTGTGTTCTTGTATTTCTTCCCTTCTTGAGACATGAAGAAGGAAAAGTAGCTTCCATATGAGGAGATGTGAACATGGTCCCAATAACATTGCATCTAATAGACAATGTTTCATTTGTGGTGATATCTATCAAAATGAGGGTGGTGCCAAAAAGGAGTGTGTCGCTTTTAAAAGTGCGCCCCCTCTAGTCAACATATGAAATAACAAGTGTGTGTAAGAAGTTGAAATGCGCCCCCTTTGGCCAAAATTAATTTAAAAATAAATAAATATGTATATAGAGACATACTGTAATAACTTGAAGTAAATAATGAAGATTAAAAACCAATTACAAACAAAAAATACACAAGTACAAATTAAAAGAAGCAGTCTTTTTCTTACAATGTGTCGACTTTTTTCTTATAAAATTGGGAAAATGTTCTCATATTGGGGTGAGTTTTTCCTTGCCTTTATGTGGGCTCTACCGAGGATGTCGTTGTGGTTTGTGCAGCCCTTTGAGACACTTGTGATTTAGGGCTATATAAATAAACATTGATTGATTGATTGATATTCTTTCTGTTTCTGTAATATTGCAATATTTTATCATATGATGAATATTTTTTAGGTAAAATTATTACTTTTTGTTCAAAATGGTGAAATTTGTCACATAAAATTCTGATTTATCACAATATTGCGCATTTTTTTTTATTGTTCTTGTAAAATAGGGACATTTTTTTTGTACAATTAGGACTTCTGCCATAATTTTGCCAAGTAAAATTCCGATTATTATTATTATTTTTATTATAATATTGCCAACATTTTAAAGTTTTTTTTTATAAAATTGTGACTTTTGTCGAGTAAAATTACAACTGAAATCATAAAATTGCCAACATTTTAAATTTTTTGGGGGTAAAATTATGACTTGTGTGTGTTCTTGTATTTCTTCCCTTCTAGAGACATGAAGAAGGAAAAGTAGCTTCCATATGAGGAGGTGTGAAGAAATGATGACATAAATCATGGTCCCAATAACATTGCATCTAATAGACAATGTCTCATTTGTGGTGATATCTATCAAAATGATTTTTCACATTGACTGTGTGTCGCTTTTAAAAGTGTGCCCCCCTCTGGTCAAAATATGAAATAACAAGTGTGTGTAAGAAGTTGAAATGCGCCCCCTTTGGCCAAAATTAATAGAAAAAAATATATATATATATACAGTGACATACTGTAATAACTTGAAGTAAATAATGAATATTAAAAACTAATTACAAACAAAAAATACACAAGTACAAATTAAAAGGAACAGTCTTTTTCTTACAATGTGTCGACTTTTTTCTTATAAAATTGGGAACATGTTCTTATAATCTTTTTTTTTCTGTAATATTGCAATATTTTATCATATGACATTTTTTTTAATGTAAAATTATTACTTTTTGTGCAAAATGGTGAAAAATGTCATATAAAATTCAGACTTATCACAATATTGCCCATTTTTTTATTGTTCTTGTAAAATAATGACGTTTTTTGAGTACAATTAGGACTTCTGTCATAATTTTGCCAAGTAAAATTCCAATTATTAATATTATTTTTATTATAATATTGCCAACATTTTTAAGTTTTTCTCATAAAATTGTGACTTTTGTCGAGTAAAATTATGACTGAAATCATAAAATTGCCAACATTTTAAGTTTTTTTGGTAAAATTGCGACTTTTATTGAGTAAAAGTCCTACTTTTAGCATAATATTGCACAAATGTTCACTTTCTATAGTAAAATTGTGACATCTGTTGTGTAAAATGACTACTTTTATTATAATACTGTCAAAATTGTACGTTTTTTTTTGTGGAACTTTAACCTTTTTCTTGTGAAATTCCAAGTCATGTTTCACAACAAGTTGTTTTTATATTTGCATAGTATGTTTATATTATTCATGTTGTAAATACACTTCTTTATATATCTAGAAAGGCTGGTTCTAAAGAGGGAGGCATTTTTCGGAGGTCCCAAGATGGTACGAAATACACAAAAGTGTGTGTGTGTGCGTGTGTGTGTGTGTGTGTCCTTTTTGTTATTGTCTGCTGCCATTAGTGGCTTCCCTCTTGTCTCCCCTCAGTCATTATTATTCCAGGCTGTTTCCACCCTGGAGCAAAATGTCAGACTCCCGCGTCTCTCTCTGGCTATTTGGACCGTTAAGTCTCGTCTCCACGTCTCCACGCTCAGACGGGCTCCGCCTAAACACTTCTCAAAGTCAAAGCACGCAGCGTCTTTTAGCGGGTGGGGGGAGGCGGGCTGGAGCCTATCCCAGCTGCAGTCGGGTGGAAGGCGGGGTGCACCCCCGACACCTCCTCGCGGGGCCAACACAGACAAGACAACTTTCACATTCAGACACCAGGGGCCAGTTTGGTGTTGACGATCAACCCCCAGGATGTCTCTGTGTATTGCCGGATTCATCTTTCCCTCTACCAGTTCCATTCATCCAACCGTCTTCTTCCGCTTATCCGAGGTCGGGTCGCCCAGGGCATTCCCAGACCAGTCGGGAGACATAGTCTTTCCAACGTGTCCTGGGTCTTCCCCGTGGCCTCCTACCGGTTGGACGTGCCCTAAACACCTCCCTAGGGAGGCATTCGGGTGGCATCCTGACCAGATGCCCGAACAACCTCGGTTCCTCTCCATGTGGAGGAGCAGCGGCTTTACTTTGAGTTCCTCCCGGATGGCAGAGCTTCTCACCCTATCTCTAAGGGAGAGACCCGCCACCCGGCGGAAGAAACTCATTTGGGCCGCTTGTTGTTATGGTTACAGAGGGGAGATGACGGCTCAGACACCAAATGTGGCCCGCCGTGTAATTTTATTTGGCCCTTGAAGCAATATCAATTTAAAATTAGAGCTGGCCCGCCGATACGGTGCCGCTGTAACACCGCATTCACCGCTAATACTCATACTTGCCAAACCTCCCAATTTTCCCGGGAGACTCCCAAAGTTCAGTGCCCCTCCCGAAAATCAACCATTCTCCCGAATTTCTACCGAATTCCACCCGGACAACAATATTGTGGGCGTGCCTTTAAGGTACTCCCTTTAGCGTTCCCTACAACCTGTCATCACGTCTGCTATTCTTCCGTACAAACAGCGTGCCGAACCCAGTCACATTAATATTTGCGGCTTATATCCACACACAAGTGAATGCAACGCATACTTGGTCAACAGCCATACAGGTCACACTGAGGGTGGCCGTATAAAAACAACTTTAACACCATTACAAATATGCGCCACACTCTGCACCCACACCAAACAAGAATGAGAAACACATTTCGGGAGAGCAAATTGTATTTAATATACCATTGATGATTTTTTGTTTGTTTATTCTCCAGTCCTTATGTGTGCGCCAAGTTTGGTGACTTTTGAAGCATTTTAAAGGGGGTCAAATTACAGCGCAAAGAGGCAAAAATTGCATATTTTTCGAAAATTTTATTTTGAAGGGGTTTTTGCCAACTTCCTGTAGATTTTTGCTGGAAGAAGTGAGTGCATGAAAATTGGGTCTAAGTCAGACCTACATAGGAGTTTTTGTTTCATGTCGCTATGACATTCCTAACAGAAGTTACATGCAGTTTTGTCTGTAATTTTTTCCTAGGGGGCGCTAGAGCGCAATTTTAATTTTGGGGGATTGGTTGGGAAAGTTTGCTATACCGACGTGTGTGTCAAATTTGGGGAGTTTTGAAGCATGTTAAAGGGGTCAAATTAGGGTGCGTAGGTGCGGAATAATAATAAAACACAGCAGTTTCAATAGGGTCCTTGGCCTGGCGGACCCTAATTAGAGCTGGCCCGCCGATATCATACAGCGACAGTGCCGCTGTAACACCAAAGTTCAGTGCCCCTCCTGAAAATCAACAATTCTCCCGAATTTCTACCGAATTCCACCCGGACAACAATATTGGGTCGTGCCTTTAAGGTACTCCCTTTAGCGTTCCCTACAACCTGTCGTCACGTCTGCTTTTCTTCCGTACAAACAGCGTGCCGAAGCCAGTCACATTAATATTTGCGGCTTATATCCACACACAAGTGAATGCAACGCATACTTGGTCAACAGCCATACAGGTCACACTGAGGGTGGCCGTATAAAAACAACTTTAACACCGTTACAAATATGCGCCACACTCTGCACCCACACCAAACAAGAATGAGAAACACATTTCGGGAGAGCAAATTGTATTTGATATACCATTGATGATTTTTTGTTTGTTTATTCGCCAGTCCTTATGTCTGTGCCAAGTTTGGTGACTTTTGAAGCATTTTAAAGGGGGTCAAATTACAGCGCAAAGAGGCAAAAATTGCATATTTTTCGAAAATTTTATTTTGAAGGGGTTTTTGCCAACTTCCTGTAGATTTTTGCTGGAAGAAGTGAGTGCATGAAAATTGGGTCTAAGTCAGACCTACATAGGAGTTTTTGTTTCATGTCGCTATGACATTCCTAACAGAAGTTACATGCAGTTTTGTCTGTAATTTTTTCCTAGGGGGCGCTAGAGCGCAATTTTAATTTTGGGGGATTGGTTGGGAAAGTTTGCTATACCGACGTGTGTGTCAAATTTGGGGAGTTTTGAAGCATGTTAAAGGGGTCAAATTAGGGTGCGTAGGTGCGGAATAATAATAAAACACAGCAGTTTCAATAGGGTCTGGCGGACCCTAATTAGAGCTGGCCCGCCGATATCATACAGCGACAGTGCCGCTGTAACACCAAAGTTCAATGCCCCTCCTGAAAATCAACAATTCTCCCGAATTTCTACCAAATTCCACCCGGACAACAATATTGTGGGCGTGCCTTTAAGGCACTCCCTTTAGCGTTCCCTACAACCTGTCATCACGTCTGCTTTTCTTCCGTACAAACAGCGTGCCGAAGCCAGTCACATTAATATTTGCAGCTTTTACACACACAAGTGAATGCAACGCATACTTGGTCAACAGCCATACAGGTCACACTGAGGGTGCCGTATAAAAACAACTTTAACACCGTTACAAATATGCGCCACACTCTGCACCCACACAAAACAAGAATGAGAAACACATTTCGGGAGAGCAAATTGTATTTGATATACCATTGATGATTTTTTGTTTGTTTATTCGCCAGTCCTTATGTCTGTGCCAAGTTTGGTGACTTTGAAGCATTTTAAAGGGGGTCAAATTACAGCGCAAAGAGGCAAAAATTGCATATTTTTCGAAAATTTTATTTTGAAGGGGTTTTTGCCAACTTCTGTAGATTTTTGCTGGAAGAAGTGAGTGCATGAAAATTGGGTCTAAGTCAGACCTACATAGGAGTTTTTGTTTCATGTCGCTATGACATTCCTAACAGAAGTTACATGCAGTTTTGTCTGTAATTTTTTCCTAGGGGGCGCTAGAGCGCAATTTTAATTTTGGGGGATTGGTTGGGAAAGTTTGCTATACCGACGTGTGTGTCAAATTTGGGGAGTTTTGAAGCATGTTAAAGGGGTCAAATTAGGGTGCGTAGGTGCGGAATAATAATAAAACACAGCAGTTTCAATAGGGTCTGGCGGACCCTAATTAGAGCTGGCCCGCCGATATCATACAGCGACAGTGCCGCTGTAACACCAAAGTTCAATGCCCCTCCTGAAAATCAACAATTCTCCCGAATTTCTACCAAATTCCACCCGGACAACAATATTGTGGGCGTGCCTTTAAGGCACTCCCTTTAGCGTTCCCTACAACCTGTCATCACGTCTGCTTTTCTTCCGTACAAACAGCGTGCCGAAGCCAGTCACATTAATATTTGCAGCTTTTACACACACAAGTGAATGCAACGCATACTTGGTCAACAGCCATACAGGTCACACTGAGGGTGGCCGTATAAAAACAACTTTAACACCGTTACAATATGCGCCACACTCTGCACCCACACCAAACAAGAATGAGAAACACATTTCGGGAGAGCAAATTGTATTTGATATACCATTGATGATTTTTTGTTTGTTTATTCGCCAGTCCTTATGTCTGTGCCAAGTTTGGTGACTTTTGAAGCATTTTAAAGGGGGTCAAATTACAGCGCAAAGAGGCAAAAATTGCATATTTTTCGAAAATTTTATTTTGAAGGGGTTTTTGCAACTTCCTGTAGATTTTTGCTGGAAGAAGTGAGTGCATGAAAATTGGGTCTAAGTCAGACCTACATAGAGTTTTTGTTTCATGTCGCTATGACATTCCTAACAGAAAGTTACATGCAGTTTTGTCTGTAATTTTTTCCTAGGGGGCGCTAGAGCGCAATTTTAATTTTGGGGGATTGGTTGGAAAGTTTGCTATACCGACGTGTGTGTCAAATTTGGGAGTTTTGAAGCATGTTAAAGGGGTCAAATTAGGGTGCGTAGGTGCGGAATAATAATAAAACACAGCAGTTTCAATAGGGTCTGGCGGACCCTAATTAGAGCTGGCCCGCCGATATCATACAGCGACAGAGCCGCTGTAACACCAAAGTTCAATGCCCCTCCTGAAAATCAACAATTCTCCCGAATTTCTACCAAATTCCACCCGGACAACAATATTGTGGGCGTGCCTTTAAGGTACTCCCTTTAGCGTTCCCTACAACCTGTCATCACGTCTGCTTTTCTTCCGTACAAACAGCGTGCCGAACCCAGTCACATTAATATTTGCGGCTTATACCCACACACAAGTGAATGCAACGCATACTTGGTCAACAGCCATATAGGTCACACTGAGGGTGGCCATATAAAAACAACTTTAACACCGTTACAAATATGCGCCACACTCTGCACCCACACCAAACAAGAATGACAAACACATTTCGGGAGAACAAATTGTATTTGATATACCATTGATGATTTTTTGTTTGTTTTTTGAAAGTTGATTTTGCACTATTAAGTTATGTTATAGCAAATTAGTGTAGCAAACTGAGCTGTAATTAACTTTTTATCCATGCACATTCTCTTGCTACTTCAAGGCTTCAGTGTTTGAGTCATCTATTATTATTATTTTATTTTCAAATTTATTATCAGCCTGTGGAAAAAAAATATTTTGATGTTTTCCTCAGAAGGCTGCAAACAGAAAAGAGGCATTCCACTTTTATTTAAATTGTATTTGATATGCCATTCTGCGATGAGGTGGCGACTTGTCCAGGGTGTACCCCGCCTTCCGCCCGATTGTAGCTGAGATAGGCGCCAGCGCCCCCCGCGACCCCAAAAGGGAATAAGCGGTAGAACATGGATGGATGGATGATATGCCATTGATATTTTTTTGTTATTATTATTTGAAACAGGATTTTGCATGTCACTATAAAGTTATATAAGCCTTGCTTGCTCAATAATCAATGCAAAACTTGTCTGGGTCCCTATTAAAATGTTAATTTGTTCAACTTTGTTCAGTTTTCAATTTTGGCCCACTCTCTATTTGAGTTTGACATCCCTGATTCACACAATGTGACAACTTCACTGATTTTTGGGTTTTGTACATGTTGATTTTTTTGTAGCTTTTTACATTTTAAATACATTTAAAATACATTAAAAACAGAAAAACCTTTTTAGATTGCCCTTGTGTGGAAACAAAAATAAGGCTGATATCAAAAAAGTGGAGAAAGTGGACACTTTCTGGATGAACCCTAAGTATAAGAAGACCAATGTAGCAACAATTCTTTTGCAATCAAATGTTTCATCCCCTGACTTCTCCTATTCTTCTTTTGGCCCCGCTTGTTGACGCTGATCCTGGATGTTGATATCCTTGTGTAATCCCTGCCTTATGAAACAATCACTTTTTCAAAACGCCTACGTTATGCTCAGCATATTTAGCTACACCCTTCACGGCCGAGGAGTTCACCTTTTGTCGCATCGTTCAGGTGTCGGTGGTGGATTATGGCAAATATTCAAGATCAAATTTTGAATAATTGGATATTGTTGCATTGCATTGCCGGCAGTAAGTCGGACACGTTTCCAGTGAGGGTTGGACTCCGCCAAGGCTGTCCTTTGTCACCGATTCTGTTCATAACTTTTATGGACAGAATTTCTGGGCGCAGTCAAGGCGTTGAGGGGTTCCGGTTTGGTGACCGCAGGATTAGGTCTCTGCTTTTTGCAGATGATGTGGTCCTGATGGCTTCATCTGGCCGGGATCTTCAGCTCTCACTGGATCGGTTCGCGGCCGAGTGTGAAGCGACCGGAATGAGAATCAGCACCTCCAAGTCCGAGTCCATGGTTCTCGCCCGGAAAAGGGTGGAGTGCCATCTCCGGGTTGGGGAGGAGACCCTGCCCCAAGTGGAGGAGTTCAAGTACCTAGGAGTCTTGTTCACGAGTGGGGGAAGAGTGGATCGTGAGATCGACAGGCGGATCGGTGCGGCGTCTTCAGTAATGCGGACGTTGTATTGATCCGTTGTGGTGAAGAAGGAGCTGAGCCGGAAGGCGAAGCTCTCACTTTACCGGTCGATCTACGTTCCCATCCTCACCTATGGTCATGAGCTTTGGGTCATGACCGAAAGGATAAGATCACGGGTACAAGCGGCCCAAATGAGTTTGGGTCTCTCCCTTAGAGATAGGGTGAGAAGCTCTGCCATCCGGGAGGAACTCAAAGTAAAGCCGCTGCTCCTCCACATGGAGAGGAGCCAGATGAGGTGGTTCGGGCATCTGGTCAGGATGCCACCCGAACGCCTCCCTAGGGAGGTGTTTAGGGCACGCCCAACCGGTAGGAGGCCACGGGGAAGACCCAGGACACGTTGGGAAGACTATGTCTCCCCGGCTGGCCTGGGAACGCCTCGGGATCCCCCGGGAAGAGCTAGACGAAGTGGCTGGGGAGAGGGAAGTCTGGGTTTCCCTGCTTAGGCTGTTGCCCCCGCGACCCGACCTCGGATAAGCGGAAGAAGATGGATGGATGGACATTGTTGCGTGGGACCAGTTCTTGCTCCAAGGAAATTTAAGTTACTGGTCAATCCCAAGTTCTTTCGATGACATATATGCTGAGTAAGAAGGACCATTAAGACAGAATTGGAATATTTTCAAGTTTTACTAAAGCCATGTAATTTCATTTGTCCCTTGAGGCAATAATAAATTAACATTAGAGTTGGCCCGCTGGTGTTATGCAGTGGCGGTGCCGCTGTATCACTGCATTCAATGCTAATTGTCATACTTGCCAACCCTCCTGATTTTTTACAGGAGAATCCGGAATTTCAGTGACCCCCAACCCCCCCAAAAAAAATCTCCCGGGGCAACCATTATCCCGAATTTCCACCCGGACAACAATATTGAGGGCGTGCCTAAAAGGTACTGCTTCAACCTGTCGTCACGTCAGCTTTTCCTCCAGCTTTTCCTCCGGCTTCTACACACACACAAATGAATGCAAGGCATACTTGGTCAAAAAGCCATACAGGTCACACTGAGGGTGGCCGTATAAACAACTTTAACACTGTTACGCCACACTGTGAACCCACACCAAACAAGAACGACAAACACATTTCGGGGGAACATCCGCACCGCACCACAACATAACAAATACCCAGAACCCCTTGCAGCACCTGTCCGGAGAGGAAGGCGGCCTCATTGTTGCACTTCAGATAAGACAAAAGGGAGTATTCCATCTCCTACAGTGCAAGCCTTCCAGGTAACACACATAGTTTACTTGGGGACAGAAGATTAAAAATAGAAAGAGTACAAATGGAAAAACACGAGCTGTACGGAAAGAACTCTTAAACATACAAACCCCGTTTCCATATGAGTTGGGAAATTGTGTTAGATTTAAATATGAATGGAATACAATGATTTGCAAATCCTTTTCAACCAATATTCAGTTGAATGCACTACAAAGACAAGATATTTGATGTTCAAACCCATAAACTTTATTTTTTTTTGCTAATAATAATTAACTTAGAATTCCATGGCTGCAACACGTGCCAAAGTAGTTGGGAAAGGGCATGTTCACCACTGTGTTACATCACCTTTTCTTCTAACAACACTCAATAAACGTTTGGGAACTGAGGAAACTAATTGTTGAAGATTTGAAAGTGGAATTCTTTCTCATTCTTGTTTTATGTAGAGCTTCAGTCGTATTTACGCTTCATAATGCGCCACATGTTTTTGTTGGCAGACAGGTCTGGACTGCAGACGAAGCCACGGTGTTGTAACACTTGTCTTGCTGAAATAAGCAGGGGCGTCCATGATAACGTTGCTTGGATGACAACATATGTTGCTCCAAAACCTGTATGGACCATTCAGCATTAATGGTGCCTTCACAGATGTGTAAGTTACCCATGCCTTGGGCACTAATACACTCCCATACCATCACAGATGCTGGCTTTTGAACTTTGCACCTACAACAATCCGAATGGTTATTTTCTTCTTTGTTCTGGAGGACACCACGTCCACAGTTTCTAAATATAATTTGAAATGTGGACTCGTCAGACCACAGAACACCTTTCCACTTTGCATCAGTCCATCTTAGGTGAGCTCGGGCCCAGCCAAGCCGGCGGCGTTTCTGGATGTTGTTGATAAACGGTTTTCTCTTTGCATAGTAGAGTGACTTTTGATCCCGCCTGAGGGATCCAAGGTCTGTAATATCATCGCTTACGTGCAGTGAAGTCTCCAGATTTTCTGACCATTTTGATGATTTTACGGACCGTAGATGGTAAAATTCCTAAATTCCTTGCGACAGCTCGTTGAGAAATGTTGTTCCAAAACTGTTCGACAATTTGCTTACAAAGTGGTGACCCTCGCCCCATCCTTGTTTGTGAATTAATTAGCATTTCATGGAAGCTGCTTTTATACCCAATCATGGCACCCACCTGTTCCCAATTAGCCTGCACACCTGTGGTATATTCCAAATAAGTGTTTGATGAGCATTCCTCAACTTTATCAGTATTTATTGCCACCTTTCCCAACTTCTTTGTCACCTGTTGCTGGGCTCAAATTCCAAAGTTAATGATTATTTGCAAAAAAAAAAATGTTTATATGAGTTTGAACATCAAATAGGTTGTCTTTGTAGCATATTCAACTGAATATGGGTTGAAAAGGATTTGCAAATCATTGTATTCCGTTTATATTTACATCGAACACAATTTCCCAACTCATATGGAAACAGGGTTTGTATATAAGTAAGTATAGACCCACAACATGGCAGAGATACTTCCTCACGTCCCGCAAGCCTGACATCCCTAAAACCAAACTAGCCGTGAAAAAACGTCCGGCTGGAAGTTATTTCACATCTTTACCCACAAAGATGTGTCAAACAGATGCTCTTCAGCTCCAGACGTGCTTACACTAAAACCTCCCTGGAGGCCCCAACACACACACACACACACACACACACACACACACACACACACACACACACACACACTTGGTTTGGTTTCTGGGCTGCTCTCATGTCAAGGCAGTCCGACCCACATGCAGACTTGACCTCATGAGGTGACACACGCTGCAGTTTTTACGGAACTCAGTGTCACACTATGTGGCAATTTTGAGGAATCAAAGTAGGGTTGTCTCGATACCAATATTTTGCTACCAATACCAAAACGTATTTAGATACTTTTCTACATAAAGGGGACCACAAATTGCATTATTGGATTTAATTTGCATAATACTTGTGTTTTTGTCTAACAACTTTTTTTCACAACAACCTTTTGTTTCCTTTGTCTTTTAGTTCTTCTGCCTTTTTCACACCTACATGATCCATTGTTTATTAAATCAGTTTTGTATTGACTTTGGCCTGAGTTTGTGCTTTGGGGTCCAAACACTCCTGACACAAGGAATGTTCTGGATGAATGTCTTGTCTCACTTTCCTAATTCTACACACACAAGCACAGTGAGAGACAGACAAAGCGTTTTCTGTGGCAAACACACAAATCACACATTGTCTTCAAAGTGAAGCCGCAAAGATATCGAACATGACTTCAACTGTAGTTTGAACAGTGCAATATTCCGTCATGGCGCCGGTTTGATTTATTAGTTCAGTCGAGTTCAGTTAATGAAGTTCTTGCTTGACCTTGGAACAAGAGACAATAGATAGATAGATAGGTCATTATTGTCATTGCACAAGTACAACGAAACTGTTTTCAGCACAAACCCGTTCAAGATGAGACAAACAAACAGTGTGCAGGGTTACAGAACAGGAACGCTGATGGGTCGCCACAAGGCGCCCTGTAAAAGATGGGGAAAAAGGTCTAAACGGCTGCTATGACAGCACCGATTGGGATGTTTTTAAAGACTCTTGTAAGGATTTGAACAAACTGAGAGATGCTGTGACAAGTTACATTAAATTTTGTGAGGAAATGATTATCCCTAGGAAGATACTTATAAATCCATCCATCTTCTTCCGCTTATCCGAGGTCGGGTCGCGGGGGCAACAGCCTAAGCAGGGAAATCCAGACTTCCCTCTCCCCAGCCACTTCGTCTAGCTCTTCCCGGGGGATCCAGAGGCGTTCCCAGGCCAGCCGGGAGACATAGTCTTCCCAACATGTCCTGGGTCTTCTCCGTGGCCTCCTACCGGTTGGACGTGCCCTAAACACCTCCCTAGGGAGGCGTTCGGGTGGCATCCTGACCAGATGCCCGAGCCACCTCATCTGGCTCCTCTCCATGTGGAGGAGCAGCGGCTTTACTTTGAGTTCCTCCCAGATGGCAGAGCTTCTCACCCTATCTCTAAGGGAGAGACCCGCCACACGGCGGAGGAAACTCATTTGGGCCGCTTGTACCCGTGATCTTATCCTTTCGGTCATGACCCAAAGCTCATGACCATAGGTGAGGATGGGAACGTAGATCGACCGGTAAATTGAGAGCTTTGCCTTCCGGCTCAGCTCCTTCTTCACCACAACGGATCGATACAACGTCCGCATTACTGAAGACGCCGCACCGATCCGCCTGTCGATCTCACGATCCACTCTTCCCTCACTCGTGAACAAGACTCCTAGGTACTTGAACTCCTCCACTTGGGGCAGGGTCTCCTCCCCAACCCGGAGATGGCACTCCACCCTTTTCCGGGCGAGAACCATGGACTCGGACTTGGAGGTGCTGATTCTCATTCCGGTCGCTTCACACTCGGCTGCGAACCGATCCAGCGAGAGCTGAAGATCCCGGTCAGATGAAGCCATCAGGACCACATCATCTGCAAAAAGCAGAGACCTAATCCTGCGGTTACCAAACCGGAACCCCTCAACGCCTTGGCTGCGCCTAGAAATTCTGTCCATAAAAGTTATGAACAGAATCGGGGACAAAGGACAGCCTTGGCGGAGTCCAACCCTCACTGGAAATGTGTTCGACTTACTGCCGGCAATGCGGACCAAGCTCTGGCACTGATCGTACAGGGAACGGACCGCCACAATAAGACAGTCCGATACCCCATACTCTCTGAGCACTCCCCACAGGACTTCCCGAGGGACACGGTCGAATGCCTTCTCCAAGGAAGATACTTAAGTATACCCAAATAATAAGCCAGGGGTTAGCAAATCCCTTAAAAATTCCTTAAACTTGAAAAAGTTGGCTTTTTATCAGTTTGATTTTGAAGAACAAAGAGAAGCTCACAAGCTGGTCAAAAAAGAGATGAAAATGATCAAGCTACACTATAGAGATAAGGTAGAGGAAGAACTAAAAAATGGTAGTCCATGCCAAATTGCCCCTCGGGGACAATAAAGATTTTCGAAGTCTAAGTCCTGAGTCCGCTGCTGTTCAGGTTGATCATCCATGACTGCTGCGCCAGGTCCACCACTGACCACATTGTGAAGTACACAACAGTTGTGGGCCTCTTCCGTGACAACGACGACATGGACTACAGGGAGGAGGTGAAACATCTGGTTGACTGGTGCAGAACCAACAACCTGGTCCTGAACGGCGACAAGACCAAGGAGATCATGGTCGACTTCAGGAAGCACCAGTCCGGCCACACTCCACACTTCATCAACGGCACAGCGGTGTAGATGGTAAGCATTACCAAGTTCCTGGGGGTGCAGATAACTGACAATATGACCTGGTCCCCACACACCGGAGCTCTTGTAAAAAGACCTCCGTTCTCAGCACATTCTACAGAGGCACTATAGAGAGCAACTGCATCTCTGTCTGGACTGGAGCCTGCAGTGCCTCGGACTGGAAGTCTCTCCAGAGAGTGGTGAGGACGGCGGAAAAGATCATCAGGACTCCTCTTTCTCCTATCCAGGAGATCGCAAAAAAGCCGCTGCCTGACCAGGGCTCAGAACATCTGCAGAGACTTCTCCCACCCCCACCAAGGACTGTTTTTAATGCTGGACTCTAGAAAGAGGTTCAGCAGCTTTTAGGTTCTGTAAATGTTCTTCCCTCAGGTTGTAAGACTCCCCCCCCTCGATTCTCCCCAAAAATTGATTAACTCGCTGGAATATAAGGACAATATAACATACATCCATAAACCTGGATGTATATGAAAACATGCAAAATATGTATCTTTAAGGTTTTACTACTTACGTATAAAATACTACACGGTCTAGCTCCATCCTATCTTGCCGATTGTATTGTACCATATGTCCCGGCAAGAAATCTGCGTTCAAAGGACTCCGGCTTGTTAGTGATTCCCAGAGCCCAAAAAAAGTCTGCGGGCTATAGAGCGTTTTCCGTTCGGGCTCCAGTACTCTGGAATGCCCTCCCGGTAAAAGTTCGAGATGCCACCTCAGTAGAAGCATTTAAGTCTCACCTTAAAACTCATTTGTATACTCTAGCCTTTAAATAGACTCCCTTTTTAGACCAGTTGATCTGCTGTTTCTTTTCTTTTTCTTCTATGTCCCACTCTCCCTTGTGGAGGGGGTCCGGTCCGATCCGGTGGCCATGTACTGCTTGCCTGTGTATCGGCTGGGGACATCTCTGCGCTGCTGATCCGCCTCCGCTTGGGATGGTTTCCTGCTGGCTCCACTGTGAACGGGACTCTCGCTGCTGTGTTGGATCCGCTTTGGACTGGACTCTCGCGACTGTGTTGGATCCATTATGGATTGAACTTTCACAGTATCATGTTAGACCCGCTCGACATCCATTGCTTTCCTCCTCTCCAAGGTTCTCATAGTCATCATTGTCACCGACGTCCCACTGGGTGTGAGTTTTCCTTGCCCTTATGTGGGCCTACCGAGGATGTCGTGGTGGTTTGTGCAGCCCTTTGAGACACTAGTGATTTAGGGTTATATAAGTAAACATTGATTGATTGATTGATTTTATCCTGCACTACCATGAGCTAATGCAACACAATTTCGTTCCTATCTGTACTGCAAAGTTTAAATTTGTATGACAATAAAAAGGAAGTCTAAGTCTAAGACAGTGGTCCTTAACCTGGGTTCGATCGAACCCTAGGGGTTAGGTGAGTCGGACTCAGGGGTTCGGCGGAGGTCAAGATCTACCTGACTCAAATTTCTCCCTATCGGCGTATTATGGATACTCCCATACAATGTTCCCTCTAATTTTACATCTAATTTGCAAGTGTGTTATTTGTTGTGAGTTCAAGGCGATGTTCATGCACGGTTCATTTTGTGCCCCAGTAAAAAACATCTAACTTTGTCTTGAATTCTGTCAAGACTCGGTCGGACTTTGGTGTAGTTTCTTTCCCCATGGTGCAAAGCGATTGGAACGGACATGGCGTGAAGGTAATGACATCTTTTAATACTAACTCAAACAAGGAACAAAAACTTGGCTATGAAACAAAAACTTGCACTAAAGCAAAATTATGATCATAAAACAAAACTTTCAAACTATGGCGGGAATTAAGAAAACTTACTTGGACCGAGAAAAGAGTATGAAAAAAAGCAGCATGGTTCATCGAAACTGCTGTGTTTTATTATTATTCCGCACCTACGCACCCGAATTTGACCCCCTTAACATGCTTCAAAACTCACCAAATTTGACACACACGTCGGTATAGCAAACCTTCCCAACATAAGCAACCAATCCCCCAAAATGAAAATTGCACTCTAGCGCCCCCTAGGAAAAAATTACAGACAAAACTGCATGTAACTTCTGTTAGGAATGTCATAGCGACATGAAACAAAAACTCCTATGTAGGTCTGACTTAGACCCAATTTTCATGCACTCACTTCTTCCAGCAAGTTGGCAAAAACCCCTTCAAAATTAAATTTTCAAAAAATATCAAATTTTTGCCTCTTTGCGCTGTAATTTGAGCCCTTTAAAATGCTTCAAAAGTCACCAAACTTGGCGCACACATAAGGACTGGCGAATATTGCGATTTAATGAGAAAAAAACAAAACCCAAAACTCAAAATTGCGCTCTAGCGCTATTTTTGAATAAAACACTGAAAAAACTGCTCCTAGGAAGAAAACACAGACAAAACTGCTTGTAACTTCCAGTAAGAATGTCGGAGAGACATGAAACAAAAACCTCTATGTAGGTCTTGCTTAGACCTACATTTCATAGATTGACAACCCCCAACAAAAATTAACAGGAAGTTTGCAATCCCACCTTCAAAACAAAAGTTTTGTAAAAAACGGTCACCTTTCTTCAAACATTATCTCCTCTGAGTGCGTTTGTTGTTTTGGCTTCAAACTCGCACAGGAGAGAGATGGAACCCTTCTGATTAAAAGTATAGAACAGAGTTTTGATAAGTTCTCCGATTTTGATTTTACGCGCCTTCAAAGAACCCCTGTGCAAAGTCTCCTAAAAAATGTCATTTTTGCCTCTTTGAGCTGTTATTTGACCCCCTTAAAATGCTTCTAAACCCACCAAACTTGACACACACATCAGGTCTGGCAAAAATTGCGATCTGATGAAAAAACCTAACCTCAAAACTCAAAATTGCGCTCTACCGCCCCCCTAGGAATACAACACGGACAAACTGCTCCTAGGAAGAAAACACAAACAAAATGCTTGTAACTTCCGGTAGGAATGTCAGAGAGACATGAAACAAAAAACACTATGTAGGTCTTACTTAGACCTACATTTTAATAATCAACATACTTTAGCAAAAATCAACAGGAAGTTTGATATTTTCACTTCAATACAACAACTGTATTACTTTCACAATGCATTAGATTCTCAAAATAGTGGCTCCAAGGCGTCTTCTAACGCTTACCCGCCGTGGGTCTCGGGGGCAGCAGCCAAAGGCGGGCCCGACCAACGCTGCTTGCAGCTTTAATGTTAAATTGATATTGCTTCAAGGGCCAGATAAAATTACACGGCGGGCCAAATTTGGCCACGGGCCAGAGTTTGACACCCATGGCTTGGAGCGACACAATCTAGGGAGCGGATCTAGGCGCTCCTGAGAGAATCAAAAACACATGCCAATCTTTCTACTGAGCGCACGCTTCACTACGTTTGGTACGAGCTTTTGATGCGTTATTAAACTCGCTCGAGGACGACGCACATACGTCCGCACTTGCCCGAAACCAGGGGTTATAAAACCTTCAATAGTCCCATTGTACAAAGAGGCTTGTGTGCTGTTTCGACACGTTGACGTCTCCTTGTCGTAAAACTATGAGAAAAGGAAAGATGATCTGCACATGAAGACTTTGTCATCGGAACCGGGATTTCTCAACCTCTTTGACCTTGGGGGCCCAGAAAAGCACCCACTCAAATATCAACATGAAGTTAGGTCATCTTGCTCTAGATTTGAATCATATTCGATGATTATATTCTTACAGAGATTCAAACACCACGCAGGAGTCATGAGTCAATCCCGGGCCCAATAGGGACAAGCGGTAGAAAATGGATGAACCAATTGTCTTGGGTGTGTTGGAGTGTCCGCCCTGAGATCGGTAGGTCGTGAGTAGGGTGGCAAAATTCCAGGAATATTCAAGGTTGGAAACTTTCCTTGGAATTAACGGGAAATTAATAGAAATAAACCCATCCATCCATCCATTTTCTACCGCTTGTCCATTTAGAGGTCGCGGAGGGTGCTGGAGCCTATCTCAGCTGCATTCGGGCAGAAGGCGGCGTACACCCTGGACAAGTCGCCACCTCATCACAGGGCCGACACAGACAGACAGACAACATTCACACTCACATTCACACACTAGGGCCAATTTAGTGTTGCCAATCAACCTATTCCTGACAGTTGGGCCATGTTTTAGTTTTTCCGCCCGATTGTAGCTGAGATAGGCGCCAGCGCCCCCCGCGACCCCAAAAGGGAACAAGCGGTAGCAAATGGATGGATGGATGATATGCCATTGATATTTTTTTGTTATAATTATTTGAAACTGGATTTTGCATGTCACTATAAAGTTTATATAAGCCTTGCTTGCTCAATAATCAATGCAAAACTTGTCTGGGTCCGTATTAAAATGTTAATTTGTTCAACTTTGTTCAGTTTTCAATTTTGGCCCACTCTCTATTTGAGTTTGACATCCCTGATTCACACAATGTGACAACTTCACTGATTTTTGGGTTTTGTACATGTTGATTTTTTTGTAGCTTTTTACATTTTAAATACATTTAAAATACATTAAAAACAGAAAAACCTTTTTAGATTGCCCTTGTGTGGAAACAAAAATAAGGCTGATATCAAAAAAGTGAGAAAGTGGACACTTTCTGGATGAACCCTAAGTATAAGAAGACCAATGTAGCAACAATTCTTTTGCAATCAAATGTTTCATCCCCTGACTTCTCCTATTCTTCTTTTGGCCCCGCTTGTTGACGCTGATCCTGGATGTTGATATCCTTGTGTAATCCCTGCCTTATGAAACAATCACTTTTTCAAAACGCCTACGTTATGCTCAGCATATTTAGCTACACCCCTTCACGGCCGAGGAGTTCACCTTTTGTCGCATCGTTCAGGTGTCGGTGGTGGATTATGGCAAATATTCAAGATCAAATTTTGAATAATTGGATATTGTTGCATTGCATTGCTGGCAGTAAGTCGGACCCGTTTCCAGTGAGGGTTGGACTCCGCCAAGGCTGCCCTTTGTCACCCATTCTGTTCATAACTTTTATGGACAGAATTTCTGGGCGCAGTCGAGGCGTTGAGGGGTTCCGGTTTGGTGGCCGCGGGATTAGGTCTCTGCTTTTTGCAGATGATGTGGTCCTGATGGCTTCATCTCACTGGATCGGTTTGCAGCCGAGTGTGAAGCGACCGGAATGAGAATCAGCACTTCCAAGTCCGAGTCCATGGTTCTCGCCCGGAAAAGGGTGGAATGCCATCTCCGGGTTGGGGAGGAGACCCTGCCCCAAGTGGAGGAGTTCAAGTACCTAGGAGTCTTGTTCACGAGTGAGGGAAGAGTGGATCGTGAGATCGACAGGCGGATCGGTGTGGCGTCTTCAGTAATGCGGACGTTGTATTGATCCGTTGTGGTGAAGAAGGAGCTGAGCCGGAAGGCGAAGCTCTCACTTTACCGGTCGATCTACGTTCCCATCCCTGCCTATGGTCATGAGCTTTGGGTCATGACCGAAAGGATAAGATAACGGGTACAAGCGGCCCAAATGAGTTTGGGTCTCTCCCTTAGAGTTAGGGTGAGAAGCTCTGCCATCCGGGAGGAACTCAAAGTAAAGCCGCTGCTCCTCCACATCGAGAGGAGCCAGATAAGGTGGTTCGGGCATCTGGTCAGGATGCCACCCGAACGCCTCCCTAGGGAGGTGTTTAGGGCACGCCCAACCGGTAGGAGGCCACGGGGAAGACCCGGGACACGTTGGGAAGACTATGTCTCCCGGCTGGCCTGGGAACGCCTCGGGATCCCCCGGGAAGAGCTAGACGAAGTGGCTGGGGAGAGGGAAGTCTGGGTTTCCCTGCTTAGGCTGTTGCCCCCGCGACCCGACCTCGGATAAGCGGAAGAAGATGGATGGATGGATATTGTTGCGTCGGACCAGTTCTTCCTCCAAGGGAATTTAAGTTACTGGTCAATCCCAAGTTCTTTCGATGACATATATGCTGAGTAAGAAGGACCATTAAGACAGAATTGGAATATTTTCAAGTTTTACTAAAGCCATGTAATTTCATTTGGCCCTTGAGGCAATAATAAATTAACATTAGAGTTGGCCCGCTGGTGTTATGCAGTGGCGGTGCCGCTGTATCACTGCATTCAATGCTAATTGTCATACTTGCCAACCCTCCTGATTTTTACAGGAGAATCCCGAATTTCAGTGACCCCCAACACCCCAAAAAAAAATCTCCCGGGGCAACCATTATCCCGAATTTCCACCCGGACAACAATATTGAGGGCGTGCCTAAAAGGTACTGCTTCAACCTGTCGTCACGTCAGCTTTTCCTCCAGCTTTTCCTCCGGCTTCTACACACACACAAATGAATGCAAGGCATACTTGGTCAACAGCCATACAGGTCACACTGAGGGTGGCCGTATAAACAACTTTAACACTGTTACGCCACACTGTGAACCCACACCAAACAAGAACGACAAACACATTTCGGGGGAACATCCGCACCGCACCACAACATAACAAATACCCAGAACCCCTTGCAGCACCTGTCCGGAGAGGAAGGCGGCCTCATTGTTGCACTTCAGATAAGACAAAAGGGAGTATTCCATCTCCTACAGTGCAAGCCTTCCAGGTAACACACATAGTTTACTTGGGGACAGAAGATTAAAAATAGAAAGAGTACAAATGGAAAAACACGAGCTGTACGGAAAGAACTCTTAAACATACAAACCCCGTTTCCATATGAGTTGGGAAATTGTGTTAGA
Organism: Nerophis ophidion; assembly: GCF_033978795.1. Taxonomy (NCBI): domain Eukaryota; kingdom Metazoa; phylum Chordata; class Actinopteri; order Syngnathiformes; family Syngnathidae; genus Nerophis; species Nerophis ophidion. The sequence goes on from NC_084632.1 coordinate 6,292,974, forward strand.
TTTAAATATGAATGGAATACAATGATTTGCAAATCCTTTTCAACCAATATTCAGTTGAATGCACTACAAAGACAAGATATTTGATGTTCAAACCCATAAACTTTATTTTTTTTTGCTAATAATAATTAACTTAGAATTCCATGGCTGCAACACGTGCCAAAGTAGTTGGGAAAGGGCATGTTCACCACTGTGTTACATCACCTTTTCTTCTAACAACACTCAATAAACGTTTGGGAACTGAGGAAACTAATTGTTGAAGATTTGAAAGTGGAATTCTTTCTCATTCTTGTTTTATGTAGAGCTTCAGTCGTATTTACGCTTCATAATGCGCCACATGTTTTTGTTGGCAGACAGGTCTGGACTGCAGACGAAGCCACGGTGTTGTAACACTTGTCTTGCTGAAATAAGCAGGGGCGTCCATGATAACGTTGCTTGGATGACAACATATGTTGTTCCAAAACCTGTATGGACCATTCAGCATTAATGGTGCCTTCACAGATGTGTAAGTTACCCATGCCTTGGGCATTAATACACCCCCATACCATCACAGATGCTGGCTTTTGAACTTTGCACCTACAACAATCCGAATGGTTATTTTCTTCTTTGTTCTGGAGGACACCACGTCCACAGTTTCTAAATATAATTTGAAATGTGGACTCGTCAGACCACAGAACACCTTTCCACTTTGCATCAGTCCACCTTAGGTGAGCTCGGGCCCAGCCAAGCCGGCGGCGTTTCTGGATGTTGTTGATAAACGGTTTTCTCTTTGCATAGTAGAGCGACTTTTGATCCCGCCTGAGGGATCAAAGGTCTGTAATATCATCGCTTACGTGCAGTGAAGTCTCCAGATTTTCTGACCATTTTGATGATTTTACGGACCGTAGATGGTAAACTTCCTAAATTCCTTGCGACAGCTTGTTGAGAAATGTTGTTCTAAAACTGTTCGACAATTTGCTTACAAAGTGGTGACCCTCGCCCCATCCTTGTTTGTGAATTACTTAGCATTTCATGGAAGCTGCTTTTATACCCAATCATGGCACCCACCTGTTCCCAATTAGCCTGCACACCTGTGGTATATTCCAAATAAGTGTTTGATGAGCATTCCTCAACTTTATCAGTATTTATTGCCACCTTTCCCAACTTCTTTGTCACCTGTTGCTGGGCTCAAATTCCAAAGTTAATGATTATTTGCAAAAAAAAAAATGTTTATATGAGTTTGAACATCAAATAGGTTGTCTTTGTAGCATATTCAACTGAATATGGGTTGAAAAGGATTTGCAAATCATTGTATTCCGTTTATATTTACATCGAACACAATTTCCCAACTCATATGGAAACAGGGTTTGTATATAAGTAAGTATAGACCCACAACATGGCAGAGATACTTCCTCACGTCCCGCAAGCCTGACATCCCTAAAACCAAACTAGCCGTGAAAAAACGTCCAGCTGGAAGTTATTTCACATCTTTACCCACAAAGATGTGTCAAACAGATGCTCTTCAGCTCCAGACGTGCTTACACTAAAACCTCCCTGGAGGCCCCAACACACACACACACACACACACACACACACACACACACACACACACTTGGTTTGGTTTCTGGGCTGCTCTCATGTCAAGGCAGTCCGACCCACATGCAGACTTGACCTCATGAGGTGACACACGCTGCAGTTTTTACGGAACTCAGTGTCACACTATGTGGCAATTTTGAGGAATCAAAGTAGGGTTGTCTCGATACCAATATTTTGCTACCAATACCAAAACGTATTTAGATACTTTTCTACATAAAGGGGACCACAAATTGCATTATTGGATTTAATTTGCATAATACTTGTGTTTTTGTCTAACAACTTTTTTTCACAACAACCTTTTGTTTCCTTTGTCTTTTAGTTCTTCTGCCTTTTTCACACCTACATGATCCATTGTTTATTAAATCAGTTTTGTATTGACTTTGGCCTGAGTTTGTGCTTTGGGGTCCAAACACTCCTGACACAAGGAATGTTCTGGATGAATGTCTTGTCTCACTTTCCTAATTCTACACACACAAGCACAGTGAGAGACAGACAAAGCGTTTTCTGTGGCAAACACACAAATCACACATTGTCTTCAAAGTGAAGCCGCAAAGATATCGAACATGACTTCAACTGTAGTTTGAACAGTGCAATATTCCGTCATGGCGCCGGTTTGATTTATTAGTTCAGTCGAGTTCAGTTAATGAAGTTCTTGCTTGACCTTGGAACAAGAGACAATAGATAGATAGATAGGTCATTATTGTCATTGCACAAGTACAACGAAACTGTTTTCAGCACAAACCCGTTCAAGATGAGACAAACAAACAGTGTGCAGGGTTACAGAACAGGAACGCTGATGGGTCGCCACAAGGCGCCCTGTAAAAGATGGGGAAAAAGGTCTAAACGGCTGCTATGACAGCACCGATTGGGATGTTTTTAAAGACTCTTGTAAGGATTTGAACAAACTGAGAGATGCTGTGACAAGTTACATTAAATTTTGTGAGGAAATGATTATCCCTAGGAAGATACTTATAAATCCATCCATCTTCTTCCGCTTATCCGAGGTCGGGTCGCGGGGGCAACAGCCTAAGCAGGGAAATCCAGACTTCCCTCTCCCCAGCCACTTCGTCTAGCTCTTCCCGGGGGATCCAGAGGCGTTCCCAGGCCAGCCGGGAGACATAGTCTTCCCAACCTGTCCTGGGTCTTCTCCGTGGCCTCCTACCGGTTGGACGTGCCCTAAACACCTCCCTAGGGAGGCGTTCGGGTGGCATCCTGACCAGATGCCCGAACCACCTCATCTGGCTCCTCTCCATGTGGAGGAGCAGCGGCTTTACTTTGAGTTCCTCCCAGATGGCAGAGCTTCTCACCCTATCTCTAAGGGAGAGACCCGCCACACGGCGGAGGAAACTCATTTGGGCCGCTTGTACCCGTGATCTTATCCTTTCGGTCATGACCCAAAGCTCATGACCATAGGTGAGGATGGGAACGTAGATCGACCGGTAAATTGAGAGCTTTGCCTTCCGGCTCAGCTCCTTCTTCACCACAACGGATCGATACAACGTCCGCATTACTGAAGACGCCGCACCGATCCGCCTGTCGATCTCACGATCCACTCTTCCCTCACTCGTGAACAAGACTCCTAGGTACTTGAACTCCTCCACTTGGGGCAGGGTCTCCTCCCCAACCCGGAGATGGCACTCCACCCTTTTCCGGGCGAGAACCATGGACTCGGACTTGGAGGTGCTGATTCTCATTCCGGTCGCTTCACACTCGGCTGCGAACCGATCCAGCGAGAGCTGAAGATCCCGGTCAGATGAAGCCATCAGGACCACATCATCTGCAAAAAGCAGAGACCTAATCCTGCGGTTACCAAACCGGAACCCCTCAACGCCTTGGCTGCGCCTAGAAATTCTGTCCATAAAAGTTATGAACAGAATCGGGGACAAAGGACAGCCTTGGCGGAGTCCAACCCTCACTGGAAATGTGTTCGACTTACTGCCGGCAATGCGGACCAAGCTCTGGCACTGATCGTACAGGGAACGGACCGCCACAATAAGACAGTCCGATACCCCATACTCTCTGAGCACTCCCCACAGGACTTCCCGAGGGACACGGTCGAATGCCTTCTCCAAGGAAGATACTTAAGTATACCCAAATAATAAGCCAGGGGTTAGCAAATCCCTTAAAAATTCCTTAAACTTGAAAAAGTTGGCTTTTTATCAGTTTGATTTTGAAGAACAAAGAGAAGCTCACAAGCTGGTCAAAAAAGAGATGAAAATGATCAAGCTACACTATAGAGATAAGGTAGAGGAAGAACTAAAAAATGGTAGTCCATGCCAAATTGCCCCTCGGGGACAATAAAGATTTTCGAAGTCTAAGTCCTGAGTCCGCTGCTGTTCAGGTTGATCATCCATGACTGCTGCGCCAGGTCCACCACTGACCACATTGTGAAGTACACAACAGTTGTGGGCCTCTTCCGTGACAACGACGACATGGACTACAGGGAGGAGGTGAAACATCTGGTTGACTGGTGCAGAACCAACAACCTGGTCCTGAACGGCGACAAGACCAAGGAGATCATGGTCGACTTCAGGAAGCACCAGTCCGGCCACACTCCACACTTCATCAACGGCACAGCGGTGTAGATGGTAAGCATTACCAAGTTCCTGGGGGTGCAGATAACTGACAATATGACCTGGTCCCCACACACCGGAGCTCTTGTAAAAAGACCTCCGTTCTCAGCACATTCTACAGAGGCACTATAGAGAGCAACTGCATCTCTGTCTGGACTGGAGCCTGCAGTGCCTCGGACTGGAAGTCTCTCCAGAGAGTGGTGAGGACGGCGGAAAAGATCATCAGGACTCCTCTTTCTCCTATCCAGGAGATCGCAAAAAAGCCGCTGCCTGACCAGGGCTCAGAACATCTGCAGAGACTTCTCCCACCCCCACCAAGGACTGTTTTTAATGCTGGACTCTAGAAAGAGGTTCAGCAGCTTTTAGGTTCTGTAAATGTTCTTCCCTCAGGTTGTAAGACTCCCCCCCCTCGATTCTCCCCAAAAATTGATTAACTCGCTGGAATATAAGGACAATATAACATACATCCATAAACCTGGATGTATATGAAAACATGCAAAATATGTATCTTTAAGGTTTTACTACTTACGTATAAAATACTACACGGTCTAGCTCCATCCTATCTTGCCGATTGTATTGTACCATATGTCCCGGCAAGAAATCTGCGTTCAAAGGACTCCGGCTTGTTAGTGATTCCCAGAGCCCAAAAAAAGTCTGCGGGCTATAGAGCGTTTTCCGTTCGGGCTCCAGTACTCTGGAATGCCCTCCCGGTAAAAGTTCGAGATGCCACCTCAGTAGAAGCATTTAAGTCTCACCTTAAAACTCATTTGTATACTCTAGCCTTTAAATAGACTCCCTTTTTAGACCAGTTGATCTGCTGTTTCTTTTCTTTTTCTCCTATGTCCCACTCTCCCTTGTAGAGGGGGTCCGGTCCGATCCGGTGGCCATGTACTGCTTGCCTGTGTATCGGCTGGGGACATCTCTGCGCTGCTGATCCGCCTCCGCTTGGGATGGTTTCCTGCTGGCTCCACTGTGAACGGGACTCTCGCTGCTGTGTTGGATCCGCTTTGGACTGGACTCTCGCGACTGTGTTGGATCCATTATGGATTGAACTTTCACAGTATCATGTTAGACCCGCTCGACATCCATTGCTTTCCTCCTCTCCAAGGTTCTCATAGTCATCATTGTCACCGACGTCCCACTGGGTGTGAGTTTTCCTTGCCCTTATGTGGGCCTACCGAGGATGTCGTGGTGGTTTGTGCAGCCCTTTGAGACACTAGTGATTTAGGGTTATATAAGTAAACATTGATTGATTGATTGATTTTATCCTGCACTACCATGAGCTAATGCAACACAATTTCGTTCCTATCTGTACTGCAAAGTTTAAATTTGTATGACAATAAAAAGGAAGTCTAAGTCTAAGACAGTGGTCCTTAACCTGGGTTCGATCGAACCCTAGGGGTTAGGTGAGTCGGACTCAGGGGTTCGGCGGAGGTCAAGATCTACCTGACTCAAATTTCTCCCTATCGGCGTATTATGGATACTCCCATACAATGTTCCCTCTAATTTTACATCTAATTTGCAAGTGTGTTATTTGTTGTGAGTTCAAGGCGATGTTCATGCACGGTTCATTTTGTGCCCCAGTAAAAAACATCTAACTTTGTCTTGAATTCTGTCAAGACTCGGTCGGACTTTGGTGTGGTTTCTTTCCCCATGGTGCAAAGCGATTGGAACGGACATGGCGTGAAGGTAATGACATCTTTTAATACTAACTCAAACAAGGAACAAAAACTTGGCTATGAAACAAAAACTTGCACTAAAGCAAAATTATGATCATAAAACAAAACTTTCAAACTATGGCGGGAATTAAGAAAACTTACTTGGACCGAGAAAAGAGTATGAAAAAAAGCAGCATGGTTCATCGAAACTGCTGTGTTTTATTATTATTCCGCACCTACGCACCCGAATTTGACCCCCTTAACATGCTTCAAAACTCACCAAATTTGACACACACGTCGGTATAGCAAACCTTCCCAACATAAGCAACCAATCCCCCAAAATGAAAATTGCACTCTAGCGCCCCCTAGGAAAAAATTACAGACAAAACTGCATGTAACTTCTGTTAGGAATGTCATAGCGACATGAAACAAAAACTCCTATGTAGGTCTGACTTAGACCCAATTTTCATGCACTCACTTCTTCCAGCAAGTTGGCAAAAACCCCTTCAAAATTAAATTTTCAAAAAATATCAAATTTTTGCCTCTTTGCGCTGTAATTTGAGCCCTTTAAAATGCTTCAAAAGTCACCAAACTTGGCGCACACATAAGGACTGGCGAATATTGCGATTTAATGAGAAAAAAACAAAACCCAAAACTCAAAATTGCGCTCTAGCGCTATTTTTGAATAAAACACTGAAAAAACTGCTCCTAGGAAGAAAACACAGACAAAACTGCTTGTAACTTCCAGTAAGAATGTCGGAGAGACATGAAACAAAAACCTCTATGTAGGTCTTGCTTAGACCTACATTTCATAGATTGACAACCCCCAACAAAAATTAACAGGAAGTTTGCAATCCCACCTTCAAAACAAAAGTTTTGTAAAAAACGGTCACCTTTCTTCAAACATTATCTCCTCTGAGTGCGTTTGTTGTTTTGGCTTCAAACTCGCACAGGAGAGAGATGGAACCCTTCTGATTAAAAGTATAGAACAGAGTTTTGATAAGTTCTCCGATTTTGATTTTACGCGCCTTCAAAGAACCCCTGTGCAAAGTCTCCTAAAAAATGTCATTTTTGCCTCTTTGAGCTGTTATTTGACCCCCTTAAAATGCTTCTAAACCCACCAAACTTGACACACACATCAGGTCTGGCAAAAATTGCGATCTGATGAAAAAACCTAACCTCAAAACTCAAAATTGCGCTCTACCGCCCCCCTAGGAATACAACACGGACAAACTGCTCCTAGGAAGAAAACACAAACAAAACTGCTTGTAACTTCCGGTAGGAATGTCAGAGAGACATGAAACAAAAAACACTATGTAGGTCTTACTTAGACCTACATTTTAATAATCAACATACTTTAGCAAAAATCAACAGGAAGTTTGATATTTTCACTTCAATACAACAACTGTATTACTTTCACAATGCATTAGATTCTCAAAATAGTGGCTCCAAGGCGTCTTCTAACGCTTACCCGGCCGTGGGTCTCGGGGGCAGCAGCCAAAGGCGGGCCCGACCAACGCTGCTTGCAGCTTTAATGTTAAATTGATATTGCTTCAAGGGCCAGATAAAATTACACGGCGGGCCAAATTTGGCCCACGGGCCAGAGTTTGACACCCATGGCTTGGAGCGACACAATCTAGGGAGCGGATCTAGGCGCTCCTGAGAGAATCAAAAACACATGCCAATCTTTCTACTGAGCGCACGCTTCACTACGTTTGGTACGAGCTTTTGATGCGTTATTAAACTCGCTCGAGGACGACGCACATACGTCCGCACTTGCCCGAAACCAGGGGTTATAAAACCTTCAATAGTCCCATTGTACAAAGAGGCTTGTGTGCTGTTTCGACACGTTGACGTCTCCTTGTCGTAAAACTATGAGAAAAGGAAAGATGATCTGCACATGAAGACTTTGTCATCGGAACCGGGATTTCTCAACCTCTTTGACCTTGGGGGCCCAGAAAAGCACCCACTCAAATATCAACATGAAGTTAGTCATCTTGCTCTAGATTTGAATCATATTCGATGATTATATTCTTACAGAGATTCAAACACCACGCAGGAGTCATGAGTTCAATCCCGGGCCCAATAGGGACAAGCGGTAGAAAATGGATGAACCAATTGTCTTGGGTGTGTTGGAGTGTCCGCCCTGAGATCGGTAGGTCGTGAGTAGGGTGGCAAAATTCCAGGAATATTCAAGGTTGGAAACTTTCCTTGGGAATTAACGGGAAATTAATAGAAATAAACCCATCCATCCATCCATTTTCTACCGCTTGTCCATTTAGAGGTCGCGGAGGGTGCTGGAGCCTATCTCAGCTGCATTCGGGCAGAAGGCGGCGTACACCCTGGACAAGTCGCCACCTCATCACAGGGCCGACACAGACAGACAGACAACATTCACACTCACATTCACACACTAGGGCCAATTTAGTGTTGCCAATCAACCTATTCCTGACAGTTGGGCCATGTTTTAGTTTTTCCTCTGCGTTTGTCTTTGTTTCCTGTCAGCGCTCTTATTTTGTCCGTTTCCTGCTTGTCTCCCTGAGTGCTTCGTCTCCCCAGCTGTGGCTGATTGGCACCTGACCAAACCTGGTGTCAATCAGCCAGTTACTATTTAAAGCTGCCTTCCCCTCCAGTCAGTGCTGGATTATTCTCACCACTACCTGTCGGTGTCGTTGTAGCTGTGTCTACTTCTGTTCACTTTGCTCATGTCATAGTTCCTTTGTGTCAGAGTAAGCTTTTTTGTTTTTAGTCCACACTTAGCCTTTGTGCTAGTTTTTGTTCATAGCCAAGTTTGTTCTCCGCCTAGTGCGCGCCTTTTGTTTGTACCCTTTTTTTTGTTCTTGTTTTAGTGTTAAATTAAATCATGTTTTCCCGTACAATGCCTGCCGCCTTCTCTGCATCTTGGGGTTTATCACAAACTCAACCTAAAAGAATTATCCAGCCTAACAGAGATTTCCATGGCGGAGAGGCTTAACAAAGCACGAGAATATATGGCTAATTTGAAGAAAAGTTTGGCCGCTTTTCAAGGCCTCTCCCACCCACCCCTGTCATATGTGGGGATGTCTGGGATCCGTCCCATGAGGGGGGGGGGCTATGAGTAGCTGTGCAGCTGAGGAGGCACAGCTACTCCTCACGCAAGTGTCTATGCAACCTACGGCGCCATCATCCCCGTGGGTCTGCAACCTACGGCGCCACCACGCATTCCGGTGGGCCAGCAGACGCCACCACGCACTCCGGTGGGCCAGCAGCAGGGGGCGCCACCACACACTCCGGTGGGCCAGCACCAGGGGGCGCCACAACCATCCTCTACGGTGGGCCAGCAGCAGAAGACGTCACCATCATCCTGTCCGGTGGGCCAGCAGCAGGGGGCGCCACCACCATCCTGTCCGGTGGGCCAGCAGCAGGGGGCGCCACCACCATCTTCTCCGGTGGGCCAGCAGGGGCGCCACCATCATCTCCAGTGGGCCAGCAGCAGCCGCCACCATCGTCTCCGGTGGGCCAGCAGAGGGAGTCACCATCGTCTACGGTGGGCCAGCAGAGGGCGCCATCAACCTCTCGTCGGTCACCGATGTGGTCATTTCATGGGCGACCGCCTCACCAATTGCAGCGGTATTCTACCCGCCGTCGCCACCTGACTCTTCCCCGCTGGTTGCGGGGACACTTGGCCTGGCGGCCCACCCCCTTGTCGTCCCTCCACCCTCCAGTGACTTTGGACTGTTTTTTTGTGGGGTCGGTTTTCTAGAACGTCTGGTATCCGTTATGGGAAGGGGGGCTACTGTCAGGCTTGTCCCTGACAGTTTGGCCATGTTTTAGTTTTTCCTCTGCGTTTGTCTTTGTTTCCTGTCAGTTCCTCTTATTTTGTCCGTTTCCTGTGTGTCTCCCCAGCTGTGGCTGATTGGCACCTGGCCACACCTGGTGTCAATCAGCCAGTTACTATTTAAAGCTGCCTTCTCCTCCAGTCAGTGCTGGATTATTGTCACCACTACCTGTCAATGTCATGAATACGTATCATTGTAGCTGTGTCTACTTCTGTTCACTTTGCTCATGTCATAGTTCCTTCGTGTCACAGAAAGTGTTTTTGTTTCTAGTCCACAGTTAGCCTTTGTGCTAGTCTTTGTTCATAGCCAAGTTTGTTGTCCGCCTTGTGCGCGCCTTTTGTTTGTACCCTTTTGTTTGTTCTTGTTTTAGTGTTAAATTAAATCATGTTTTCCCGCACAATGCCTGTCGCCTTCTCTGCATCTTGGGGTTCGTCACAAACTCAACCTGACAATCCCCTGGTGCATGTCTTTGGAGGTGGGAGGAAGCCGTAGTACCCAAAGGGAACCCACGCAGTCACGGGGAGAACATGCAAACTCCACACAGAAAGATCCCGAGCCCGGGATTGAACTCAGGACTACTCAGGACCTTTGTATTGTGAGGCACATCCACTAACCCCTGTTCCACCGTGCTGCCCTATGACAAACTGATTTAATGCAAATACAGTAGAATTTCAACCCTGCACTGTGCATTCCTCCATCACATGTGCAGTGCATTCTTCCATCACATGCAGAAATAATTCCCAGCATGCCACATACTACAGCAGGCCACACTAGTATTTGAGCCCAAGGACTGCTGAGAAAATTATTAGCTGCAAGCTCCCACCCCTCCAGGACCTGTTCTCCTCCAAGACCAGGAGGCCTGTGGGTCAGATCACAGCTGACTCTTCTCACCCTGGACACAAACTATTCTCCCCTGTCCCCTCGGGCAGGAGACTTCGGTCCATCCAGACCCACACCTCCCGCCACCTGAACAGTTTTTTCCCCTCGGCCATCAGGCACATGAACAATAACAAGATCTGATAACTCAGTTACAGCTCATGTTATTACCTATTCGGTGTTATATGTGTTTTATGTTGCACGATTGTGCAAGTAAATTTCCTAATTTGTGAACCCGTTCTCAAACAATGGCCATAAAAACTCTTCTGATTGTGATTCTGATTGATACAACTTTTACTGAGATGAATTCGTGTTGTGGTTATTCTCTCTTTAGAGTGAGATGTTTTAACCCATTTGGTTGCATGTTGCATGATGACTTAGGGTTGTTAAGAATATCCATTACATCCGCACAGTATTAAACATTTAGATGAATCACAGTCAAACTCCCATTGGCCAGGAAATCATCTTCTTCAAACGGTCTCCATATAGAAGGTTCAGGTACTTTCTTCTGGTTTTCTATTCTTCTTAAATAACTCTAAGACACCCAGTCACCGTTATTCGAACCAGATGCAGAAAAGAGGAAGGGTAAGTGATTAGATGGGATGGAAGGATGGAAAAGTTAAGAAGAAGAGTAGGAAAAGGAAGTGATAAATGCACATTGACCAAAGACAGCTTGCTATGAGACCTCAACGGAGACCTGGAAGGCCCCGAGGGGAAAAACAAGCGCAGGTGAAGGCGTGGTCTGGGGGAAGGCAGGTGTGTGCGTGTGTGCCCAATTGTCTTGGGCGTGATGGTGTAAAGTTTTTTGTAGACTGAGGCCGTTTCTGAAAAAGTTCGACTCCAGGTGTCGTAGAGAAGGGAGGGAGGTCAAAGCGTCTATCATTGAGGTGCCCTCGGGGGTGTTTTCAGAACAGCCTGGTCCTCAAGGCCATTCGAGGGAGTCAAATCGTAGATTAGGATGTTTGTTTTTCGCGAACAGACAAAACAATGGCTTGTCTGTTCTTAGTCCTCATATTCAATTCAATCTTCTTTTTCAGCAAACTTCTTCATAATGTGATCCATCTTGCGATTTAGCTCAGAAATCGCCACAGTCTGTGTTCCCACAGCCCTGCCCATACAGTGTTAGATGTAAATATAAACGGAATACAATGCAAATCCTTTTCAACCCATATTTGAATCCACAAAACAATGACTTGTCTGTTCTTAGTCCATGCCAGCTCTCTCAAATTCAATTCAATCTTCTTTTTCAGCAAACTTCTCCGTAATGTGATCCATCTTGCGATTTAGCTCAGAAATCGCCACAGTCTGTGTTCCCACAGCCCTGCCCAAACAGTGTTAGATGTAAATATAAACGGAATACAATGATTTGCAAATCCTTTTCAACCCATATTCAGTTAAATGCACTACAGAGACAAGATATTTGATGTTCAAACTCATTAACTTTTTTTTTGCAAATAATAATTAACTTAGAATTTCATGGCTGCAACACGTGACAAAGTAGTTGGGAAAGGGCATGTTCACCACTGTGTTACATCACCTTTTCTTTTAACAACACTCAAGTAACGTTTGGGAACTGAGGATATTAATTGTTGAAAATTTGAAAGTGGAATTCTTTCCCATTCTTTTTTTATGTAGAGCTTCAGTTGTTCAACAGTCCGGGGTCTCCGCTGTCGTATTTTACGCTTCATAATGCGCCACACATTTTCCATGGGGGACAGGTCTGGACTGCAGGCTGACCAGGAAAGTAACCGCACTCTTTTACTACGAAGCCACGCTGTTGTAACACGTGGCTTGGCATTGTTTTGCTGCAATAAACAGGGGCGTCCATGATAACTTTGCTTGGATGACAACATATGTTGTTCCAAAACCTGTATGGACCATTCAGCATTAATGGTGCCTTCACAGATGTGTAAGTTACCCATGCCTTGGGCACTAATACACCCCCATACCATCACAGATGCTGGCTTTTGAACTTTGCGCCTATAACAATCCGGATGGTTATTTTCCTCTTCGTTCCACAGTTTCCAAATATAATTTGAAATGTAGACTCGTCAGACCACAGAACACTTTTCCACTTTGCATCAGTCCAACTAAGATGAGCTCGGGCCCAGCGAAGCTGGCGGCGTTTCTGGGTGTTGTTGATAAATGGGTTTTGCTTTGCATAGTAGAGTTTTAACTTGCACTTACAGATGTAGCGACCAACTGTAGTTACTGACAGTGGAATAATGAAGTGTTCCTTAACCCGTGTGGGGATATCCTTTACACACTGATGTCGGTTTTTGATGCAATACCGCATGAGGGATCAAAGGTCCGTAATATCATCGCTTACGTGCAGTGATTTCTCCAGATTCTCTGAACCTTTTGATGATTTTACGGACCGTAGATGGTAAAATCCCTAAATTCCTTGCAATAGCTCGTTGAGAAATGTTGTTCTAAAACTGTTCGACACTTTGCTTACAAATTGGTGACTCTCACCCCCATCCGTGTTTGTGAATGACTTAGCATTTCATGGAAGCTGCTTTTATACCCAATCATGGCACCCACCTGTTCCCAATTAGCCTGCACACCTGTGGGATGTTCCAAATAAGCGTTTGATGAGCATTCCTCAACTTTATCCGTATTTATTTATCTTTTTCACGTGTTGCTGGCATCAAATTCTAAAGTTAATGATTATTTGCAACAACAACAGAAATGTTAATCAGTTTGAACATCAAATATGTTGTCTTTGTAGCATATTCAACTGAATATGGGTTGAAAATGATTCGCAAATCATTGCATTCTGTTTATATTTACATCTAACACAATTTCCCTACTCATATGGAAACGGGGTTTGTACATCATGAGCAATGATGAAGAACACTTCCTGTGGTGACGGGCATCAGTCGATGACTCTCTCACAAGCTGCGGAGGGCAAACTCATCAGACCCGGACTGTGTTTGGATCCCGGCTCCAACAGCTGAGAATGATGAGGCCTTTCAGTGGGAAAAGTCAGCCAAAGTCTCTTGTTCAAGCCCTCCTCCCTCAGTCCTCCTCCCTCAGCACCAGCTCGTCTTAGCACAAAGACCTTTCTTTGTCCCCGGGACAAGGCGGCTGGCAAGGCGAAGCACAATCGGCAGGTTTCCAGAGAAGGAAACTGCGCAGAAGCAGGGGGAACATAAACCGCCCTGAGTGACAGCACACAAACAATTAGCACTGACCGCCTTCCGGAGGGTTCTACTAATGACAGGCTTGCGCCATCTAATTATACACCCGGGTTCCTCTCTTCCTGAAAACCACTCGGATACTCCCAAATCTCACAGAACCGGTTGAGCGACTCGGCTAACAATGCACAATGGACTCTGTTGATGAAGGTGAAGGTGGGCAAGGTATCTCACCTGAGACCTGAGAACATGGCCGTAACTACCATTGACGACACCGAGGTCATGTCCTCTGTAATGTTCTAAGTGACAAAAAGATGATGCGACTGTTTGCAAATGATAAACTATGGGATGTGAGTCAGCTTACGTCAGCACCAGAAGTAGTAAAAGTCAGCTGTTCAGTTGGTGGGTTTTTCCCTTGTAATAAACGAGAAAGTTCTTCACTGCACATGTCAATGTTTACTTTTTGTACATAGGGCGTTCTACTGAATTAAAGCAAAGTGCTGTCCCTTAACCTTCGTCTTGTGTTAGGGTCGGCACCGACCCGTTTTAGTTTTTAAATGCATAAAAGAACCACATAAATGTATTTTTATGCATCAAGGCTTTTTGACTTTGTCAGGAACCTCTATTTCAACAAAATAAAACGTGTTTTTTTTGTTTCACTAAATTATAAAATGCTCTGGTTGAAATTATCACCTTGGTGTTGTTAGGGTCGGTTTCGACCCAGTTATAAAAATAAGACTATAAAGCAATAAGTAGAGCCAAAACTGAACACACTGACGGCCAGCTCCTCTCCCAATCATGTGAGCTTTAGGGGATTCTCATTTTACCTTGTTATCCAGTACAAAAACAAACAAATTTGAGGTCAATTCAGTATAGAGTTGTTGACTTGCAGAGTGCACATTTCCAATTTCCAGCATGCAAAAATGAAAAAAAAATTTACAGTGAGAGAAGTTCTGGATAATATTTTTGGTGAAAATGAGGTAGAGGACACAAAGCAGCATAGTGATAGTGATATGGATGATCAGGTTTCTCAATCAATCAATCAATGTTTACTTATATAGCCCTAAATCACTAGTGTCTCAAAGGGCTGCACAAACCACCACGACATCCTCGGTAGGCCCACATAAGGGCAAGGAAAACTCACACCCAGTGGGACATTGGTGACAATAATGACCCAGTGGGACGTCGGTGACAATGATGACTATGAGAACCTTAGAGAGGAGGAAAGCAATGGATGTCGAGCGGATCTAACATGATACTGTGAAAGTTCAATCCACAATGGATACAACACAGTCGCGAGAGTCCAGTCCAAAGAGGATCCAAGACACAGCAGCGAGAGTCCCATTCACAGCGGAGCCAGCAGGAAACCATCCCAAGCGTAGGCGGACCAGCAGCGCAGAGATGTCCCCAGCCGATACACAGGCGAGCAGTACATGGCCACCGGATCGGACCGGACCCCCTCCACACGGGAGAGTGGGACATAGAAGAAAAAGAAAAGAAACGGCAGATCAACTGGTCTAAAAAGGGAGTCTATTTAAAGGCTAGAGTATACAAATGAGTTTTAAGGTGAGACTTAAATGCTTCTACTGAGGTGGCATCGCGAACTGTTACCGGGAGGGTATTCCAGAGTACTGGAGCCCGAACGGAAAATGCTCTATAGCCCGCAGACTTTTTTTGGGCTTTGGGAATCACTAATAAGCCGGAGTCCTTTGAACGCAGATTTCTTGCCGGGACATATGGTACAATACAATCGGCAAGATAAGATGGAGCTAGACCGTGTAGTATTTTATACGTAAGTAGTAAAACCTTAAAGTCACATCTTAAGTGCACAGGAAGCCAGTGCAGGTGAGCCAGTACAGGCGTAATGTGATCAAACTTTCTTGTTCTTGTCAAAAGTCTAGCAGCCGCATTTTGTACCAACTGTAATCTTTTAATGCTAGACATGGGGAGACCCGAAAATAATACGTTACAGTAATCGAGACGAGGCGTAACAAACGCATGGATAATGATCTCAGCGTCTTTAGTGGACAGAATGGAGCGAATTTTAGCGATGTTACGGAGATGAAAGAAGGCCGTTTTAGTAACGCTTTTAATGTGTGCCTCAAAGGAGAGAGTTGGGTCGAAGATAATACCCAGATTCTTTACCGTGTCGCCTTGTTTAATTGTTTGGTTGTCAAATGTTAGAGTTGTATTATTAAATAGAGGTTGGTGTCTAGCAGGACACCTTTTTTTCTGAGGAGAAAAACAATGTGGAGTATCATCCAGAAGACACAGACACATCTGATGAGTCTGATGAGGAGGCCGCCGGTGGTGAGAAGAAGGACAATAACTTTTCAGGAGGATAGTTACCATGGTGGGCACAGTGAAGAAAAATAAACCTGTGCTGCATGCTGAAATATTCAAGGTGAAGGACAGGGCTCCTCCTCAAAGTTTGCTTTTACAGACACCACCACTGTTGTCTCATATTGTCCGAAAAAAAAAAAAAACGGAATGTGGTGCTTATGTATACTCTTCACAAAGATGCATCAGGAAGTGACAAAAACCCCACAATTGTCCTCAAGTATAACAAGAACAAAGGAGGAGTGGACAACCTGGACAAGCTGACTGCCACTTACACTTGCCAGCAAATGACCAGGAGATGGCCAATGGTTGTGTTTTACAACATCCTCGATACGTCTGCATGTCATGCAACTGAAAAAATGGTTTGATATTAATAAGTTTAAGGTTTTACTACTTACGTATAAAATACTACACGGTCTAGCTCCAGCCTATCTTGCCGATTGTATTGTACCGTATGTCCCGGCAAGAAATCTGCGTTCAAAAGACTCCGGCTTATTAGTGATTCCTAGAGCTCAAAAAAAGTCTGCGGGCTATAGAGCGTTTTCCGTTCGGGCTCCAGTACTCTGGAATGCCCTCCCGGTAACAGTTCGAGATGCCACCTCAGTAGAAGCATTTAAGTCTCATCTTAAAACTCATCTGTATACTCTAGCCTTTAAATAGACCTCCTTTTTAGACCAGTTGATCTGCCGCTTCTTTTCTTTCTCCTATGTCCCCCCCTCCCTTGTGGAGGGGGTCCGGTCCGATGACCATGGATGAAGTACTGACTGTCCAGAGTCGAGACCCAGGATGGACCGCTCGTCGGGACCCAGGATGGACCGCTCGCCTGTATCGGTTGGGGACATCTCTACGCTGCTGATCCGCTTGAGATGGTTTCCTGTGGACGGGACTCTCACTGCTGTCTTGGAGCCACTATGGATTGAACTTTCACAGTATCATGTTAGACCCGCTCGACATCCATTGCTTTCGGTCCCCTAGAGGGGGGGGGTTGCCCACATCTGAGGTCCTCTCCAAGGTTTCTCATAGTCAGCATTGTCACTGGCGTCCCACTGGATGTGAATTCTCCCTGCCCACTGGGTGTGAGTTTTCCTTGCCCTTTTGTGGGTTCTTCCGAGGATGTTGTAGTCGTAATGACTTGTGCAGTCCTTTGAGACATTTGTGATTTGGGGCTATATAAATAAACATTGATTGATTGATTGAAGTTATCATTAAATGATAAGAAAACTAAATTTATGGTGTTTAGTGGTACAAGGACAAATTGTGAAGCAAAATTAAAGTTAAATCATGTGGAAATTGATAGAGTATATGAAACTAAATTCTTGGGAATAATAATTGATCATAAACTGTGTTGGAAACCGCATAATGAATATATAAAAGGAAAAATATCCAAATCTATTGCTATTCTTTATAAAGTAAGACACATGCTGAATAAGACATGCCTGCATATGTTGTATTATTCTTTTATTTTTCCATATTTAACGTATTGTGTTGAAATTTGGGGAAATGTTTAGAAAACAAACATAGACCCAATAATAAAACTTCAAAAAAGGGTCATTAGAATAATACACAAAGCGTGCTACTATGAACATACCAATCCATTATTTATGAGTTCAAATGTATTAAAATTTTCAGACATTGTGTTTTTAAAAACAATGGAAATTATGTTTCGAGTCAAAAACAACAGCCTTCCAGCTTGTATTCGCAGGCTATTTCATTTAAGAGGAGAAAACTATAATTTACGGGGGATATCGATTTTTGAAATAGGTAAAGCGAGAACAAATATAAAATACAAATGTATTACAGTTTTAGGAGTTAAATGGTGGAACAAGCTCAGTGATGAGCTGAAGACATGCAATTCTTTGGTAAGGTTTAAGAAAACATTGTCTCATCTTAAAACTCATCTGTATACTCTAGCCTTTAAATAGACCTCCTTTTTAGACCAGTTGATCTGCCGCTTCTTTTCTTTCTCCTATGTCCCCCCCTCCCTTGTGGAGGGGGTCCGGTCCGATGACCATGGATGAAGTACTGACTGTCCAGAGTCGAGACCCAGGATGGACCGCTCGTCGGGACCCAGGATGGACCGCTCGCCTGTATCGGTTGGGGACATCTCTACGCTGCTGATCCGCTTGAGATGGTTTCCTGTGGACGGGACTCTCACTGCTGTCTTGGAGCCACTATGGATTGAACTTTCACAGTATCATGTTAGACCCGCTCGACATCCATTGCTTTCGGTCCCCTAGAGGGGGGGGGGGGTTGCCCACATCTGAGGTCCTCTCCAAGGTTTCTCATAGTCAGCATTGTCACTGGCGTCCCACTGGATGTGAATTCTCCCTGCCCACTGGGTGTGAGTTTTCCTTGCCCTTTTGTGGGTTCTTCCCAGGATGTTGTAGTCGTAATGATTTGTGCAGTCCTTTGAGACATTTGTGATTTGGGGCTATATAAATAAACATTGATTGATTGATTGATTGATTGAAAGGTGAAATGATTGAAAATTATAACATATAGTCACAATTACTTTCATCCCATTGATTTTTGATTTATTTATTTGTTTATGTTGATGTTCCAGGCAATCTAATTTTCTGTGAAGGTATAGGATAGGCAAATATAAGCTTTGGCTTCAGCCTATTCCTTTTTTGGTCACTCTTTTTCTTTTCTTTCGTGTGTAAATGTGCATTATTGTATACATAGAACATGTACTGTAAAACTGATCACACACAATGGTTGATTGATTTGATTTGATTGATTATATGACCGAAATAAACTTATTTCATTCCAAAAAATTCATTCATTTGTGTTGTGGACCCACATCTACCAAGGGTGAAACTCAACCAAAAAAAAAAAAAAGGGAGAGAATGTTTCTTGAGGAGCGGAAAATTCCCTTGTCAAGCCACACATTGAGCAAAGAGTACGGGTGCCCAGAGACCCAGACACTTGTGCCTTGGTCAGACAGTCAATCAATCAATCAATCAATGTTTACTTATATAGCCCTAAATCACTAGTGTCTCAAAGGGCTGCACAAACCACTACGACATCCTCGGTAGGCCCACATAAGGGCAAGGAAAACTCACACCCAGTGGGACGTCGGTGACAATGATGACTATGAGAACCTTGGAGAGGACGAAAGCAATGGATGTCGAGCGGATCTAACATGATACTGTGAAAGTTCAATCCATAATGGATCCAACACAGTCGTGAGAGTCCAGTCCAAAGCGGATCCAACACAGCAGCGAGAGTCCCGTTCACAGCGGAGCCAGCAGGAAACCATCCCAAGCGTAGGCGGACCAGCAGCGCAGAGATGTCCCCAGCCGATACACAGGCGAGCAGTACATGGCCACCGGATCGGACCGGACCCCCTCCACACGGGAGAGTGGGACATAGAAGAAAAAGAAAAGAAACGGCAGATCAACTGGTCTAAAAAGGGAGTCTATTTAAAGGCTAGAGTATACAAATGAGTTTTAAGGTGAGACTTAAATGCTTCTACTGAGGTAGCATCTGGAACTGTTACCGGGAGGGCATTCCAGAGTACTGGAGCCCGAACGGAAAACGCTCTATAGCCCGCAGACTTTTTTTGGGCTTTGGGAATCACTAATAAGCCGGAGTCCTTTGAACGCAGATTTCTTGCCGGGACAGCTGCAGAGCTTGCCTAG
Source organism: Nerophis ophidion (assembly GCF_033978795.1). Taxonomy (NCBI): domain Eukaryota; kingdom Metazoa; phylum Chordata; class Actinopteri; order Syngnathiformes; family Syngnathidae; genus Nerophis; species Nerophis ophidion. Next base: position 6,312,595 of record NC_084632.1, read on the forward strand.
CACTCTGTCCACTTCATCATCAACACAAAGAGCATCTACGCCAGCATCCTCCTCAGCCAGCTCTGCCTCAACACCAACCAAAACAGCCAGCACCACAACTCCTCTCAGGCCACCTGATTCTCAAAGAAAGAGGTGTCAGGTCTGCCCAAGCAGTAAGGAGAGAAAGACAAACTTATTGTGCTTCAACTGCAAGAAATATCTCTGCAAAGAACACACTAAAGGTGTCACTTGTTGCCATACCTGCATGTAAACACACACATATACACATGCAAGTTCTTGCTCACAGAGACTTTTACTCTGATTTAGTTCTTTTATTAGTTTAAGAACTAGTAATCTATTTCAATTGGTTTGATTTGCTTAATTGGTTGTTATTTGCTTGATGTTGAAGCTCTGCTGCCGAAAAGAATATTTTTTAGCCTTTTTCTTGAAGTAAATATATATGGGTCGAAATTGACCCGTAACACCATGGATGTTACTATAGTTAAAATTATTCAAATGAAAAAATAAATAAAACAAATTTATTTAAGAGATGTGTTGTAATACCCCTCAGTAATGGTCAGGTAACACAACAACCTTTTTTTTATTTATACGATTCTCTTGAAGTTCGTTTTACCATTTTTTTCAATTGAAATCGAGGGGTATACTGACAAAAAAAAAGGCCCAATGGCCCACACCAAAAATATTAAAACCAATATTTTCATGGATAAGGAAACCTAACAAGGTAACCAAGAGATGAGAAACAAATTTGATGATAGATAATTGTTTTTAGTGTATTTTACAGCTGATTTAAGACATGGGTCAAAACCGACCCGTTAACATAAGACATGGTAACAGAAAGCTAACACAAGAGGAAGGTTGAAGGGGAACATTATCACAATTTCTGAAGGGTTAAATAAAACCAATAAAAATCAGTTCCCAGTGACTTATGTTGTTTTTCTCAAAAAACGAAATATCCCAAAAAACGGCTTCAAAGTGACGGCCTCAGTATATCCACCCGTCCATTATCCTGTGTCGTCACTGCGTGAAACCACCAGAAACGAACATGGCGGATAGCACCGAAAGGTATAGCGATATTAGCTTTGATTCAGACTCGGATTTCAGCGGCGTAAGCGATTCGACAGATTACGCATGTATTGAAACGGATGGTTGGAGCGTGGAGGCAGGTAGCGAAAACGAAATTGAAGAAGAAACTGAAGCTATTGAGCCATATCGCTTTGAACCGTATACAAGCCGACACGACAGCCAGCGACACGGGAGGAAGCGAGGACGAATTTGGCGATCGCCTTCGAACCAACGATTAGTATGTGTTTGTTTGGCATTAAATGTGAGTGGAGGGAAATGCTGGATGCAAATATAGCTACAAATGAGGCATAATGATGCAATATGTACATACAGCTAGCCTAAATAACATGTTAGCATCGATTAGCTTGCAGTCATGTCGTGACCAAGTATGTCTGATTAGCACATAAGTCAATAACATCAACAAAACTCACCTTTGTGATTTCGTTGACTTTATGGTTGGAAATGCATCTGCTATGAGTGTCGCAGGATATCCACACATTCTTGCCATCTCTGTCGTAGCATAGCTGTCGTCGGTAAAGTGTGCGGAACAAACGAGGGACTTTCGCATCTTTTGACCACCGTTGCAACTTGAATCCGTCTCTGTTGGTGTTGTTACAACCTCCGACTAGGTGTGATGTCTCCAAGGTACCGGAAAACAGTTGAAAAAACAGAAAATAACAGAGCTGATTTGACTTGGTGTGTGTAATGTGTTGGAGAAAATGGCGGAATTGCTTCACGATGTGACGTCACGGCTGAAAGGTCATCGCTCTGACAGGCGAAAAACTGAAAGGTGTTTAAAATCGCCAAATTCACCCTTTTAGAGTTCGGAAATCGGTTAAAAAAACATATGGTCTTTTTTCTGCAACATCAAGTTATATATTGAGGCTTACATAGGTCTGGTGATAATGTTCCCCTTCAACCAAAAAAAAGGGTTCCATCCATCCATTTTCTACCGCCCATTCCCTTTTGGGGTCGCTGGCGCCTATCTCAGCTACAATCGGGCGGAAGGCGGTGTACACCCTGGACAAGTCGCCACCTCATCGCAGGGCCAACAAGTGTTCAGACATGCATTTTTACTTACTTTATATTATGATTTGTTTGAACCCATGACATTAATTAGACTTATACAAACTTTAATAATCCACAATCAATCAATGTTCGCCTATACAGCCCTGAATCACCAGTGTCTCAAAGGGCTGTACGAGCCACAACGACATCCTTGGCTGAGATCCCACATCAGAGCAAGGAAAAACTTAACCCGGTGGGATGACAATGAGAAACCTTGGAAGGAGACCGGTGCAATGGACACTGAGTGGATCTAGCATAATATTGTGAGAGTCCAGTCCATAGTGGATCCAACATAATAGTCCAGTCCATAGTGGATCTAACATAATAGTGGGAGTCCAGTCCATAGTGGATCTAACATAATGGTGGGAGTCCAGTCCATAGTGGATCTGAAATAATAGTGTGAGAGTCCAGTCCATAGTGGATCCAACATAATAGTCCAGTCCATAGTGGATCTAACATAATAGTGGGAGTCCAGTCCATAGTGGATCTAACATAATGGTGGGAGTCCAGTCCATAGTGGATCTGAAATAATAGTGTGAGAGTCCAGTCCATAGAGGATCCAACATAATAGTCCAGTCCATAGTGGATCTAACATAATAGTGAGAGTCCAGTCCATAGTGGATCCAACATAATAGTGAGAGAGTCCAGTCCATAGTGGATCTAACATAATAGTGTGGGAGTCCAGTCCATAGTGGATCTAACATAATAGTGTGAGAGTCCAGTCCATAGTGGATCTAACATAATAGTGAGAGTCCAGTCCATAGTGGATCTAACATAATAGTGGGAGTCCAGTCCATAGTGGATCTAACATAATAGTGAGAGTCCAGTCCATAGTGGATCTAACATAATAGTGGGAGAGTCCAGTTATAGTGGATTTAACATAATAGGGAGAGTCCAGTCGATAGTGGATCCAACATAATAGTGAGAGAGTCCAGTCCATAGTGGATCTAACATAATAGTGTGAGAGTCCAGTCCATAGTGGATCTAAAATAATAGTGAGAGTCCAGTCCATAGTGGATCTAACATAATAGTGAGAGTCCAGTCCATAGTGGATCCAACATAATAGTCCAGTCCATAGTGGATCTAACATAATAGTGGGAGTCCAGTCCATAGTGGATCTAACATAATAGTGAGAGTCCAGTCCATAGTGGATCTAACATAATAGTGGGAGAGTCCAGTCCATAGTGGATCTAACATAATAGTGGGAGAGTCCAGTCCATAGTGGATCTAACATAATAGTGTGAGTCCAGTCCATAGTGGATCTAACATAATAGTGAGAGTCCAGTCCTAGTGGATCTAACATAATAGTGTGAGAGTCCAGTCCATAGTGGATCTAACATAATAGTGAGAGTCCAGTTATAGTGGATTTAACATAATAGGGAGAGTCCAGTCCATAGTGGATCCAACATAATAGTGAGAGAGTCCAGTCCATAGTGGATCTAACATAATAGTGTGAGAGTCCAGTCCATAGTGGATCTAACATAATAGTAGGAGTCCAGTCCATAGTGGATCTAACATAATAGTGAGAGTCCAGTCCATAGTGGACCCAACATAATAGTCCAGTCCATAGTGGATCTAACATAATAGTGGAAGTCCAGTTATAGTGTATTTAACATAATAGGGAGAGTCCAGTCCATAGTGGATCTAACATAATAGTGGGAGTCCAGTCCATAGTGGATCTAACATAATATTGTGAGAGTCCAGTCCATAGTGGATCCAACATAATAGTCCAGTCCATAGTGGATCTAACATAATAGTGGGAGTCCAGTCCATAGTGGATCTAGCATAATATTGTGAGAGTCCAGTCCATAGTGGATCCAACATAATAGTCCAGTCCATAGTGGATCTAACATAATAGTGGGAGTCCAGTCCATAGTGGATCTAACATAATAGTGGAAGTCCAGTCCATAGTGGATCAAACATAATATTGTGGGAGTCCAGTCCATAGTGGATCTAATATAATAGTATGAGAGTCCAGTCCATAGTGGATCTAATATAATAGTGTGAGAGTCCAGTCCATAGTGGATTTAACATAATAGTGAGAGTCCAGTCCATAGTGGATCTAACATAATAGTGAGAGTCCAGTCCATAGTGGATCTAACATAATAGTGAGAGTCCAGTCCATAGTGGATCTAACATAATAGTGTGAGAGTCCAGTCCATAGTGGATCTAACATAATAGTGAGAGTCCAGTCCATAGTGGATCTAATATAATAGTGTGAGAGTCCAGTCCATAGTGGATTTAACATAATAGTGAGAGTCCAGTCCATAGATGATCTAATATAATAGTATGAGAGTCCAGTCCATAGTGGATCTAATATAATATTGTGAGAGTCCAGTCCATAGTGGATCTAATATAATAGTATGAGAGTCCAGTCCATAGTGGATCTAATATAATAGTGTGAGAGTCCAGTCCATAGTGGATTTAACATAATAGTGAGAGTCCAGTCCATAGTGGATCTAACATAATAGTGAGAGTCCAGTCCATAGTGGATCTAACATAATAGTGTGAGAGTCCAGTCCATAGTGGATCTAACATAATAGTGAGAGTCCAGTCCATAGTGGATCTAACATAATAGTGTGAGAGTCCAGTCCATAGTGGATCCAACATAATAGCGAGAGAGTCCAGTCCATAGTGGATCTAACATAATAGTGAGAGTCCAGTCCATAGTGGATCTAACATAATAGTGAGAGAGTCCAGTCCATAGTGGATCTAACATAATAGTGTGAGTCCAGTCCATAGTGGATCTAACATAATAGTGAGAGTCCAGTCCATAGTGGATCTAACATAATAGTGAGAGTCCAGTCCATAGTGGATTTAATATAATAGTGTGAGAGTCCAGTCCATAGTGGATTTAACATAATAGTGAGAGTCCAGTCCATAGTGGATCTAACATAATAGTGAGAGTCCAGTCCATAGTGGATCTAACATAATAGTGAGAGTCCAGTCCATAGTGGATCTAACATAATAGTGAGAGTCCAGTCCATAGTGGATCTAACATAATAGTGAGAGTCCAGTCCATAGTGGATCCAACATAATAGTGAGAGTCCAGTCCATAGTGGATCTAACATAATAGTGTGAGAGTCCAGTCCATAGTGGATCTAACATAATAGTGAGAGTCCAGTCCATAGTGGATCTAACATAATAGTGTGAGAGTCCAGTCCATAGTGGATCCAACATAATAGCGAGAGAGTCCAGTCCATAGTGGATCTAACATAATAGTGAGAGTCCAGTCCATAGTGGATCTAACATAATAGTGAGAGAGTCCAGTCCATAGTGGATCTAACATAATAGTGAGAGTCCAGTCCATAGTGGATCTAACATAATAGTGGGAGAGTCCAGTCCATAGTGGATCTAACATAATAGTGGGAGAGTCCAGTCCATAGTGGATCTAACATAATAGTGTGAGTCCAGTCCATAGTGGATCTAACATAATAGTGAGAGTCCAGTCCTAGTGGATCTAACATAATAGTGTGAGAGTCCAGTCCATAGTGGATCTAACATAATAGTGAGAGTCCAGTTATAGTGGATTTAACATAATAGGGAGAGTCCAGTCCATAGTGGATCCAACATAATAGTGAGAGAGTCCAGTCCATAGTGGATCTAACATAATAGTGAGAGTCCAGTCCATAGTGGATCTAACATAATAGTGAGAGTCCAGTCCATAGTGGATCCAACATAATAGTGAGAGTCCAGTCCATAGTGGATTTAATATAATAGTGTGAGAGTCCAGTCCATAGTGGATTTAACATAATAGTGAGAGTCCAGTCCATAGTGGATCTAACATAATAGTGAGAGTCCAGTCCATAGTGGATCTAACATAATAGTGAGAGTCCAGTCCATAGTGGATCTAACATAATAGTGAGAGTCCAGTCCATAGTGGATCTAACATAATAGTGAGAGTCCAGTCCATAGTGGATCTAACATAATAGTGAGAGTCCAGTCCATAGTGGATCTAACATAATAGTGTGAGAGTCCAGTCCATAGTGGATCTAACATAATAGTGAGAGTCCAGTCCATAGTGGATCTAACATAATAGTGTGAGAGTCCAGTCCATAGTGGATCCAACATAATAGCGAGAGAGTCCAGTCCATAGTGGATCTAACATAATAGTGAGAGTCCAGTCCATAGTGGATCTAACATAATAGTGAGAGAGTCCAGTCCATAGTGGATCTAACATAATAGTGTGAGTCCAGTCCATAGTGGATCTAACATAATAGTGAGAGTCCAGTCCATAGTGGATCTAACATAATAGTGAGAGTCCAGTCCATAGTGGATCTAACATAATAGTGAGAGTCCAGTCCATAGTGGATTTAATATAATAGTGTGAGAGTCCAGTCCATAGTGGATTTAACATAATAGTGAGAGTCCAGTCCATAGTGGATCTAACATAATAGTGAGAGTCCAGTCCATAGTGGATCTAACATAATAGTGTGAGAGTCCAGTCCATAGTGGATCTAACATAATAGTGTGAGAGTCCAGTCCATAGTGGATCTAACATAATAGTGAGAGTCCAGTCCATAGTGGGGCCAGCAGGAGATCATCTTGAGCAGAGACAGGTCAGCAGCGCAGAGACGTCCCCAACTGATGCACAGATGAGTGGTCCAGCCTGGGTCCCGACTTTGGACAATATGCGCCTCATCTGTGGTCACCACAGAATCTGTGCAAAAAGAAACGGCAGATCAACTGGTCTAAAAAAAGGGAAATTGTTTAAAATCATCAAGGATTCATCAGCCAGGCAGCAAAGGAAGACTAACCCAAGACCTGGAGGTCAAAGACTACGTTTACAGCTTACTGTTTCATGTGATTCTTCATCAGGCTCCTGTATTAACACACACTCTTTGGGGCCCCAAAGTGGCCCCAAAGTGGCCCCGATGGATAAAGTGAAAATAAAGGAAGTTGACCAGGTTCTTTAAATGAGGAAGCAAGTCTCTACTTCAGGAGAAAACAGATCAGCGTGTTATTGAGTTCATGCCGTGGAGGAAGTAGTCAGATGCTGGAAAACAACTGAAGGAGGAAGAAAAAAAAAACAGAATTGAAAAAAGGAAAGTGAATGACGTAGCTCCACCAAAAGATGACGTAAAAGTCGCCAACAGGTCGCATTGCCGTTTTATTGGCTTATTTTTTTACATTTTACAAGCTTTTTGTCAAAACCCTATTTTTGGGGTCAAAAATACAAAATATACAATATTTTTACCAAAAAGATTTTCAAAGTGGAATATTTGATGTGAATTAATTGGATGCTAAATGGGTCAATATTTCATAGCAAAATGTATTTGAATTTATTGTTGTTTTTTTGTTTTGTTTTTAGCAAAGACAGTTATTAAATTCCGTTAAAATTCTTGGGGAACCAAAAGTGTCCCACTCATAAAAAGGTTCATGCTTCTGAATTTATTTTTTATTTTTCATTCAACACTTAAATCTCTATATCAGCTTCAGATAATATATTGTGTAATTAGTTTATTGTATTTATTATAGCAATCAGTAGAATAATTAGTATAATTAGTATTTGTATATAAGTAGTATGTCATTTTTTTAACAATTTTCACATTTTTGTTGTATTTGTCCTTTTTGTTCTTAAATCAATCAATAATTTATAGAAACATTGATTTTGATTCATTATTATTTTTTGAGGAATTATTTAAAAAATGGTGTTATTAAAGTCAACAATACAACTTTTTCTCGTCGCATTTCACCTATTTGCTCTTTTATTCCACTTTTTTTTGTTTAAAAAAAAAGAGATATATATATATATATATATATATATATATATATATTTCAGTGTTTTTAGAAGGTTTTAACGCAGGGGTCGGGAACCTTTTTGGCTAAGAGAGCCAAGAAGCCAAATATTTCAAAATGTATTTCCATAAGAGTGAAGTGAATTGTATTTATATAGCGCTTTTTCTCTAGTGACTCAAAGCGCTTTACATAGCGAAACCCAATATCTAAGTTACATTCAAACCAGTGTGGGTGGCACTGGGATCAGGTGGGTAAAGTGTCTTGCCCAAGGACACAACGGCAGTGACTAGGATGGTGGAAGCGGGAATCGAACCTGGAACCCTCAAGTTGCTGACACGGCCACTCTACCAACCGAGCTAAACCGCCCCAGAAGAGCCATATAATATTTTTTTTAACACTGAACACAACTAAACGTATGCATTTTTAAGTAAGACCAACAAATTCTAGAGTATAATAGGTCTCTTGTTCTTTGTAATAACATTGTTATTCTGAAGCTAACTGTGGAGGGGGCGTGGCCTGCGGGCCTGCAGCGAAGCCGGGTGTTGCCCCGATCAGGCTCGAAATCAGTGACAGGTGCGTAGAAGGCCCACCTGGGCCTTGTTATCTAATCACCTGTCGCTCTGTTATAAGCAGCAGACAGGAGGAGAGACGGGGTTGGAGCTGGAGCCAGAGCACGAGCAAGGACGACAGAGAAAAAGACAATTGCTGGAAAGCAAGTGAGAGACTAATTGAAAAATAAAACAATATTGTAACCCTGAAACAGGCTCTCAGGTCGGTGCTTTGGGGTCTGAAGAACCCCTAGGAGGGCAAGCCCCACACTAACCACACTAATAAATAACTTCTTACCATTAACGCAACTTCTTGAACAGCTGCGGTAGAAAACGGATGGATGGATTAAAAATGCATGAGAATGTTTTATATTTTGAACGTTATTTTCAACACTGTGATTACAAGTGGAATTATTCATTATTTATCGTGTTAAGCAAAGTCAGCTCAGATTTATCCGAGAGCCAGATGCAGTCATCAAAAGAGCCACATCTGGCTCTAGAGCCATAGGTTCCCTACCCCTGGTTTAACGGCTGCAGGCCGGTAAAACCTCAGCTGCGGGCCTCAAATGGCCCCCGGGCCACACTTTGGACACCCCTGGTTTAAGGCTTTAAACGACTTAGTGTAGACTTGGCCTGAGAACCCATCCATTTTCTACCGCGTGTCCTAATCGGGGTCGCTGGAGCCTATGTCAGCTGCATTTGGGCGGAAGGCGGTGTAAACCCCGGACAAGTCGCCACCCCATCCCAGGGCCTCAGAACCATCCGGCAGTAACTATTGAGCAAGCAAGACTGACCTTGGCTTTGAGCCAGTGATTGGAAGAAAAAGTATTCCAACAATACGACAGTGAAGGCCGATACAGCTGTGGATGGGTACGCTGCGTGCTGATGCCAGGTTTCATCCCACCAGACCGGGAACTTAACAAGCAAGCATCCGTCAGTAAAAATTGTGCAATTACGACAAACGCTGGATTTGTGCCAATGAGAAAAAAAAATGTCTCTACCCACGGCCTCCATTATCAAAAAAAACAAAAAACAAATTTGACAAAATCTGAAAGACGTCCCTCCGAAGTCTTTACCAGCCACACCTGGCTCCCTCTTCCCTCGATACAGAAACTGTGACAACAGATACACCGGTAGAGGAAAAACCAGGTTTGATCACACAAGTCAGAGATCACAACCTCCAAAGCTGGCAAAAAATCATCAATTTTTAGGGCTAATTTCTAAGGATCAAGCAGGCAATTACTGCCTGTTCCATCCATCCATCCGTCTTTTTCCGCTTATCTGAGGTGGGTCGCGGGGGCAGCAGCCTAAGCAGGGAAACCCAGACTTCCCTCTCCCCAGCCACTTCGTCTAGCTCTTCCCGGGGGATCCCGAGGCGTTCCCAGGCCAGCCGGGAGACATAGTCTTCCCAACGTGTCCCGGGTCTTCCCCGTGGCCTCCTACCGGTTGGACGTGCCCTAAACACCTCCCCAGGGAGGGGTTCAGGTGGCATCCTGACCAAATGCCTGAACCACCTCGGCTCCTCTCCATGTGGAGGAGCAGCGGCTTTACTTTGAGTTCCTCCCGGATGGCAGAGCTTCTCACCCTATCTCTAAGGGAGAGACCCAAACTCATTTGGGCCGCTTGTACCCGTGATCTTATCCTTTCGGTCATAACCCAAAGCTCATGACCATAGGTGAGGATGGGAACGTGGATCGGCCGGTAAATTGAGAGCTTTGCCTTCCGGCTCAGCTCCTTCTTCACCACAACAGATCGATACAGGGTCCGCATTACTGAAGACGCCGCCTGTCAACCTCACAACCCACTCTTCCCCAACTCGTGAACAAGACTCCAAGGTACTTCAACTCCTCGACTTGGGGCAGGGTCTCCTCCCCAACCCATACTGCCTGTTATTTCCAAAATTTTAAAAAACATTATTGTAAAATAGCTAGGTGAATATCTTGGAGGCGGTAGAACAGCTTTCGTGCGACTGGCCGTAAGGATTTGTGATTAATAATAATAATAGATTATATTTGTAAAAGCACTTCACATTGAACAAACCACCTTAAAGTGCTACGGTGCGTTTGAAAAAACAACAAGTAAATCATCAAGTAAAATTAAATAAAAACTTATAGCTTAATAGGTAGAACTAGAACACATTCTAACAAAAGGCTTATTTTTAAAAAAGGAAGAATTGTTAAGCCTTTTAAAAAAAAAAAAAGCATCCACAGTCTGTGGTGCCCTCAGGTGGTCAGGGAGAACGTTCCACAGACTGGGATTTTTGGACGTAAAAGAAAACTGTAACGAACATGTGTACATTCAGTGGCTCCTAAGCGGTGCATCGGTCTTTTCAAAATGCTGTCGCCATTTTTTGCAGAACCAACAATCATTTCTGAGAATGCAGTCTGTATGTGGAGCTTTTTTCAAAATTTGTTGTGAACACACACGCTAAGGCCCAATCCCAATGTAACCCCTGACTCACTACAACTAGCCCTCACCCATGACCATTACACCCTCAAAATGAAGCAACACATTTTACAGTTTTGTAATCTTCCCCAAGAATTGAGACACCACTTTGTTACATCACTGCTTAGTTTATGTTTGGGCTTGTCAGAGGCCACTTAGTCATCTTTGCACATTTGTCCCACCAAGGACACTATAATGTTGGTACCAAAATGTACATCCTTATGTATTTCAATACTTTGAATTTTCTTTTTAGTTGAGTCTTTTTAAGCTCAAAGACAGATATGTTCTGCATCAGATTATATCTAAATAGCTCATTTCCATCTGCAGTCCCGAGTTACCTAAATTAAAGGGACACACGAACATGCAATAACATAACAATACAATTATAATATAGCACGTAATCAAATTAAGACAAGTCATAAAATGCCCTTTCATTGACACATACTTAGACGTTCCAAGCACACCCCTCCTTTACATCAGAACATGTAGACAATACATGTTCTTACTACTCAGTGGCCTAGTGGTTAGAGCAGGGGGGGTCAAACACACGACCCGTGGGCCGGATCAGGTTTTATCCGGCCCGCCTGATGAGTTTGCCAAGTATAAAAACGAGTTGCATTTTTTATTTTTTGATGAAAGAAACTGCTGTTCTGAATGTGTCCACTGGATGTCACAATAGCAATTCTGTAAGGACCAGCAAGAGGTACAAAGTAAAGCGTGGAAACTTAAAGACCTACAGAAACCCACTACTACCCACCACGCAGTCTGATATTTATATATCAATGATGAAATATTAACATTGCAACACATGCCAATACGGCCTTTTTAGTTTACTAAATTGCGATTTTAAATTTCGCGCCGAAGTATCCTTGCTCAAACGTCGCGGTATGACGTCATGCATTGTAGAGGACATTTTGTTACAGAACCGTTCCCAGCTATTAAGTCGTCTGTTTTCATCGCGTACTTCCACAGTATTCTGGACATCTGTGTTGCTGAATCTTTTGCAATTTCTTCAATGAATAATGGAGACGTCAAAGAAGAAAGCTGCAGCAAAAATATGGCAATATCACAAAATGATCAAGTATGACACATAGAATGGACCTGCTATCCCCGTTTAAATAAGAAAATCTCATTTCAGTAAGCCTTTAATGCAACACTTGCCTTGACCTTAAAAAGTTCCAATGACCTGCCATGAAAACTTGCATTCAGAACCATCCAGCAGTAACTATTGTGCAATCCAGACTAACGCTGGCTTCGGACCAATGGGGGGGAAAAAACCTGTGCATCCGCGGCTTTCGTTTTGAAAAACCCTCAAACCCTGATCTAATAAAACGTGAAAGACGTCCCTTTGAAGTCTTTAACCACTGCAACTCTCTCCATCCTCCCACATATGTTGAACCACAGAAACAAACATGCACATGTTCTAGGAGGCTGGCTCGGAGTCTAGAATACATCTCCGGGTCATAGCTGCTGAAAAGGCTCAACTTGAATGTGTTTATGATTAAGTGTGTGTGTGTGTGTGTGTGTGTGTGTGTGTGTGTGTGTGTGTGTGTGTGTGTTTCTACCCTTCTTGAGACAAGGAAAAGTAGATTCCATATGAGGACCGGTGAACAAGTTAGGACTTAAATCATGGTCCCAATATGGAAAACAATTGCATCTGATAGAGAATGTCTCATTTGCACCCCTGGTAGTGAAATCTGTCAAAATGAGGGTGGCCCTTAAAAATTAAGGATTTTTCCAAATTGGTTTTAAAAGTGCTTCCCCTCTGGTCAACATATGAAATATGGCCACAATTTATACAAAGATAAAATAAATATGTGTATAGAAAGATACTGTAATAACTTGAAGTAAATAATGAAAATTAAAACCAATTACAAACAAAAAATGCAACAACAAAAAAAGTAATACTTAAAAGCAGTCTCTTTGTCACAATGTGTGGACTTTTTCTTTTAAAATTGGGAACAATTTCTACTATTCTTTCTTTTTCTGTAATATTGCACTATTTTCTCGTAAAATTATTACTTTTTTCCGTAAAATTATTTTCTTTTTTCCATAAAATTACTACTTTTTTATGTAAAATTTGTCATATGAAATTCTGACTTTTTACCACAATATTGCCAAATAACTTTTGTTATCATTTTGCCAAGTAAAATTGCCAACATTTTAAAGTTTTCTAACAAAATTGTGACTTTTGTCGGGTAAAATTACGACTCTTTCCATAAAATTGGCAACATTTCAAGCTTTTCTTGTAAAACTACGATGGTTACTGAGTAAAATTCAAACGGTTGTCATAAAATCGCGCCAATGTCCAGTTTTTCGTATAAAAGCTTGACTTGTGTTGAATAAAATGACGACTTTTATTATACTACTGCCAAAATTCAACGTTTTTCTTTTGAAGTTGTGACCTTTTTCTTGTGAAATTCAAACTCATTTTAGTATGCGCCTGCCTAGAATTACTGCTGGCTCAAACTTGTTTCGCAAAATAATTAGCGCATGCTTAGCATTACCGCCGGCTAAGGATTAACACCGGGTCAAACTCGTTTCGCAAAATATTATTTTTATTAGCGCATGTCTAGAATTTCCGCCGGGTCAAACTCGTTTCGCCAAATAATTAGCATATGCCTAGAATTTCCACCGGGTCAAACTCGTCACGTCACGAGTGACACTTCACCTGTCAGCCTTTTCAAAATGGAGGAGGATGATTTCAATCACTAGAAATCGCATAAAGGGAAGAAAATTAAGAGCTATTCAGTGGGATTTAAGGTCCAAGCTATTGAATATGCTAAAAAGAACAGTAAGCAGCTATGTTTTATTAATATACCGTAGCTGCGTGTGTCAAATATAAGTCATTAAATGACTCCCGCCTCCTGGTGGTAGAGGGCGCTAGTGATCCTTCTTGCGACTACTCGGCTGCAGAAGAAGTGACAACAAGCAGCAAGAGTGAGCAGCGATCGTTTATTTTTTCCTCTCGCTTGCACTTTTAACATGGAGGATTACATATCTAAAATGAACCAGTTTTCTAAACTGGACTTTCGATCGAAGCAAGAGGTAATAAAGGAAGATCTCCATCGAGACAGAGAGACTTTTAAAACTGAAGAAAGATAAGGAAGACTTCTATAAACAAGTTATCGATGCTTTTGATCAGAAGGAGCTGCGCATGGACTTCATTTATAAGTAAAGGTGAGACCATAATAACGTTTTTTTTTTATTAAATGTGCTTTTCATGATGGTATCCTTACATCACACTCAAATTGAAAAGCGCAGGCCTAAATTTACCGCATGCCTTTGGTAAGCGCCGGAGTGAGAAGAGGTTTTAAAATAATTAGCGCCCCGGTGGCAATTAAAAGAAATACGGTAGTCTTGTCCCAAAACCATAATGTTGGTACCGGTACCAAAAGTATTTTGGTACTTTTCTAAACAAGGGTGACCAAACAAAATGTCACTATTGGCTTTATTTTAACAAAAATCTTAGGGTGCATTAAACATATGTTTATTTTTAGGGACCGATGTCCCAAAGGGACCGAGGACCCTTTTGAATTTCTAGCGTTTTATTATTATTATTCTTTATTATTATACCGCCGCCTCTTTGAGCTGTAATTTGACACCCTTAACATGCTTCAAAACTCACCAAATTCGACACACACATCAGGACTGGCGAAAATTGCGATCTTATCAAAAAAAACAAACCCCAAAACTCAAAATTGCGCTCCAGCGCCCCAGGAAGAAAACAGACAAAACTGCCTCTAACTCCCAGTAGGAATGTCGTAGACATATGAAACAAAAACCTCTGTGTAGGTCTCACTTAGACCTATATTTCCTTTAGCTAAATTCAACAGGAAGTTTGCCATTCCCCATTCAATACAAAAGCTTTTCTCCATTCGCAATACATTAGAGTCTCAAGATGGCGGCACCCTGCTCAGACAAAACTGCCTTTAACTCCCACTAGGAATGTCAAAGACACATGAAACAAAAACCTCTATGTAGGTCTCACTTAGACCTATATTTCATACACTGACAACCCCCAGCTAAAATCAACAGGAAGTTTGCAATTCCCCCTTCAATACAAAAGATGGCTACAAATACTCGGTCCCGTCCATTGCTGCTTGCAGCTCTAATTGTAATTTAGTCCTTAAATGAAATAATGAACATACAGACAACTTGTCTTTTACTAGTAAGTAAACAAACAAAGAGTCCTAATTAGTCTGCTGACATATGCAGTAACATTGTGTCATTTATACACCTATTATTTTGTACACATTATGAGGGACAAGTGGTAGAAAATGAATTATTAATCTACTTGTTGATATCTGTTGACTTTCTATTTTAACACCTTCTATCTACACTTCTGTTCAAATGTAATAATCACTTATTCTTCTCTTCTTTGATACTTAATATTGGTTTTGGATGATACCACAAATTTGGGAATCAATCCGATATCAAGTAATTACAGGATCCTACATTGGTCATATTCAAAGTCCTCATGTGTCTAGGGACGTATTTACTGACTTTACAAAATTAATATACTTTTTTTTTTCAAAAACGAAAGAAGATTTTGTCATTGTTAAAAAATATAGATGTAATTAAAGTGGTATCGACGAGATACGCTGCTGTACTTGGTATCATTACAGTGGATGTTAGACGTAGATCCACCAATGGCGTTTGTGTATATTGCAGCGTCCCGGAAGAGTTGGTGCTGCAGGGAATTCTGGGAATTTGTCCTGTAGTGTTCACGTTGTGTTGCGCTGCAAATATTCTTCCAAAATGTGTTTGTCATTGTTGTTTAGTGTGGTTTCACTACATGGTTTATGACAGTGTTGGCATTGTTCATATTGCCACCCTTGGTGTGACATGTATGGCTGTTGACTAAGTATGCCCTTCATTCGCTCATGTGCGGTGTGTTCAAAGTCAAGATGATTGTGTCATTAATTTATTATCGGGCACAATCAAATCTTATTTAGGCTTGGATGATTATAGACTATATTATCTGTAACTTTATTATTATGTACAGCAGTCCAATTTTGCCACAAAATTAACAACAACAACAAGATTGATCCGCGACCCCGAAAGGGAATAAGCGGTAGAAAATGGATGGATGGAACAAGATTGATTTTTCAAAACATATTTCAGAAAGGAAGGAAGGGTTGAGGCGGACGTGAGCAAAATTAGGGCCTGCGGGCCACATGCTGCCCATTAAAATTTAGCCCGCCAGACGTTCTAAATAGTTTTTTTTTTAGACCTTTAACATCAAAACTGTATTTGCCATTAAGATGACCGTAATTCATGAACTATAGAAAGTATTTCAATGGTTGGAATCTGCGCTTTTAGGTGTTGTAGGAGTTATTACGGTAATCTACGTCAGTGGTCCCTAACCACCGGTCCGGGGACTGGTATTGGTCCGTGACGCATTTGAGAGAAACATTAAAGAATTTATAAACGACTGCATTTTCTCCAACTTAACTTCCGCCTGTCCCACTGGACACACCAATAAACTTGTTTATACATCAATCAATCAATCAGTTTCCTTTATTTAACCAGGTGAAGACTCATTTAGATTAAAATGTATTTTTCAAAAGCGACCTGACCAAGAGGGCGGCACGAAGAAAGTTACAATATGTGGAGGGGGGACGTGGTCTGCGGGCCTGCAGCAGAGCGGGGTGTGTAAGGACCGGCCTCGAAGTTAGCGGTAGGTGAGTAGATTGCCCAGCTGGGACTTGTTATCTAAACCAGTGCTTTTCAACTTTTTTTTAGCAAAGGCACATTTTTTGCATTGGAAAAACCCAGATGCACACCACCAGCAGAAATCAATAAAAAACAAAACTCAGTTGACAGTAAAAAGTCGTCGTCACAATTGTTGGATATGACTTTAAAGCATAAGCAAGCATGCATCACTATAGCTCTTGTCTCAAAGTAGGTGCACTGTCACCACCTGTCAAATCACGCACTAACTAATTTTGTATTTTTTGCGGTTTTCCTGTGTGTAGTGTTTTACTTCTTGTCTTGTACTTCTATTTGTTTTGGGTATTTTCCAAAATACCCAAACGATATTTCCCACATCTACTTTGTTTTAGCAATCAACAATTTAAAGTTGTTTTTACCCTATGATGAGGTGGCAACTTGTCCAGGGTGTACACCACCTTCCGCCCGATTGTAGCTGAGATAGACTCCAGCACCCCCCGTGACCCCGGTAGAAAATGGATGGATTATCCTTCTGTGTGGGGACATTGTTGATTGTCATGTACGGATGTACATTGTGGACGCCGCCTTTGCTCCACAGTAAGTCTTTGCTGTCGTCCAGCATTCTGGTTTTGTTTCACTTGTAGTTCAGTTTTAGTTTTGTTCCGCACAGCCTTCCCTAAGCTTCAATGCCCTTTCTTAGGGGCACTCACATTTTTTTTATTTTTTTGTTTAAGCATTAAATACCTTTTTTACCTGCACACTGCCTTCTGCTGTTTCCAATATCTACAAAGCAATTAGCTACCGGCTGCCACCTACTGATATGGGAGAGTATTACACGGTTATTCTAGGACAGCACCGACACCTCATTTGCAGACTACAATTACTGGTTTGCAAAAAACTTTTTCTACACCAAATAGGTGAAATTAAATCATCTCCCACGGCACACTAGTGGTTGAAAAACTCAGATCTAAACACCTGTCGCCCTTATTAGCAGCAGCCGGGACGAGAGACGTTGTTGGAGTTGGAGCCAGAGAGAGACAAACGCCGGAAGAGGAAAACATATTGCTGGAAAGCAAGGCACCCCCAGGTGTTTATGAAAAATAAAAGACTTGATACAAATTGTATACCGGGTTCCCGAAAATCTGTCGGCCAGGAGAACCCACCACAAGAGGGAAACCTCCGCACAATAATAATTACAATGAGACAATACAACACAACAACAGCAGTCATACCACAACAGGTCGAAAATAATTTCAAACCTAAATGTACGATAAAATTCCTGATAGCAAGTTGCTATTTGTCATATTTGTTCTTACTTTGTGACATGAAACAATGCACATCAATTAACAAATAAAATATAAATGTGACAGATTGTGGCCAAAGGCTGATTTCATAAACAACAAAACTTACACGGCACGGAACTGTGGACGAGGGCATGAAGGTTGGAACAGCAAGGCTAGGGTGCGTGAGTGTGAACATCCTAGAACCAAGACAGAGAAAGAATGAGTTTAAATAGTAGCTGTGATGATTGGAAACAGGTGTGAGAGGCTGACGAGGGGGACCAGGTGGAAACTAATGAGTTGGCATGGAGATTAAAACAAAACAGGAAGTGCAAAACAGAACTGAGCGTCCAAAAAAACTAAACATAACATGACCAAAACAAAACCTGATCTATAGGCGTGACCCATGTATTGGGCACTAATGCACCCCCATACCATCACACATGCTGGCTTTTCCACTTTGCGTCGATAACAGTCTGGATGGCTCGCTTCCCCTTTGACACCATGTTGAATATTTCCAAAAACAATCTGAAATGTGGACTCGTCAGACCACAGAACACTTTTCCACTTTGCATCAGTCCATCTTAGATGATCTCGGGCCCAGAGAAGCCGGCGGCGTTTCTGGATGTTGTTGATAAATGGATTTTGCTTTGCGTAGTAGAGCTTTAACTTGCACTTACAAATGTAACGACAAACTGTATTTAGTGACAGTGGTTTTCTGAAGTGTTCCTGAGCCCATGTGGTGATATCCTTTAGAGATTGATGTCGGTTTTTGATACAGTGCCGTCTGAGGTCACGGTCATTCAATGTTGGTTTCCGGCCATCCCGCTTACATGGAGTGATTTCTCCAGATTCTCTGAACCTTTTGATGATATTATGGAGCGTAGATGTTGAAATCCCTAAAATTTCTTGCAATTGCACTTTGAGAAACGTTGTTCTTAAACCGTTTGACTATTTGCTCACGCAGTTGTGGACAAAGGGGTGTACCTCGCCCCATCCTTTCTTGTGAAAGACTGAACATTTTTTGGGAAGCTGTTTTTATACCCAATCATGGCACCCACCTGTTCCCAATTAGCCTGCACACCTGTGGGATGTTCCAAATAAGTGTTTGATGAGCATTCCTCAACTTTATCAGTATTTATTGCCACCTTTCCCAACTTCTTTGTCACGTGTTGCTAGCATCAAATTTTAAAGTTAAAATGTTTTTTAGTTTGAACATCAAATATGTTGTCTTTGTAGCATATTCTACTGAATATGGCTTGAAAATTATTTGTTTTCTCACAGGCATGGAGTGAGAAAACATGATTTAATATAAATACTAAAACAAGAACAAACAAAAGGGGTACAAACAAAAAGCGCGCACATGGGCGGATAACAAACAAAAAGGCCTAGCGTGGAAGCTAGCAGGTATCTAGCAGGAAAACAAAAGTTGTACTTGTAATAAGAAAACAAACTGGAAGCAGGGAACAAAACACAGTAAGCTAAAAACCGCTATCAAACATAGCTTACCGCAACGCTGCATTGACACGACAAGTAGCAACGACAAGAGCGACATCGACATGACAATAATGCAGCACTGACTGGAAGACAAAGCAGGTACAAATAGGAGCGGGCTGATTGACGCCAGGTGTGGCCAGGTGCCAATCAGCCGCAATTGAGGGGAAAACAGTTGCACAGGGGGAAAAAACAGGAAACGGACAAAATAAGAGCGCTGACAGGAACTAAAAACAGGAAATACAAAACACACACAGAGGAAAAACTAAAACCCAAACTGTCGGGGGCAAGCCTGACACCAGTAATATCTAAACATTATCTCACCTTCTCTGTTTTAATAATGTTTTCCAATTTTGTAAAAATGGGTAGAATAAATATTTCAACATTTCTGTGAATGAAAATTTGTGTCAGCACGCGACAGTCATTTTGATAGTAGGCTAACATAGCTAATATAGACACGTCAAGTGTTGCCTTCATTGTAACACTTTTTAGTGTTCTCGTGAGACGTGTAAAAACGCCAACTCAACACCAAGCCAAACCGGAGTCAATGAAGAGAACTTGACCATTTACTTTTGACAATTCTTCATAGACGAGATGGTGAAAAACTGAAAAGAAGAAAGAGACACGAACACACTTATTGCCTCTGTACATATTTGTCTACAATGACACATGAAATGTAACGCTAATGTCCGAAAATGTCCAGCAGAGGGAGACTCCCGTCTGCCTGAATGACTTGAACACATTGTATCCTATTCGACAATAATATTTAACATATTAACTATTACACTTTTTTAACATGTTGTTAACTTATTAAAGACAACTTACGGCATTGTTTATTTGCCGCTTTGTGTAGGATGGAAATAGAAATTACTAAAGAAGACCGCAACATGCATGACTTGCTTTCGAACGAATACCGGAAGTCATTTGCGGAAGTGACATCGACAATAATATTTAACATATTAACTATTACACTTTTTTAACATGTTGTTAACTTATTAAAGACAACTTACGGCATTGTTTATTTGCCGCTTTGTGTAGGATGGAAATAGAAATTACTAAAGAAGACCGCAACATGCATGACTTTCTTTCGAATACCGGAAGTCAAACAACAGGAAGTCATTTAGCGGAAGTGACATCATCTAACTGCTGTTTACCGATTGCAGCGTACAAGAAATATAAACAACTTTGGCTTCAAATTAAAGCATTGCAGTCATTAATGCAAAAATATTATCAAGTAATTATGTAAATAATATTAACAATTGACTTCAGGATAACACACTCCCCGACTGGCCTATGTGAGGCCATTAAAAGCCTACTGAAATGAGATTTTCTTATTTAAACGGGGATAGCAGGTCCATTCTATGTGTCATACTTGATCATTTCACCATATTGCCATATTTTTGCTGAAAGGATTTAGTAGAGAACATCGACGATAAAGTTCGCAACTTTTGGTTGCTAATAAAAAAGCCTTGCCTTTACCGGAAGTAGCAGACGATGTGCGCGTGACATCACTGGTTGTAGGGCTCCTCACATCCTCACATTGTTTACAATCATAGCCACCAGCAGCAAGAGCGATTCGGACCGAGAAAGCGACGATTTCCCCATTAATTTGAGCGCGGATGAAAGATTCGCGGATGAGGAAAGTAAGAGTGAAGGACTAGAAAAAAAAAAAAAAAGACAGGGCAGTGGGAGCGATTCAGATGTAATTAGACACGTTTACTAGGATAATTCTGGAAAATCCCTTATCTGCTTATTGTGTTACAAGTGTTTTAGTGGGATTGCGCGGTGGGAGAGTGGCCGTGCACAACCCGAGGGTCCCTGGTTCAATTCCCACCTAGTACCAACCTCGTCACGTCTGTTGTGTCCTGAGCAAGACACTTCACCCTTGCTCCTGATGGGTGCTGGTTGGCGCCTTGCATGGCAGCTCCCTCCATCAGTGTGTGAATGTGTGTGTGAATGGGTGAATGTGGAAGTAGTGTCAAAGGGCTTTGAGTACCTTGAAGGTAGAAAAGCGCTATACAAGTACAACCCATTTATCATTTATTATACGGTCGTACCTGTACAACCTGAAAGTCGGAGGGGGTGTGGCCACGGGTGTGGTGACCGCTAGTGTCTCCGGTGGGAGGAGGCAAGAGAGTCCGCAGCTCTCTGCTCATGTGTACGGTTGACCTCTCTGTTCCATGGTAAAGCTTCACCGTCATCTTTCGGGAATGCAAACAAGGAAACACCGGCTGTGTTTGTGTTGCTAAACTTTTGTTACTGGTCTCAAAAATGTTTTGGGACTTCCTCGGTCTGTAGTCTTCAATTGGACCTTCCTGACCAAATTGTCCATCCCGGGGGAACATGGCGGTGACCAAGGTCATAGGCCGGTAGTTCCGAGCAGCTTGCTTGTCCTTGATGAGAACTAGATCTCCTACTTGAAGATTTCGCATGCCTTCCCAACATATTAGGCAGCCAAACCAGGAAACTCAAAATTGCGCGCTAGCGCCACCTAGGAAGGAAAGAAAAACAGACTGCTTGTAACTTCCGTTAGGAATGTCGTAGAGACATGAAACAAAAACCTCTATGTAGGACTGACTTAGACCTAGATTCCCCATTAGAAACCTCTATACCTAAAATCAACAGGAAGTTGGCAAAAACCCCTTCAAAACAAATGTTTCGCAAAAAATGCATTTTTTGCCTCTTTCAGCTGTAATTTGACCCTCTTAAAATGCTTTAAAACTCACCATACTTGGCACACACATCAGGACTGGCAGAAATTGCGATCTGATGAAAAAATAAAAATAAAAACTCAAAATTGCGCTCTTGCGCAATTTTTGAATAAAACACAGAAAAAACTGCTTCTAGGAAGAAAACACAGACAAAACTGCTTGTAACTTCCGGTAGGAATGCCGGAAAGACATGAAACAAAAACTTCTATGTAGGTCTCACTTAGACCTACATTTAGATGATTGACATCCTTCGGCAAAAATCAAAAGGAAGTTAAAAATTCAGTTTATCAAAGCACCAAGCAAACAATCGGAAAATTCCCATCATGTCAATTCCTAGATATGGTCATAATTATTTTAAGTGCACTACGCATAATAAACACAACATTATTAATATTGCTACTACGGATAATTTGATCAAAAATTCCGTAAAACAGCCCACTACCTATAATATAGGTTTTTTAAACATAAGATCCCTGATAAAAAAAAATGTTTCTGCTGTTACCTCAGAAATTGCCTGTTCAGATGTTATGATTGTGGCTCAGAGATTTGTATGTAGATTATATTTATTTTCCATAACAAACAGGATAACTTAAATACCCTGGCAGTGGCAATAAGCTTAAATGTTTGTATTTACATTTTTGGAGTTGATTTTCATCAAATATGCTATTTAACTGCTACTGTTTAACAAGGACTGATTTAAATTGTGTTTGCACAACAAATGTTTTGGCGCTTTTGTTCATGTGGGAGAATATTCCAATAAAGGTGCACTACACACTACTTTTGAATTCATTATTGGGTTTTGCGTATACAATGCAGTTAATCGCGATTAATCAGAGAAATAGTGTGATTAACTTCGATTAAAAATTTTAATTGTTGCCCAGCCCTAATTATAATAATATTTTTTACCATTCTGGACCATGGCCGGCTCTACGCAGGGGCAAGAGGGGGCAGAGCCCCCTTAAATAAATGTCTTGCCCCCTCAAATCAAAATTTGAGAAAGCAAATTTTAATAAACTCATAAAATTACTACATTAAAAGTTGACAAAATTATCTGCACCAGCGGAAAAATCCGCCGAAAAAGGGACACACGCAATATAGTAGTGTCGGTATTCACCATTCCACAGGCTGCGCAGCAGACACACACCCGCACACAGCCCTCAGTAAACATCCAATCACTGTTGCAGTATGAAAGTAAAAGAAAAGGAAAAGTTGTCTACATTTATCACATACTTGTTAGGATGGGTGTATTTGTGTAGTCTTATCTGTCATTAACACGTTTATCGTCGCGGACTTTCGGTGCTACGGAGTTCCTTTTTTTTTTTACAACTTGACGAGAGCAGTGACAGCGGAGGCTCTGAGCAGCAGTGGTTTGGAAGGCAGAGAGCCTCCACTGTCCCTGTAACAAGCTACAAGTCATTTATGATGCTGTTAATGAGGGTAAAAATGAAACATAAGGTATAAATCCTGCTTAGCAGTCCTCCTCTGTTGTCCTCTGTTCAGAGCGGAGTCCCTAGCAACGGCCCGTTTTACTTAGCAACGGTCTGGCAATCGACTGCTGGAATTGTTTTTCTGTTGTTTTTCTTGTAATTCTACATAGTCAACCTTTAATGTTTCAATCTACATTTTGTAATAAACAAATTATAAGTTTCATTTGATATGACCAAGACACCTAAAAACAAAAACACAGCCGTTTTCACCAATTTACAAGCAAGTGGGCAACACACATACATTGGAGTGAATGAATTTTGTGCCCATGTTCTGTTTTATAAATTAGTTTGAGATTATTTTTTATCATTATTCATCAGACTACCTTTCAGTTTTGTAAATATTGACTGTAGTGTGTGAAGTCCTACTTTGGGTCAAAATTTATTCGAGAGTTAGGCCATCCAGTTAGGATAAATGTTATGTTGTTGGTTGATCAAATCTGGATGAAGGATGTTTTATTTTATTTTATTCATTTTTATTTTTCGGTTTCCCCCCCCCCCCCTGAGGGATTGCCACCTTATTGTGGTCAGGGGGTTTGCGTGCCTCAGTGACCGTAAGAGCTATACCAGCAGGAGCTTGGTCTTCAGGTGGGACACCCAAGTTGGACAGATCTGCAGGTAAACGCCTGACGACACATAGCTAAAGACCCATTTCAATGTCCAGAGTCGAGACCCAGGATGGACCGCTCGTCTGTGTATCGGTTGGGGACTTCTCCGCCTCCGCTTGAGATGGTTTCCTGTGGACGGGACTCTGGCTGCTGTCTTGGATCCGCTTAAACTGAACTCTCTCGGCTGTGTTGGAGCCACTATGGATTGAACTTTCACAGTATCATGTTAGACCCGCTCGATATCCATTGCTTTCGGTCCCCTAGAGGGGGGGGGGGGGGGGGTGTTGCCCACATCTGAGGTCCTCTCCAAGGTTTCTCATAGTCAGCATTGTCACTGGCGTCCCACTGGATGTGAATTCTCCCTGCCCACTGGGTGTGAGTTTTCCTTGCCCTTTTGTGGGTTCTTCCGAGGATGTTGTAGTCGTAATGATTTGTGCAGTCCTTTGAGACATTTGTGATTTGGGGCTATATAAATAAACATTGATTGATTGAATAAAATAGTTAAAGGTAAATTAAGCAAATTGGCTATTTCTGGCAATTTATTTAAGTGTGTATCAAACTGGTAGCCCTTGGCATTAATCAGTACCCAAGAAGTAGCTCTTGCTTTCAAAAAGGTTGGTGACCCCTGAGTTAAATACATTATTTATAAATTTGGTAGACTTTATGCACCAATACAAAATAAACCTGGATGGATGTAAAAGAGTTATGTCAAGAACAGACTATGTAACATCTCAGACCAGATGTGCATACTCACAAGTTGAAGAGTGGACAGGTGATGATATCAGACCGCTCAGAAGTGCAGGGACTCTGTAGTCAGACTACATGTTATATAGGCAATGATGTTGGTATTGCAAAATCATCCGAGATTCTTTTGAATGTGATTGGTCTGGATGGAGCCCAAGGGAGAAAAACTTAAGTGCATCACGCAGCATCTGGGTGTGACTTTACATCCTTCAGATGTCATGTCACCTAAAGCAGATTTCTCTTTTTGAATTACAACCTTGTCAAAAGAGGTATGTCGCAAAAAAGTTATCTACGAAAATCTAAACATATATTCTATACATTCTAATCACACCTAAATACCAAATAATAGAACAGCTAACATATACGGTTCATACAAAAGGTCACTCTAAAGCAGGGGTCACCAACCTTTTTGAAAGCAAGAGCTACTTCTTGGGTACTGATTAATGCCAAGGGCTACCAGTTTGATACACACTTAAATAAATTGCCAGAAATAGCCAATTTGCTCAATTTACCTTTATCTCTGTTATTATTAATAATTAATGATATTTATCTGTGTGGAAACACTGATCATCTTAATGATTTCTCACAATAAATATATATGCTGATTATCTGCATCTAAATATATATGCATATTAATATATATATATATAGCATATAAATATATATGCTGATAAATGATAATGCTGATTATCGGTCCTGCTAGACACCGACCTCTATTTAATAATACAACTTTAACATTTGACAACCAAACAATTAAACAAGGCGACTCGGTAAAGAATCTGGGTATTATCTTCGACCCAACTCTCTCCTTTGAGGCACACATTAAAAGCGTTACTAAAACGGCCTTCTTTCATCTCCGTAATATCGCTAAAATTCGCTCCATTCTGTCCACTAAAGACGCTGAGATCATTATCCATGCGTTTGTTACGTCTCGCCTCGATTACTGTAACGTATTATTTTCGGGTCTCCCCATGTCTAGCATTAAAAGATTACAGTTGGTACAAAATGCGGCTGCTAGACTTTTGACAAGAACAAGAAAGTTTGATCATATTACACCTGTACTGGCTCACCTGCACTGGCTTCCTGTGCACTTAAGATGTGACTTTAAGGTTTTACTACTTACGTATAAAATACTACACGGTCTAGCTCCATCCTATCTTGCCGATTGTATTGTACCATATGTCCCGGCAAGAAATCTGCGTTCAAAGGACTCCGGCTTATTAGTGATTCCCAAAGCCCAAAAAAAGTCTGCGGGCTATAGAGCGTTTTCCGTTCGGGCTCCAGTACTCTGGAATGCCCTCCCGGTAACAGTTCGAGATGCCACCTCAGGAGAAGCATTTAAGTCTCACCTTAAAACTCATTTGTATACTCTAGCCTTTAAATAGACTCCCTTTTTAGACCAGTTGATCTGCATTTTGTTTTCTTTTTCTCCTATGTCCCACTCTCCCTTGTGGAGGGGGTCCGGTCCGATCCGGTGGCCATGTACTGCTTGCCTGTGTATCGGCTGGGGACATCTCTGCGCTGCTGATCCACCTCCGCTTGGGATGGTTTCCTGCTGGCTCCGCTGTGAACGGGACTCTCGCTGCTGTGTTGGATCCGCTTTGGACTGGACTCTCGCGACTGTGTTGGATCCATTATGGATTGCACTTTCACAGTATCATGTTAGACCCGCTCGACATCCATTGCTTTCCTCCTCTCCAAGGTTCTCATAGTCATCATTGTCACCGACGTCCCACTGGGTGTGAGTTGTCCTTGCCCTTATGTGGGCCTACCGAGGATGTCAATCAATCAATCAATCAATGTTTGCTTATATAGCCCTAAATCACTAGTGTCTCAAAGGGCTGCACAAACCACCACGACATCCTCGGTAGGCCCACATAAGGGCAAGGAAAACTCACACCCAGTGGGACGTCGGTGACAATGATGACTATGAGAACCTTAGAGAGGAGGAAAGCAATGGATGTCGAGCGGATCTAACATGATACTGTGAAAGTTCAATCCACAATGGATCCAACACAGTCGCGAGAGTCCAGTCCAAAGAGGATCCAAGACACAGCAGCGAGAGTCCCGTTCACAGCGGAGCCAGCAGGAAACCATCCCAAGCGTAGGCGGACCAGCAGCGCAGAGATGTCCCCAGCCGATACACAGGCGAGCAGTACATGGCCACCGGATCGGACCGGACCCCCTCCACACGGGAGAGTGGGACATAGAAGAAAAAGAAAAGAAACGGCAGATCAACTGGTCTAAAAAGGGAGTCTATTTAAAGGCTAGAGTATACAAATGAGTTTTAAGGTGAGACTTAAATGCTTCTACTGAGGTGGCATCGCGAACTGTTACCGGGAGGGCATTCCAGAGTACTGGAGCCCGAACGGAAAATGCTCTATAGCCCGCAGACTTTTTTTGGGCTTTGGGAATCACTAATAAGCCGGAGTCCTTTGAACGCAGATTTCTTGCCGGGACATATGGTACAATACAATCGGCAAGATAAGATGGAGCTAGACCGTGTAGTATTTTATACGTAAGTAGTAAAACCTTAAAGTCACATCTTAAGTGCACAGGAAGCCAGTGCAGGTGAGCCAGTACAGGTATATATGTATGTATATATGTATATAAAGGTATATACAGTACAGGCGTAATGTGATCAAACTTTCTTGTTCTTGTCAAAAGTCTAGCAGCCGCATTTTGTACCAACTGTAATCTTTTAATGCTAGACATGGGGAGACCCGAAAATAATACGTTACAGTAGTCGAGGCGAGACGTAACAAACGCATGGATAATGATCTCAGCGTCTTTAGTGGACAGAATGGAGCGAATTTTAGCGATATTACGGAGATGAAAGAAGGCCGTTTTAGTAACGCTTTTAATGTGTGCCTCAAAGGAGAGAGTTGGGTCGAAGATAATACCCAGATTCTTTACCGTGTCGCCTTGTTTAATTGTTTGGTTGTCAAATGTTAGAGTTGTATTATTAAATAGAGTTCGGTGTCTAGCAGGACCGATAATCAGCATTTCCGTTTTTTTGGCGTTGAGTTGCAAAAAGTTAGCGGACATCCATTGTTTAATTTCATTAAGACACGCCTCCAGCTGACTACAATCCGGCGTGTTGGTCAGCTTTAGGGGCATGTAGAGTTGGGTGTCATCAGCATAACAGTGAAAGCTAATACCGTATTTGCGTATGATGTCACCTAGCGGCAGCATGTAGATGCTGAAGAGTGCAGGGCCAAGGACCGAACCCTGGGGAACTCCACACGTTACCTTAACGTAGTCCGAGGTCACATTGTTATGGGAGACACACTGCATCCTATCAGTAAGATAAGAGTTAAACCAAGACAGGGCTAAGTCTGACATACCAATTCGTGTTTTGATACGTTCTAATAAAATATTATGATCGACGGTATCGAAAGCCGCGCTAAGATCGAGGAGCAGCAACATAGATGACGCATCAGAATCCATCGTTAGCAATAGATCATTAGTCATTTTTGCGAGGGCTGTCTCCGTGGAGTGATTTGCCCTGAAACCGGATTGAAAGGTTTCACATAGCTTGTTAGACGCTAAGTGTTCATTTAACTGCTCCGCAACAATTTTTTCAAGGATTTTTGAAATAAAGGGAAGGTGAGACACCGGTCGGTAATTTACCATGAGGTCAGGATCGAGGTTAGGTCTTTTAAGGAGAGGATGAATAACCGCTTTTTTGAATGCTATGGGAACAGTGCCCGAGGAGAGTGATAAGTTTATAATATTTAGCACTGATGGACCTAATAATACAAAGAGCTCCTTGATCAGTTTCCCAGGAAGAGGGTCAAGTAAACATGTTGTCTGTTTTATTCCATTTACACGTTGTAACAATTCCTCTAATGTTATTTCCTCAAAACGAGAGAAACTATTTTGGAGGGCAGTATCCGCCGTATATACAATCGTGTCAGTGTTAATAGAACCCCGTTGTAGCTGGGACGCATTGTCTTTAATCTCCTTTCTAATGACTTCAATTTTCTTACTAAAGAATTGCATAAAGTCATCAGCTGAGTGGGTTGAGCTACTGGAAGGAGTCCCTTGTTGGGTTAGCGATGCTACCGTACTAAACAAAAATTTAGGATCGTTTTTATTACGGTGGATGAGATTTGAGTAATATTTAGCTTTAGCTAAGGTAAGCATGTGTTTATAAGTTATTAAACCATCACTCCATGCTTGATGGTGCACCTCAAGTTTAGTCGTGCGCCATTTGCGTTCCAGCTTTCTACATAATAATTTCTGAGCTCTAGTTTCTTCTGTAAACCACGGGGTGCGCTTTTTTGGAGCCTTTTTTAACTTTAGCGGTGCTATGTTATCAATGGTTTCGCGCAGGGCGTCGTTAAAGTTGTTAGTGAGGTTATCAATAGAGCCCACATACTTTGGGAATGGTGCCATTACCGAGGGCAGTAGGTCAGCAAGAGTTGTCGTTGTGGCTGTATTAATGTTGCGGCTGCTATAGCAGTTATTATTATTATTAGTTTGACGAACATGCGTCTGAACCTCGAATTTTATAAGGTAATGATCAGACAATACTTTAGTATACGGGAGTATCGTAACTTTGGAAACTGACAAGCACTAGGTCACTAGATCAGCAACGAACTCTGAGAATTCATTAATAAAGTCCGAATAGGGCCCTGGGGGGCGGTAGATAACAGCCAGGTGTAGAGGCAGCGGTGTGACAGACCTCATAGTAAGCACCTCAAACGATTTATATTTATTATTTATGTTAGGACTAAGGTTAAAGTTTTCGTTGTATATTAGTGCAACCCCCCAACCCCTTTTGAGCGGACGGGCAATATGCGCATGTGTAAAGTTAGGAGGACATGCCTCATTTAGCGCAAAAAAGTCGTTTGGTTTAAGCCAGGTTTCGCTGAGACCGATGACGTTAAGATTGTTGTCTCTGATAATATCATTAACTAACAACGTTTTAGGAGACAATGATCTTATGTTTAAAAAACCTATATTATAGGTAGTGGGCTGTTTTAGGGAGTTTTTGATCAAATTATCCGTAGTAGCAATATTAATAATGTTGTATTTATTATGCCCGGTGCATTTAGTATAGTTACGACCATATCTAGGAATTGATACGACAGGAATTTTCCGATTGTTTGATTGTTGCTTTGATAAACTGCACGCATCATAGTTAGCCACCTCAGTAAAACACATGTCCAACTCTGAAACACTCAAAGCAGAAAAAACTTGTTCTAATTTAACTGACTCCTTACCCAGACCAGTAGTCTCGCATTTTCCATCTAAATCCGTCTTCGGGATGGAGGAAAGTGGTGTTCTGTGGGGATTAGCCTTCTGCTTTGTTTTTAGCCCCGCTCGGCATCCGCGTTTCCGATCACACCGCTGGCGTCTGCTCCGTAGACGGCCCCCGCTGCTACTAGACTCCCCTGCTTCACAGGCCGCTGGATGTAGCCGCCAATGTATTCCCATGCTATGTAGTGGTTTGTGCAGCCCTTTGAGACACTAGTGATTTAGGGCTATATAAGTAAACATTGATTGATTGATTGATATAGAAACAGATAAATATATACAAAAAAATGGGTATTTCAGTCTGTCATTCAGTCGTACATTTTTTTTCCTTCTACGGAAGGTTTTTTTTGTAGAGAATAAATGATGAAAAAAAAACACTTAATTGAACGGTTTAAAAGAGGAGAAAACACAAAATAAATGAAAATGACATAGTTTATCTTCAATTTTGACTTTTTAAAATTCAACCGAAAAGAAGAAGAGGAAAAAACTGGCTAATTCGAATCTTTTTGAAAAAATTAAAAAGTGAATTTATGGAACATCATTAGTAATTTTTCCTGATTGAGATTAATTTTAAAATTTTGACGACATGTTTTAAAAAGGTTCAAATCCAATCTGCACTTTGTTAGAATATATAACAAATTGGACCAAGCTATATTTTTAACAAAGACAAATCATTATTTCTTCGAGATTTTCCAGAATAATTTTTTAAAAGAAATTCAAAAGACTTTGAAATAAGATTTATATTTGATTCTACAGATTTTCTAGATTTGCCAGAATATTTTTGGAGTAATTTTAATCATAATAAGTTTGAAGAAATATTTCACAAATATTCTTCATCGAAAAAACAGAAGCTAAACTGAAGAATTAAATTAAAATGT
Organism: Nerophis ophidion; assembly: GCF_033978795.1. Classification (NCBI taxonomy): domain Eukaryota; kingdom Metazoa; phylum Chordata; class Actinopteri; order Syngnathiformes; family Syngnathidae; genus Nerophis; species Nerophis ophidion. Next base: position 6,343,597 of record NC_084632.1, read on the forward strand.
ATTTGTTATTCTTTACAATAAAAATAATAAATGTACTTGAACATTGATTTAAATTGTCAGGAAAGGAAGGAATTTAAAAGGTAAAAAGGTATATGTGTTTAAAAATCCTTAAATCATTTTTAAGGTTGTACTTTTCCTCAAAAATTGTCTTTCTGAAAGTTATAAGAAGCAAAGTAAAACAATAAATTAATTTATTCAAACAAGTGAAGACCAAGTCTTTAATATATTTTCTTGGATTTTAAAATTCTATGAGTTTTGTCTCTCTTAGAATTAAAAATGTCCAGCAAAGCGAGACCAGCTTGCTAGTAAATAAATACAATTTAAAAAATTGTGGCAGCTCACTGGTAAGTGCTGCTATTTGAGCTATTTTTAGAACAAGCCAGAGGGCGACTCATCTGGTCCTAACAGGCACCGCGTTGGTGATTCCTGAACTATACATTCCAATTGGTGATTCCTGAACTATACATTCCAATTACACCTAAATACCAAATAATAGAACAGCTAACATACACGAGTAATACAAAATGTCACTCTAAACACATTTCACGTGTCTGTGGTATACTTTATAATCACATACTGTGATAAACTTACTAAATATGTATAAGTGACATTTTTGTGGCGTTTTAAAAGTCTACTGAAATGAGATGTTCTTATTTAAATGGGGATAGCAGGTCCATTCTATGTGTCATACTTGATCATTTCACCATATTGCCATATTTTTGCTGAAAGGATTTAGTAGAGAACATCCATGATAAAGTTCGCAACTTTTGGTCGCTAATAAAAAAGCCTTGCCTGTACCGGAAGTAGCAGACGATGTGCGCGTGACGTCACGGGTTGTGGAGCTCCTCACATCTGAACATTGTTTACAATCATGGCCACCAGCAGCTAGAGCGATTTGGACCGAATTTGAGTGAGGATGAAAGATTCGTGAATGAAGAAAGTGAGAGTGATGGACTAGGAAAAACTGTAATAAAATAAAAAAAAAAGACGAAGGCAGTGGGATCGATTCAGATGTTATTTGACACATTTACTAGGATAATTCTGGAAGATCCCTTATCTGCTTATTGTGTTACTAGTGTTTTAGTGAGATTATATGGTCGTACCTGTACAACCTGAAGGTCGGCCCCGCACTTTTCTTCAGCACCAGTCGAAGGGTGGTGGCGATGCCCATCTCTGCCCTTCCTTCGCAAGGGACCCTCTTCGAAACACGATCTTTCGAAATGATCGCTGCATAATACACTGTACTTTGTGTGCGTGGTCCAATCCAACCGTGTTCGCTTGACCTCTCTGTTCCATAGTACAGCTTGATCATCATCTTTCTGGAATGTAAACAATGAAACAATAAAGACAGCCGCAATACACCGCTTCTCACCTGCAGCTTTCTTCTTTGATGTCTCCATTGTCCATTGAACAAATGGCAATAGATACAGCAACACAGATGTCCAGAATACTGTGGAATTTCGCGCTGAAAACAGACGAGCCAATAGCTGGTAACGATGCTGGATCAGGTGTCCTCAACAATCCGTGAAATCACGCGCATGCGTCATCAAACGCGACATTTCAGTATGATACTTCCGCACGAAATTTAAAATTGCAATTTAGTAAACTAAAAAGGCCGTATTGGCATGTGTTGCAATGTTAATATTTCATCATTGATATATAAACTATCAGACTGCGTGGTCGCTAGTAGTGGCTTTAAGTAGGCCTCTAACTATTTAATAATGTATTTCAGTCCACGTCTCCCTCAGCAGCGGGACCACCCAGAGGACCCGCTGACAGCGCACCCGGACACGCCCCCGCCCACGCAGGGACAAGCCTGCACTCATTTATCAATCTGCTCACCGGGTTCTGATGAGGGCAAGATCAATAAAGGACCAGTGGACCCAAGGATGGGCGCGGGAACTTAGTTCTCATTTGACGTACAGTAAGCGATCATCCTGCTTTATGCAATCCTGCTCTCCCTGTGTTCTGCCTCTCTGTGTGCTTTCTTGTGTTGCCCCCGCAGTACCCTCCGTCGCCTGGAAAGAGAGCTGTGCGTCTTTCTTTTCCCCGCATCTCACTGCCTCCCTCAATCCTCGACCCCCACTTTTGACTCGGACCTCTTGACGCCCCTCTCAGCCCCACGGACCCCCACTTGTATCCCGGATCACCTGCCTGTCCCCCTGGACGTTCAACACTTTGGTGACACACACTTCAGTTAATCTACACTCTTAGTCTTACACCATACACTCTTGAGTTTTTGTCACACTTCATTTCCTTGGTTTTAGTCGTTAGTATTGTTTAGTATTCTTTTTATATATATATTTACCATATATATAATAAATTATTGAACATTACTGCCACCTGGTGTACGTTGGCCGTCACTCCCCTTTTGCAAACCACAACAGCAATCCCCCAAATCTTTTGAGTATCAGACAAGAAATCCAATTGGACCTCAGCACAAAAATTGGATTGGCTGCCAAAAATGTTGATGGGGCGTTCCTAATTAGTACTATAGTTTGAACACCAGTGTTGAAATAATGTCTTAAAAGAGTTGGACTTGTACAATTTAAAAGCTTTTAGAAAATAAGTTATTGGAATCCTTAAATGTCTATAAATACACACGCTGTCTGAGCAACTGAGCTATTTGATGGTGTTTGGTTTTGGAGTATCAGATCATTGCAAAATAAATAATCACATCGTGGACCGGGACAACGGCAAAATCATCGGCACGGAAAGTAACAAATTCAAACGATGGATTAAGGAGGCGATCGAACTAAGGAAGCGACCCAAGGAAACCATCAATCGGGATGAGGGGGCATACCTGAGACTCCTTCCTCCATTAACCATCAAGCGACAGGGGGGTGGAGCCAATCAGGTTGTCAGCCTGGCGACTTTATCTCTACTCCCTTCATGCCATACCATGCCTGTTAACCACACTGTCCATAGTTTCCTTTCTGCCCATGCCACGTAAGTTTTTGGTTTTTTCATGTCAGTTATTCAGTTTTGTCTTTGGTCCATAGTCATGCTTTTGTGCTAGTTTTTGTTTTCAGTAGTCAAGTTTGTTCTCTGCCATTGTGCGCGCCTTTTGTTAGTTATAGTGTTAAATATAAAGGATATACTTACTGTCAGGCTTACCCCTGACAGTTTGATTGTGTTTTAGTTTTTTCCTCTGCATTTGTCTTGGTTTCCTCTGTATGTGTTTTTAGTTTTCTGTGAGCGCTCTTATTTTGTCTCTTTCCTGTTTTTTTCCCTGTGCGCAGTTTTCCCTCAGCTGCGGCTGATTGGCACCTGGCCACATCTGGTGTCAATCAGCCCGCTTCTATTTGAGCCTGTTTTTGTCCTCCAGTCAGTTGCAGGATTATTGTCATGTCGATGTCTCTCTTGTCGTTGCTACCTGTCGTGTCGTATCTTGTCTTGTCAATGCAGCGTTGCGGTAAGCTATGTTTGATTGCGGGTTTTAGCTTACTGCCTTTTGTACCCTGCTTCCAAGTTTGTCTTTATATTACATGTACGACTTCTGATTCCTGCTCGATTCCTGCTAGCATCCACGCTAGGCCTTTTTGTTTGTTATCCGCCCACGTGCGCGCTTTTGGCTTGTACCCTTTGTTTGTTTTTTGTCTTAGTGTTTTAAATTAAATCATGTTTTCTCACACCATGCCTGCCTCCATCTCTGCATCTTGGGGTTCGTCACCAACGAACTTCGACACTTACATTCACGTCTTGCTCGTGCCAACTTTCCTTTGCATTCCGGAAAAACAAACAGTCAGGTAAAGATTCAACCTAATATCCCGAAAACATGGTCTGATTACAAGAACATTTGACAAAAGAAAATGACCTTTAACTCAACATTTGGCCGGGCGAATGAACTGAACATTTATTTGTCAACCAGCTGAAGAATAATTGCAAACAAAAACACTTTTTCAACAGTTTCACAAAGTGTAATGATTAAATTAAGAAGAGCGTTGGTTGGTTTTGCAAGTGTAGATTTCTTTTTCTTTTTTTCAGGACTCAGTATGAAAACACATTGGAAGAAGAAAGTGAACATGGGTAGGAGGAGGAAAGAAAGAAAGAATCAAAACCTTTTGTTTCTTTGCTTGAACACCATCTTAAGCAGGGCACACACATGAAGACAATCAGGTTGTTTCTGTCAAGATTTCCCTATTTCCAACAAAAAATTCTGTCTTGCACTGCAGGTGCATCAGAGCCCGAACAAACAGGCTCAGAGCTGTCACCATCATGAACACAAACTTGTAATAAATAATTCACCCCATACAATATCCTACCCTAATACCCAACTGTGCAATACGTCCAACACTGATTGTTATTACTTTATTACTCTGGTACTCTTGTTTTGTTCTGTATATTGTACAGTATTTAGGGACCGATGTCCCAAAGGGACAGAGGACCCTATTGGATTTCTAGTATTTTATTATTATTCTTTATTCTTATACCGCCTCCTCTTTGAGCTGTAATTTGACCCCCTTAACATGCTTCAAAACTCACCAAATTGGACACACACATCAAGGTGGGGCAAAAATTGCGATCTAATCAAAAAACCAAACCCCAAAACTCAAAATTGCGCTCTAGCGCCCCCTAGGAAGAAAACAGACAAAACCGCCTCTAACTCCCAGTAGGAATGTCGTAGACACATGAAACAAAAACCTTTATGTAGGTCTCACTTAGACCTATATTTCATACACTGACAACCCACAGCAAAAATCAACAGGAAGTTTGCAATTCCCCCTTCAAAACAAAAACTGTGTAAAAACAGTCACCTCTTTTCAAACATTATCTCCTCTGAGCGTGTTTGTCGTGTCGGCTTCAAATAAGCACAGGAGAGAGATTGAACCCTTCTGATCAAAATTAGATGAAAGAGTTTTAATTACTGCTCCGATTTGGATTTTATGAGCCCTCAAAGAACCGCTGCTCTGCTGCTGGTGCACTGCTGCCGTCTCAAGATGGCGGCACCCTGCTCAGACAATACTGCCTCTAAGTAGGAATGTCAGAGACACATGAAACAAAAACCTCAATGTATGGCTCACTTAGACCTCTATTTCATACACTGAAAACCCACAGCTAAAATCAACAGGAAGTTTGCCATTCTCCATTCAATACAAAAGCTTCTCTCCATTCGCAATACATTAGAGCAGGGTTTGGGAACCTTTTTGGCTGAGAGAGCCATGAAAGCCAAATATTTTAAAATGTATTTCCATGAGAGCCATATAATTATTTTTTTTTAACACTGAATTCAACTAAATACGTACATTTATAAGTAAGACCAACATTTTTAGAGTATATTAAGTCTCGCATCTTTTAATAAAATTGTTATTTTTAAGCAAACCAATAATTAATAATATACTTGTTGAACAGGTGCGGTAGAAAACAGATGGATGGATTAAAATGCTTGAGAATATTTTGTATTTTGAATGTTATTTTTAACACGGTGATTACCAGCGGAATTATACATTACTTATCGTGTTAAGCAATGTCAGCTAAGATTTATCTGCGAGCCAGATGCAGTCATCAAAAGAGGCACACCCGGCTCTAGAGCCTTAGGTTCCCAAACCCTGCATTAGAGTCTCAAGATGGCGGCAGCCTGCTCAGACAAAACTTCCTCTAACTCCCAGTAGGAATGTCAGAGACACATAAAACAAAGACCTATATGTAGGTCTCACTTAGACCTATATTTTATACACCGACAACCCCCAGCTAAAATCAACAGGAAGTTTGCAATTCCCCCTTCAATATAAAAGATGGCTATAAAGACTTGGTCCCATCCATCACTGCTTGCAGCTTCAATTTGTAAATTGTCTTTTTCCTTCTTTATTATGAATTTTCGGCCGGAGCGATTTATAATCCGAAAAATACGGTACTGTACTGTGCAATCTACTAGTAAAAGTTTCAATCAATCAATAAATGTGGCTTTGTGGTGGGACACAACGGTGGGTGTGCGATGTAAATATCGGAGCACATCCAAGATTTAGAAGATCTTCATGTGTGTACCTCGCTTTAGTGTTGGAGAGGGAGGACCACGGCTGCCAGTGCACTTGACTTTCATGCTACAAGAAAACAAACGAGAGGTAACAACCAACGCACCTTCACTTTTCTCAAGAGAGCGTCATGACGGTCTATTTAAGAAAATACATTACAAGTCTGTACCTTATGTAAGAATAACATCACATACATTACATTATGTACACAAATCTACAAAATATACATCAACTACTCACTCCATGGATGCCATTGTCATGTTTCTTCAGTCACATGACCACAGAGGTGTCACAGTGCCTGCTAATGAGATGTCATCAGCAATCAACGCGCACACAGTCACTATGGCCGGCACCTGCAGTTAAAAAGTGTCATGTTCCAAAACAAGATACAGTGGTCTCTTTCTGACAAGAAAATGACAGGCCGGTGAAAGTGAAGACGTGAGCGCTTTTCTAACTTCCCTGCGTGAGTACAGCTCGGAGAGGAGGGGGAAGCGGGTCGACGTGGGGGAATGTGTTAACGTTTTCCAACTTGTGCACCGCATGACTTTAATTAAGGCAGGCCTGGGCAGTTATTTTGCCTCGGGGGCAAAAATTGTTTTTTCGGAACACTAATACAAAACCTCACGATATTGTTTGATTGAAAGCTAAAAACCTTATGACAGACCGCCTTAAAAAAAACGGAATGGAATTTTACTTTTTTTTTTTTTACTAGATGAGACAACCAGAATGTACATGAAAATAAAGAACGTGGGATTTACAATATTAACTATGAAGGATAAAACACTGAATATTGGCAACATATGAACGTCACACCCGCTCTCCAATAACATATTTTAAAATCAGGGGAAATGCAACGAACAGCGAAATAAGGACACAGAGGGTAAAAAAACCACCTACAATCTGATTTACCGTATTTCCTTGAATTGCCGCCGGGTATATAGTATGCGCCTGCCTAGAATTACTGCCGGGTCAAACTCGTTTCGCTAAATAATTAGCGCATGCTTAGCATTACCGCCGGCTCAGGATTAACACCGGGTCAAACTCGTTTCGCAAAATATCATTTTTATTAGCGCATGTCTAGAATTTCCGCCGGGTCAAACTCGTCACGTCACGAGTGACACTTCACCTGTTATCATTTTCAATCATTTGAAATCGCATAAAGGGAAGAAGATTAAGAGCTATTCAGTAGGATTTAAGGTCCAAGCTATTGAATATGCTAAAAAGAAAAGTAAGCAGCTATGTTTTATTAATATACCGTAGCTGCGTGTGTCAAATATGAGTCATTAAATGACTCCCGCCTCCTGGTGGTAGAGGGCGCTAGTGATCCTTCTTGCGACAACTCGGCTGCAGAAGAAGTGACAACAAACAGCAAGAGTGAGCAGCGATCGTTTAATTTTTCCTCTCGCTTGCAATTTTAACATGGAGGATTACACATCTAAAATAAAAGTTTTCTAAACTGGACTTTCAATCGAAGCAGGAAGTAATAAAGGAAGATCTCCATCGAGACAGAGAGACTTTTAAAACCGAAGAAAGATAAGGAAGACTTCTATAAACAAGTTATCGATGCTTTTGATCAGAAGAAGCTGCGCTTGGACTTCATTTATAAGTAAAGGTAAGACCACAATAACGTTTTTTTTAATTAAATGTGCTTTTCATGATGGCATCCTTACACCTCACTCAAATTTATAAGCGCAGGCCTAAATTTACCGCATGCCTTTGGTAAGTGCCGGAGTGAGAAGAGGTTTTAAAATAATTAGCGCATGCTTGCCTTTACCGCGTGCCTTTGGTAAACGCCGGAGTGAGAAGAGGTTTTAAATTAATTAGCGCCCTGGTGGCAATTCAAGGAAATACGGTATCTGATACATCACTAAGCTTTAGAACTTCATTGTAAAAATCTCCTTCCACGTCTGTCCCTGACACCCACGTTTCAGGCTGACTCTCTGTGGAAACGCTCCCCACCCACACTGCTTGGTGCATCGTCTGAGCTGCTGTGACTTAGATGACCATAGTAACTAATTAGATGACCATAGTAACTAATTAGATGACCATAGTAACTAATTAGATGACCGTAGTAACTAATTAGATGACCATAGTAACTAATTAGATGACCGTAGTAACTAATTAGATGACCATAGTAACTAATTAGACAACCATAGTTACAGATTCCAACCATTGAATACTTTGTATAGTTGAAGACTTATGGTCATTAGAAAACATGAGTGCACATCATAATGGCAACTATACTTTACATCTTAAAGATCGAAAAAAAAAAACATTTTTGCGACTGCCCGGCGGGCCAGACTGAAAATCTTAACGGGCCGCATGTGGCCCCCGGGGCCTTAATTTGCCCAGGTCTGCCTTAAGGGTTTGTCATGCGAGTCTCTGCAAAATGGAAGTACAGGAAAGTACAGTCGCGGTCAAAAGTTTACATACACTTGTAAAGAACATAATGTCATGGCTGTCTGGAGTTTCCAGTAATAACTACAACTCTTATTTTTTTGTGATGTAGTGATTGGAGGACATACTTGTTGGTCACAAAAAACATTCATAAAGTTTGCTTCTTTTATGAATTTATTATGGCTCTACTGAACATGTGAGGGTCAAAAGTATACATACAGCCATGTTAATATTTGCTGACATGTCCCTTGGCAAGTTTCACTGCAATAAGGCGCTTTTGGTAGCCATCCTCAAGCTTCTGCTTACATTTTTGACCACAAAATTGGTGCAAATCAGCTAAATGTGTTGCTTTTCTGACATGGACTTGTTTCTTCAGCATTCTCCACACCTTTAAATCAGGACTTTGGGAAGGCCATTCCAAAACCTTCATTCTAGCCTGATTTAGCCGTTCCTTTACCACTTTTGAGGTGTGTTTGGAGTCATTGCCCTGTTGGACCACCCAACTGTGCCCAAGACCCAAGCTCCGGGCTGATGATTTTAGCTTGTCCTGAACAATTTGGAGGTCATCCTACTTTTTCATTGTCCCATTTAACGCACCAGTTCCATTGGCAGCAAAACAGGCCCAGAGCATAATACTACCAAGACCATGCTTGACGGTAGGCATGGTATGATGTTCCTGGGATTAAAAGCCTCACCTTTTCTCCTCCAAACATATTGCTGGGTATTGTGGCCAAACAGCTCCAATTTTGTTTCATCTGACATCACATGGACACAGATAAGACCTTCTGGAGGAAAGTTCTGTGGTCAGATGAAACAAAAATGGGTGTTCCACCAGGACAAGGACCCCAAACACACTAAATCAGGCTAGAATGAAGGTTTTAGAATGGCCTTCCCAAAGTCCTGACTTAAACGTGTGGTCAATGCTTAAGAAACAAGTCCATGTCAAAAAATCCGACAAATTTAGCTGAACTGCACTGATTTTGTCAAGAGGAGTGGTCAAAAATGTTAGCAGAAGCTTGTGGATGGCTACCCAAAGCGCCTTATTGCAGTGAAACTTGCCAAGGGACATGTAAGCCTATATTAACATTGCTGTACGTATACTTTTGATCAGTCACACTTTCAGTAGAGCCATAATGAATTCATAAAAGAAGCAAACTTAATGAATGTTTTTGTGACCAACAAGTATGTGCTCCAATAACTACATCACAAAAAATAAGAGTTGTAGAAATGATTGGAAACTCAAGACAGCCATGACATGATGTTCTCAACAACTGTATGTAAACTTTTGACCACAACTGTATTTTGCCTTCACCAGCCGGGCAAAAATATCAATCAGTGTCTAAACACACACTGATAACATTCACAGTTCGATGTCTTCATTATAGATCTGTGCATTTGTTCCTTTTTTTTTTTTTAAAAAGGGACCATAATAAAAAGTGTCGGCTTAAAATGGAAGGGGACCCGTGATTGTATCCAGGGGGTACACCGCCTTCTGCCTTCACTCAGTCCCATGGAGGGAAGAAGATTTTAACAAAAGGTGTTGAGTTGATCATTTCTAGGATTAGAAAAATATCCCTAAAAAGGGTCGTTAAGAACATACAATCAGCTACAAAGCATTATAAAAAGACCCCTAAAGGTTGGTTCAAGAGTCAGGAATGGAGTATTTACACTGTGCAAATGAACCACCAAGCAAGTGTTACTGTTGACGCACACGCCAAGTCTAGGTCAGTCTGGTCTTCACATCGTTGGACTTCTTTCACTGACAATGGCTGCCATCTTTGGATCGATTCATGTAAAGAAGCCAAATGTTTGGCTTTAGAAGAGAGTAAATAAAACAAGACCGGCGTCCCTTGATGTGAATTCAGAAGAAGATGACATCTTCCTTGTTGAGGTCTTCTGTGCTGATGTAGGCCGGCGGTGGCGGCGGCATGTGGGGGTCATGGCAGAGGCCCTGGGCCGGCAGGATGGAGTGAGGCTGAGCGAGAGGCAAGGGAGGCTTGTGGAGAGTTGCAGGGTGGCCTGTGCTAGGGATGGTAGATTGGGAATCCGGCCCGGAAATGTCTAGAGGGCTTGGATCTGATGAGGGTTTGATTTGAGAACAAAAACAATTAAAAGTTAATTTGACAGTTGTTATTTTCATTGCGTTCTGTCATGTTTATGGGTGTGCAGCAGCCATTAATCACAGCGAAGAATGGCACACTGAGGGATGTTTCACAGGGAGAGGCAGGGACTGATGGCATGGAATCAAATAATTAATTTAACTGTGTGTGTGTGTTACCATGAATTGATTTACGTGGACCCTGACTTAAACAAGTTGAAAAACTTATTGGGGTGTTACCATTTAGTGGTCAATTGTACGGAATATGTGCTATCTACTAAGAAAAGTTTCAATCAATCAATCAATAAGTTCTGGCAATTCTTACTTAATGGGGACATGGCTGTGTTTACACAGTCACCTTTAGGGGACCTCTGATGGTATGGGGCCAAAATAACAAGTCCTCTTAAGGGTAAACTTTTTAAATGATAGTCAGATGCATTCTATATCCTTCTATATATGGTAGTTGGAGTTGCAGACAACTTCATTACTGCTACATAGCAGTTTTCAGTAATGTCACAGAAGATGCAGGATTTACTTTTACATTGAAGTGGTGAAACTTCCTAAAAGAGGACAGCTGTAGTGCTGTATTCTGAGGATCATGTCATATTTAATTTGAAGTTTTTGTTTTTTTAAATGGTCCTCAATAGTCACGTAAGAAATTGTGTAAATCAGTGGTTCTCAAATGGGGGTACGCGTACCCCTGGGGGTACTTGAAGGTATGCCAAGGGGTATGTGAGAATTTTTAAAAAATATTCTAAAAATACCTATAATTCAAAAATCCTTTGTAAATATATTTATTGAATAATACTTCAACAAAATATGAATGTCAAATCATAAACTGAGTAAAGAAATGCAACAATGCAACATTCAGTGTTGAGAGCTAGATTTTTTTGTGGACAAGTTCCATAAATATTGATTAAAGATTTATTTCTTTGTGAAGAAATGTTTAGAATTAAGTTCATGAATCCAGATGGATCTCTATTACAATCCCCAAAGAGGGCACTTTAAGTTGATGATTACTTCTATGTGTAGAAATCTTTATAATAAGTCTTTAGTTATTTTTATATCTTTTTTTCCAAATAGTTCAAGAAAGACCACTACAAATGAGCAATATTTTTGCACTGTTATGCAATTTAATAAATCAGAAAATGATAACATAGTGCTGTATTTTATTTCCTTATCTCTTTTTTTCAACCCAAAAATGCTTTGCTCTGATTAGGGGGTACTTGAAATAAAAAAAATGTTCACAGGGGGTACATCACTGAAAAAAGTTTGAGAACCACTGGTGTAAATTATGCAAAATGATTGAAATTTGGTCCCCATGAACCATAAGAACTCTTTTTCCCCAGGGTCCCCAGTAAGACTGATCAGCACATTACTTCATCAATCCAGAGATTTAAAGACGTGTATGAGCTAACTGGGCAGTGGCCATTTTACATCATTTTTTTTTATGCCTCCACAACCTGTAGTGCCCACTGTGGTGGTCCCCACAAGTCATGATCAAAAACTTGGTCCCCATTCCAAATTATAACCAGTATGTGTGTGTGTTCTGGCAATGCTTACTTAATGGGGACATGGCTCTGTTTACACAGTAACCTTTAGGGGACCAAAAAAACAGGTCCCCTAAAGGGAAACCTTTTTAAATGATGGTCAAATCCATTCTGAAGATGCCTACGTGATTTTTAAGCTTTGGCCCATAAAACATGTATACTGGTTAGTTTGAGTGTGAGACATTTGCACAGCAAATATGTCCTATTAATGGACAGCTGTAGTGGTGTATTCTTAGGATCATGTCATATTTCATTTAAACTTTTTTTCTAAATGGCCCTCAGTAGTCACGTACAAATTTGTGTGAATTATGCAAAATGATTGAAATTTGGTCCCCATGAACCGTATGAACCAGTAAGACTGATCAGCACATTACTTCATCAATCCAGAGATTTAAAGACGTGTATGAGCTAACTGGGCAGTGGACATTTTACACCATTTTTTGGATGCCTCCACAACCTGTAGAAAGGGTGGTCCCCACAAGTCATGATTAAACACTTGTTGCCCGTATCAAATGATAACCAGTAAGTGTGTGTGCATGTGTGTGTGTGTACCTAAGTGATGATGCAGGGAGGGAGGCATAGGAGGCGCAGCAGACAACAGGGGTTGCTGGTTGGGGCTGACGGAGCGCTTGGCTTTGAGGACGTTGTCGTCGCGAGCAGACAGCTTCAGTGGAAGAATCTGCTTCAAGTCCACGGAGGCTGGGGAAGGAGGAGAGCGATTAACACGCTTTTAACAGTTATGATCAAAATTATTCAACCCCCACACAATTTTGGTGTTTTAGCAAGTTGGACATTTATTCCGTATTTTGTTTATAGTCATATGAAATAAAGATGCATTAAATAGACAAATGCAACTTGAATTACAACATTATATTTTGTAACATACCAAACAGTGTCATTTCTCTTAATATCTCATTGACAAAATTATTCAACCCCTTGAAGATAATAACTCTTAAGAACAGAATTTGAATAAGGTATTTTCAATCAGGTGTTGAAAACACCTTTAGATGTGATTAGAACCATAACGAGCAACAATTAAACTGATTGAAAAAGACTGTGACGCTCAGCTTCTTGTAGCTGGTCAATGGTGTATTTGCAACATGGTGAAGTCCAGGGAGTGGTCAAAGAAGTCAAGAGAGGAGGTAATTTCTCTTCACAAGAAAGGATATGAATATAAGAAAATAGCAAAGACATTACACATTCCAGGAGACACAGTTGGGAGCGTAATTCGCAAGTTGAAAGCTAAGGGCACAGTGGAAATACTACCTGGGCGTGGTAGAAAGAGGATGCTGTGTGCAACTGCTGTCCGGTATTTGAAGCGTACAGTGGTGAAAAACCTCTGGGTAACAGCTGAGGAACTACAACAGGACATTGCAGAGGGGGGAACGCAGGTTTCGTCCCAGACAATAAGGCGCGCACTACGAGATGAAGGCCTCCATGCCAGAACTCCCAGGTGCGCCCCACTTCTGACTACCAGGCACAAGAAAATAGACTCCAGTATGCCAAAAATCATCTGGTCAAACCCCAAAGGTTTTGGGAAACTGTTCTATGGAGTGATGAGACAAAACTGGAACTCTTTGGGCCTATGAATCAACGTTATGTGGGGAGGAGAAAAAATGAAGCTTACAAAGAGAAGAACACCTTTCCTACTGTTAAGCATGGTGGGGGGTCAATCATGCTCTGGGGCTGTTTCTCTGCCTCAGGTACCGGGAATCTCCAGCACGTTCAAGGCATTATGAATTCTATTTCCTACCAGGATACATTAGCTGCAAATGTCACGAAGTCAGTGACGAAGCTGAGGCTTGGGAGACGTTGGACCTTCCAACAGGACGTCGATCCCAAGCATACCTCCAAATCAACATCAGAGTGGTTGCAGAAGAAGGGCTGGAAGACTCTGGAGTGGCCTTCACAGTCGCCAGACCTAAATCCTCTAGAAAAGCTGTGGTGGGACTTGAAGAAGGCAGTTGCAGCACACAAGCCCAAGAATATGAATGAACTGGAGGCTTTTGTCCAAGAGGAATGGGCTAAAATACCTGTAGATCGATGAAAGAAGCTTGTGTCCGGTTATGTATCACCTTTGAAGGATGTCATTACTGCCAAAGGCTGTTCTACTAAGTACTAAAGATGCATGGAACTTGGGGTTTGAATCATTTTGTCAATGAAATATTCAGAAAAATGTCCTTTTTTGGTATTTTATAAAATACAGTGTTACAATTTAAGTTGCATTTGTCTATTTGACACATCTTTATTTGATATGACTATAAACACAATACGGAATAAATGTCCAACTTGCTAAAACACCAAAATTGTGTGGGGGTTGAATAATTTCTATCACAACTGTATAGTGAAATACAATTCTTACACTCAAGTGGAGCAGCTTGGCTGCTTGTTATTTGATAACAAGCAGAGCGTCGGTGCTGACGTGATCACAAGTAACCACTCAAATGCTAATGTTTTATAATCATTTATGATGTAATATTATTCTAGAGACTGAGGAATACCTCAAGTCTTGTCATAGTACAAAACCCAAAAGCAGTGAAGTTGGCACGTTGTGTAAGTCGTAAATAAAAAGAGAATACAATGATTTGCAAATCCTTTTCAACTTATATTCAATGGAATAGACTGCAAAGACAAGATATTTAATGTTCACACTGAGAAACTTTTTTTTTTGTGCAAATAATCATAATCATAACTTAGAATTTAATGGCAGCAACACATTGCAAACCACTGTGTTACATGGCCTTTCCTTTTAACGACACTCATTAAAGGTTTGGGAACTGAGGAGACACATTTTTGAAGTGGAATTTTTTTCCCATTCTTGTTTGATGTAGAGCTTAAGTTGTTCAACAGTCTCCATTCTCATATTTTAGCCTTCATATTGCATCACACATTTTCAATGGGAGACAGGTCTGGACTGCAGGCAGTCCAGTCTAGTACCCGCACTCTTTTACTACGAAGCCACGCTGTTGTAACACGTGGCTTGGCATTGTTTTGCTGAAATAAGCAGGGGCGTCCATTAAACGTTGCTTGGATGGCAACGTATGTTGCTCCAAAACTTGTATGTACCTTTCAGCATTAATGGTGCCTTCACAGATGTGTAAGTTACCCATGCCTTGGGCACTGATACATCCCCATACCATCACAGATGCTGCCTTTTACACTTTGCGCCTAGAACAATTCAGATGGTTCTTTTCCTCTATGTTCCGGAGGACACGACATCCACAGTTTCCAAAGACAATTTGAAATTCTGACTCGTCAGACCAAAGAAGAGTTTTCCACTTTGCATCAGTCCAACTTAGATGAGTTTGGGCCCAGTGAATCCGGCGGCTTTTCTGGGTGTTGTTGATAAATGGCTTTTCGCTTTGCATAGTAGAGTTTTAACTTGTACTTACAGATGTAGCGACGAACTGTAGCGACGAACTGTAGTTACTGACGTGTTCCTGAGCCCATGTGGTGAAATCCTTTACACACTAATGTCGCTTTTTGATGCAGTACCGCCTGAGGGATCGAAGGTCCGTAATACCATCACTTACGTGCAGTGATTTCTTCAGATTCTCTGAACCTTTTGATGTTAATACGGACCGTAGATGATAAAATCCCTAAATTCCTTGCAATAGCTCCTTGATAAATGTTGTTCTTTACTGTTGGACAATTTGCTCAGGCATTTGTTGACAAAGTGGTGACCCTCGCCTCATACTTGTTTGTGAATGACTGAACATTTCATGGAAGCTGCTTTTATACCCAATCATGGCCCCCAGCTGTTCCCAATTAGCCTGTTCACCTGTGGGATGATCCAAATAAGTGTTTGGAACATTCCTCAACTTTCTCAGTCTTTTTTTACCACTTGTACCAGTTTTTTTGAAACATGTTGCAGGCATCAAATTCCAAATGAGCTAATAATTGCAAACAAAAAACAACGTTTTCCAGTTTGAACGTTAAGCATCTTGTCTTTGCAGTCTATTCAATTGAATATAAGTTGAGAAGGATTTGCAAATCATTAAGGATTTGCAAATCATCGTATTTTGTTTTTTATTTACCATTTACACAACGTGACAACTTCAATGCTTTTGGGTTTTGTATAAACAACTACTTAAATAACTAACATGCACAAGGCAGGCCAATAAGATGATAATGCCGTGGTGAATAGAGCAAAGAGCAAAAAAGAATATGATGTGAACATGAGCTACAACAGTCCCAGTGACAGATTAGTTCCAGAGTTACTTCACGGCGTCCATCAGACTGATAGCATGACGGGTGGTTTTGGCATCCAGTGATTCGAAAAGCCTGCTGGAGGGTAGTTTGAACAGTTTGTGACCAGGGTGTGCGATGTCTGCAGTGAAGCTCCCTGCCCCTTTCAAAATGACCTTACAATAGTGGTGTAACGGTACGTGTATTTGTATTGAACCGTTTCGGTACGGGGGTTTCGGTTCGGTTCGGAGGTGTACCGAACGAGTTTCCACACGGACATATTAGGTAGCGCACCGCACGTTGTGCAAACAATGCAGAGCGAGGCACAACACACGGCAGGCTAGTAGCGACCGGGCTAGGACAACATGCAAAAGCCAGAGCTGGAAGACTCTCCTGCCTCGTTAAGATCTCCCCTTTGGGAACACTTTGGCTTCGCGTCGCGATACAACAATGGAAGACGGGGGTTTGCCGACATTGTTCAGCAGCAGTAGGGTATGCTTCTGCCAACATATCAAACATGCTAACCCCTTTGAAGCGGCACCACCCCCAAGTCAACCTCGCTTTAAGGAAGAGAAAGAGGAGCGTGGTGCAAACACCGCATTGAAGCAGCCTCTCCTCGGCCAGCCAGGCAGGGCTAACGCAATAACAAATGTTTTTATAGCAGTACATTTAAGACCATCCATCCATCTATCCATTTTACTACCGCTTTTCCCGTTCGGGATTGCGGGGGGTTGCTGTATTGCAATAAAACTAAATTTTGACCCACTTCTATGGTGGAAGAACAATAAGCCCATATATCCTCTTACTGCCAAGTTAGCCAGGCTGGAGGGGGGGAAAGAAAAGTTAATCTGAGGCCGAGTTGACTTGAAACTGTTTAATGTTGCACTTTTTATATGTAGAAGAAAAGTTTTGTCATTTTATTTCTTCTGAGCAACAACTGGAGGCAGTTTTATGTTGATTAATGTGGACCCCGACTTAAACAAGTTGAAAAACTTATTGGGGTGTTACCATTTAGTGGTCAATTGTATGGAATATGTACTGTACTGTGCAATCTACTAATAAAAGTCTCAATCAATCAATCAAAAAAAGCACTTTAAATGTAGAAAGGTTTTGTTAAGAAACCATTCTGAGCCTTGTCTTATTTAGTTTTTATTTTAAATGTGTTGACCACATTAACCCTGGCAATGGACCCTGTGTGTATATGTATGTTATGCCATTGTTTACAAATTTGGTAAATAAATAACCCAAAAGTGTATATTTTGTTGTTTTCTTACTGTACCGAAAATGAACCGAACCGTGACCTCTAAACCAGGGTACGTACCGAACTGAAATTTTTGTGTACCGTTACACCCCTACTTTAAAAATATGATGAAAGAATGAATGAATGATGAATGACATTGAGCCACAATTTGTCTTCACTGTCATGAATGTGTGTGGAGTAATTCCACTCAAGGTCTCTGATTGTCTTCTTATTTTGCTGCATTTGAAGTCATAGCCAAATGTATCCCAACATATAATTACCGGACTACTTTTCTCCCAAGCTTTAACCCCTGCGGCTTATACAAAGCCACGGGGAAAACACGCGAACTCCACACAGAAAGACCCCGAGCCCGGGGATCAAACTCAGGACCATCTTATTGTGAGTTGCACGCACTAACCCCTGTTCCGTCGTGAATAACACAGCACAATATTGCGTGCGCCAATATGGCGACTTACCAGTGCTGTCAGTACGCTGGGAGGCCTTCCCGCTTTTGACTCCCTTCCCTTTGCCGCTGCTGAGGGCGGCCAGTTTGGTGGGGATCTGCTGCTGCACTCCCAGCAGTTTGTGCTGCTGGTTGGTGGTGCTGAAGAGGTGGAGCGGCACCTCGGTCTTCAACGGCAGGGTGGAGGAGCCGGCGTCCCGCCGCAACGTCACCTCAGGACGCTCCAAGTAGTCAGCCGGTGCCACGGAGACGCTGCCACGCACGAGGGGCTTCTGGGGCGGAGGGGCTTCAGAGAGGCCGGTGGGGCCGCTGAGGCCGGAAGATAAGAGGAGCTCCCCGTTTAGGCTGCCTGCCAGAGGAACCACCTGAAGGCGGAAAGAAGGCACGGTGAGAAGGAATCGCCTTCCAGTTGTTTCACTTCCTTTCACACACTTTAAAGGGGAACATTATCAGCAGACCTATGTAAGCGTCAATATATACCTTGATGGTGCAGAAAAAAGACCATCTCTTTTTTCAACCGATTTCCGAACTCTAAATGGGTGAATTTTGGCGAATTAAACGCCTTTCTGTTTATCGCGCTGGAGGCGATGACGTCAGAATGTGACGTCGCCGAGGTAACACACCCGCCATTTTCATTTTCAACACATTACAAACACCGGGTCTCAGCTCTGTTATTTTCCATTTTTTTGACTATTTTTGGAACCTTGGAGACATCATGCCTCGTCGGTGTGTTGTCGGAGGGTGTAACAACACTAACAGGGAGGGATTCAAGTTGCACCACTGGCCCGAAGATGCCAAAGTGTCTTCCGCCAGACCCCCATTGAATGTGCCAGAGTGTCTCCACATTTGACCGGCGATGCTAAGGCAGACATGGCACAGAGATGTATGGATAACCTGCAGATGCATTTGCAACGATAGTCAACGAAATCACAAAGGTGAGTTTTGTAGATGTTGACTGCCAGCTAATCGATGCTAACATGCTACGCTAATCGATGCTAACATGCTATTTACCGGTGGTGCTAAAGCAGACATGGTACAGAGATGTATGGATAACCTATAGATGCATTTGCAACTATGTTACGTTTCCTTCCACCCACATTTAATGCGAAAAAAACACTTACCAATCGACGGATTTAAGTTGCTCCAGTGTCAAAAGATGCGAAAGTCCTGATCGTTTGGTCCGCACATTTTACCGGCGATGCTAACGCAGCTATTCGGCCATGCTAGGGCTATGAATAGCATCAATAACTATTCGCTCATTAGCTTCAGTTTCTTCTTCAATACTTTCATACTCCAACAATCTGTTTCAATACATGCGTAATCTGTTGAATCGCTTAAGTCGCTGAAATCCGAGTTTGAATCCGAGCTAATGTCGCTATATCTTGCTGTGGTATTCCCATTGTTTGTTTACATTGGCAGCACTGTGTGACGTCACAGGGAAATGGCCAGTGTCTTCGCAGAGAGCGAAAATAAGGCACTTTAAAGCTTTATTTAGGGATATTTCGATACCGGTAAAATTTTGAAAAAAACGTCAAAAAATACAACAAGCCACTGGGAACTGATTTTTATTGTTTTCAACCCTTTTGGAATAGTGATAATGTTCCCCTTTAAAGGCCTACTGAAAGCCACTACTACTGACCACGCAGTCTGATAGTTTATATATCAATGATGAAATATTAACATTGCAACACATGCCAATACGGCCGGTTTAGTTTACTAAATTACAATTCTAAATTTCCCGCTGAGTTTCCTGTTGAAAATGTCGCGGAATGATGACGCGATGATGACGCATGTTTGTGACGTTATTGGTTGGAGGGGACATATTAGCGCAGCACCACTTGCGGCTAAAAGTCGTCTCTTTTCATTGCGCAATTACACAGTATTTTGGACATCTGTGTTGCTGAATCTTTTGCAATTTGTTCAATTAATGATGGAGAAGTCAAAGTAGAAAGATGGAGGTGGGAAGCTTTTAGCCTTTAGCCACACAAACACACGGTGTTTCCTTGTTTAAAATTCCCGGAGGTGAAGCTTTACTATGGATCAGAGCGGTCAAGCGAACATGAATCCAGACTACATGTCAACCGGCAGTTTTCGGTGAGAAAATTGTGGAAATAAGTCGCCTCTTACCGGAGATCAGCGGAGCCAGTGTCCTCCTGCTACCGTGACTTCTCTCAGAGACTCTGGCGTCAAAACACCCGTGGCCGCACCCCTCCGACTTTAAGGTACTCTTTAACTCGCTAAAACACTAGCAACACAATAGGCAGATAAGGGATTTCCCAGAATTATCCTAGTAAATGTGTCTAAAAACATCTGAATCGCTCTCACTTGCCCTCGCCTTTTTTTTTTTTAACTTTTTTCTTTTTTCTAGGCCTTCACTCAACTTCCTCATCCACAAATCTTTCATCCTCGCTCAAATTAATGGGGAAATTGTCGCTTTCTCGGTCCGATTAGCTCTTGCTGCTGGAGGCTTACATTATAAATAATGTGAAATGTGAGGAGCCCTCACACCGGTGAGGTCATCGTCTGCTACTTCCGGTACAGGCAAGGCTTTTTTATTTGCGACCAAAAGTTGCGAACTTTATCGTCGATGTTCTCTACTAAATCCTTCCAGCAAAAATATGGCAATATCGCGAAATGATCAAGTATGACACAGAATGGACCCTTCTATCCCCGTTTGAATAAGAAAATCTCATTTCAGTAGGTCTTTAATAGTCTTTTTACATAGAGGCGTATCTGCTGACATCTGGCCAGCTGCATGTTCAATCAAAGAGCTGTGCCAAGCAGGAAAGTGTCATTAGAAAACATCACCTCCATCTTCACCTATCGCAAGATCAAACTTGAATGCCAGCTGTAGTACTACACAAAATCTCTCTGTATGTTGGCTCACACTCCATTGGACAAGTTGCAACAGTTTGCGGATTCTGGCATCCAAGATTGCTCTGTCAATCCAGAGCCGTCATCAATCACTTAACTGTCAGACGCCATCAATAAGCTTCTACCTGGAGGAGCCCTAGGTGGTGATGGAGTCACAGCAGAGATGGTGAGAGCTGCACTCACCGCTACCACCCACCAGATGAACTGAGCTGAAGAGAATGTCCCTCAAAACTGCAGTCATACTGTCTCTTTATAAGAACAAGGGTGACCGTCGGATTCCAGCCAGCTACCGGTCCATCACACTTCTCTCTGTACCAAGAATCCTGAGACGTGTTCACCCTCTCCGCTTAACTCCCCGTCGGTCAACAGCGGATTGCATTCTGGCTGTAAACATCCTTGCCCTAAAGAGGAGACAATATCGCCACCCTCTTTATCAAGCCTTCGAGGATCTTAAGTCAGCCTTTCACTCCCTGGACAGAAACGTCCTAGGGCAACTCTTGCAAGGTATCAAGTCCTAAAGAAGTACATTAAAATCATTCGGAATCTTTTTCTGTCTGTACTCTACACAGCACTCAGCATTGTCCCACCCACACAACCATCTGATTGGTTACACACAGAGCGGTAACAGCCAATAAGCAGTGTGTATTCAGAGCGCACGTAGTCAGTGCTCGTCGTGATGAGCAGATAGGCGTTAGGCAGCGGACTCTCCCCAAATTATAATAAAAACCTCCCCGTCAACTACTAGTAACATCACTATGAGCCCGTAGACTTTCTAGTAACAAACGGCAGCTCAGCTCGCTCGCAGTCCTTGAGGTGAAGGCTAATTTGCTTTTAGCGTAACGTTAGCTCATTTTGCGGTGTGTGTGTGTTACGGACAGCAAAACCCTGTCTATTATTTCACTTTACCTTTTTCTGTGTTGGTTGAGCTGTGTTGAAGCAGCAAAAAAGGACATTATATTAGAAGAAGAGTTTCTGTTTCTGATAGTTGATATTATAATGTAACTGCATCATAAAACCTACATGAACTCCATGGTGTTCAGGGATGAATAGTCTCTCCTATTGCTATTCTACTATTTTTTCAGCTATAGCAGGGGTGTCGAACTCATTTCAGATCTGGGGCCACATGGAGAAAAATCTACTCCCAAGTTGGTAAAATCAGGTCACGATAACTTAAAAATAAAGACAACTTCAAATTGTTTTCTTTGTTTAAAAATAGGACAAGCACATTCTGAAATTGAACAAATCATAATTTTTTTTGTTTTTTTAATACAATTACCTGTTGCGGTTAATAGCATATACTTTATTTGTCTTTATTTATATTTTCGGAATAAATTATGTGATGATGTTCACTAGTCAACTCATTAGTGTTAATTTTCAATCCATCAAGATCAAATAATAATATCCACCCATTTTCTACCACTTATTCCCTATCTCAGCTCCATTCGGGCAGAAGACGGTGTACACTCTGGACAAGTATCAAAATGTAATTACAGAATGTTATTTATGTAGTTGGATCGTTTCCCTCGACTCATGTACTAAAATGTGTTTTTTTTTTTTTAACTTTTGTAGCATCATCTACAAAGATACAAAAGATTGCTATTGCGACATCCAGTGGACACATTTATAACTGCAGTTTCCTTCATTCCAAAATCTCAGGTTATGTTTTATACTTAGCAAACTCATCCCGTGGGCCGGATAAAGCCTGTCCGCGGGCCGTACGTTTGACACCCCTGAGCTATAGTTACATTAATCATTAGTAATGGAGCAGCCTAGTTTTGAACGGCAGGGTCCCTGCTATCACATGTTGACAGAAATATAACATTTGTATAATAAAAATCAACTACAGGCTTTCTAAATGCTGTAATAAATTAAGCATGATGAGTTGAAACTGTTTAATGTTGCACTTTTTATACGTAGAAGAAAAGTTCTGTAATTTTATTTAATCTGAGCAACAACTTGAGGCTGTTTAATGTTGATTAACGTGGGCAGAATTAATATAGTGCTCCCAATGTTAAAAGGATAAATAAAGCCATTGTTTACAAATTTGGTAAATAAATGGATATTTTGTTGTTTTCTTACTGTACCGAAAATGAACCTCTAAACCGGAGTAGGTACTGAACCAAAGTTCAAGACCAACCCTCTGATTCGATACCTTCCTAATGTGTTTATTAGTTTATTGTGTCAAAGGTAGCATAAGAGGGATCATGGCTGTTTCAGTCAGGTTTGTAATTACAGTACAAGTACGGGTCCATCCATCACAGCTATCATATCTTTCTTACAATTACACATTTTTTTAGAGGTGTCGGGGGGGGGTTTATCAACGTGCATTATCAGTATTGTGATGACAGGTGATATTTGGACAACATTCCTCATACAGTTAATAAAGAATCATAGATGGCCCTCAGCAGATTTTGTGGATGTGGTAATAAGAGGTTTAAAAAAATAAAGTACTATCTATCTAAACAATTTATGTTGAACATTTAGTGGTAAGAGTTGTTTCTTGCCACATCATGCGTCGTAGCTTCACTCAACCGCATATATTTTAAAGCATATTTGAGATATTTTTGGCATAAATTAAGCATAAGTTGGACAGATCTGCAGGTAGAGGCCTGACGACACATAGCTAAAGACCCATTTCAATGTCCAGAGTCGAGACCCAGGATGGACCGCTCGTCTGTGTATCGGTTGGGGACTTCTCCGCCTCCGCTTGAGATGGTTTCCTGTGGACGGGACTCTGGCTGCTGTCTTGGATCCGCTTAAACTGAACTCTCTCGGCTGTGTTGGAGCCACTATGGATTGAACTTTCACAGTATCATGTTAGACCCGCTCGATATCCATTGCTTTCGGTCCCCTAGAGGGGGGGGGGGGGTGTTGCCCACATCTGAGGTCCTCTCCAAGGTTTCTCATAGTCAGCATTGTCACTGGCGTCCCACTGGATGTGAATTCTCCCTGCCCACTGGGTGTGAGTTTTCCTTGCCCTTTTGTGGGTTCTTCCGAGGATGTTGTAGTCGTAATGATTTGTGCAGTCCTTTGAGACATTTGTGATTTGGGGCTATATAAATAAACATTGATTGATTGAATAAAATAGTTAAAGGTAAATTAAGCAAATTGGCTATTTCTGGCAATTTATTTAAGTGTGTATCAAACTGGTAGCCCTTGGCATTAATCAGTACCCAAGAAGTAGCTCTTGCTTTCAAAAAGGTTGGTGACCCCTGAGTTAAATACATTATTTATAAATTTGGTAGACTTTATGCACCAATACAAAATAAACCTGGATGGATGTAAAAGAGTTATGTCAAGAACAGACTATGTAACATCTCAGACCAGATGTGCATACTCACAAGTTGAAGAGTGGACAGGTGATGATATCAGACCGCTCAGAAGTGCAGGGACTCTGTAGTCAGACTACATGTTATATAGGCAATGATGTTGGTATTGCAAAATCATCCGAGATTCTTTTGAATGTGATTGGTCTGGATGGAGCCCAAGGGAGAAAAACTTAAGTGCATCACGCAGCATCTGGGTGTGACTTTACATCCTTCAGATGTCATGTCACCTAAAGCAGATTTCTCTTTTTGAATTACAACCTTGTCAAAAGAGGTATGTCGCAAAAAAGTTATCTACGAAAATCTAAACATATATTCTATACATTCTAATCACACCTAAATACCAAATAATAGAACAGCTAACATATACGGTTCATACAAAAGGTCACTCTAAAGCAGGGGTCACCAACCTTTTTGAAAGCAAGAGCTACTTCTTGGGTACTGATTAATGCCAAGGGCTACCAGTTTGATACACACTTAAATAAATTGCCAGAAATAGCCAATTTGCTCAATTTACCTTTATCTCTGTTATTATTAATAATTAATGATATTTATCTGTGTGGAAACACTGATCATCTTAATGATTTCTCACAATAAATATATATGCTGATTATCTGCATCTAAATATATATGCATATTAATATATATATATAGCATATAAATATATATGCTGATAAATGATAATGCTGATTATCGGTCCTGCTAGACACCGACCTCTATTTAATAATACAACTTTAACATTTGACAACCAAACAATTAAACAAGGCGACTCGGTAAAGAATCTGGGTATTATCTTCGACCCAACTCTCTCCTTTGAGGCACACATTAAAAGCGTTACTAAAACGGCCTTCTTTCATCTCCGTAATATCGCTAAAATTCGCTCCATTCTGTCCACTAAAGACGCTGAGATCATTATCCATGCGTTTGTTACGTCTCGCCTCGATTACTGTAACGTATTATTTTCGGGTCTCCCCATGTCTAGCATTAAAAGATTACAGTTGGTACAAAATGCGGCTGCTAGACTTTTGACAAGAACAAGAAAGTTTGATCACATTACGCCTGTACTGGCTCACCTGCACTGGCTTCCTGTGCACTTAAGATGTGACTTTAAGGTTTTACTACTTACGTATAAAATACTACACGGTCTAGCTCCATCTTATCTTGCCGATTGTATTGTACCATATGTCCCGGCAAGAAATCTGCGTTCAAAGGACTCCGGCTTATTAGTGATTCCCAAAGCCCAAAAAAAGTCTGCGGGCTATAGAGCGTTTTCCGTTCGGGCTCCAGTACTCTGGAATGCCCTCCCGGTAACAAGTTCGAGATGCTACCTCAGTAGAAGCATTTAAGTCTCACCTTAAAACTAATTTGTATACTCTAGCCTTTAAATAGACTCCCTTTTTAGACCAGTTGATCTGCCGTTTCTTTTCCTTTTTCTCCTATGTCCCACTCTCCCTTGTGGAGGGGGTCCGGTCCGATCCGGTGGCCATGTACTGCTTGCCTGTGTATCGGCTGGGGACATCTCTGCGCTGTTGATCCGCCTCCGCTTGGGATGGTTTCCTGCTGGCTCCGCTGTGAACGGGACTCTCGCTGCTGTGTTGGATCCGCTTTGGACTGGACTCTCGCGACTGTGTTGGATTGACTATGGCTTTAACTTTCACAGTATCATGTTAGACCCACTCGACATCCATTGCTTTCCTCCTCTCCAAGGTTCTCATAGTCATCAGTGTCACCGACGTCCCACTGGGTGTGAGTTTTCCTTGCCCTTATGTGGGCCTACCGAGGATGTGGTAGTGGTTTGTGTTGTGGTTTGTGCAGCCCTTTGAGACACTAGTGATTTAGGGCTATATAAGTAAACATTGATTGATTGATATAGAAACAGATAAATATATTAAAAAAATGGGTATTTCTGTCTGTCATTCAGTCGTACATTTTTTTTCATTCTACGGAAGTTTTTTTGTAGAGAATAAATGATGAAAAAAAAACACTTAATTGAACGGTTTAAATAGAGGAGAAAACACAAAATAAATGAAAATGACATAGTCTATCTTCAATTTTAACTTTTTAAAATTCAACCGAAAAAAAGAAGAAGAAAAACTAACTAATTTAACTCTTTCTGAAAAAAAATAAAAAAAGAATTTATGGAACATCTTTAGTAATTTTTCCTGATTAAGATTAATTTTAAAATTTTGACGACATGTTTTAAATAGGTTAAAATCCAATCTGCACTTTGTTAGAATATATAACAAATTGGACCAAGCTATATTTCTAACGAAGACAAATAAATATTTCTTCTAGATTTTCCAGAATAATTTTTTAAAAGAAATTCAAAAGACTTTGAAATAAGATTTATATTTGATTCTACAGATTTTTCTAGATTTGCCAGAATATTTTATGGGTAATTTTAATCATAATAAATTTGAAAAAATATTTTACAAATATTATTCGTCAAAAAAACATAAGCTACAATGAAGAATTAAATTAAAATGTATTTATTATTCTTTACAATAAACAAAATGAATTTACTTAAACATTGATTTAAATTGTCAGGAAAGAAGAGGAAGGAATTTAAAAGGTAAAAAGGTATATGTGTTTAAAAATCCTAAAATAATTTTTAAGGTCTTACTTTTTCTCTAAAATTGTCTTTCTGAAAGTTATAAGAAGCAAAGTAAGAAATTATTGAATTTATTTAAACAAGTGAAGACCAAGTCTAAAAAATATTTCCTTGGATTTTCAAATTCTATTTGAGTTTTGTCTCTCTTAGAATTAAAAATGTCGAGCAAAGCGAGACCAGCTTGCTAGTAAATAAATACAATTGAAAAAATTGAGGCAGCTCACTGGTAAGTGCTGCTATTTGAGCTATTTTTAGAACAGGCCAGCGGGTGACCCCTGAACTATACATTCCAATTACACTTAAATACCAAATAATAGAACAGCTAACATATACGGGTAATACAAAAGGTCACTCTAAAGCAGGGGTCACCAACCTTTTTGAAAGCAAGAGCTACTTCTTGGGTACTGATTAATGCCAAGGGCTACCAGTTTGATACACACTTGTATAAATTGCCAGAAATAGCCAATTTGCTTAATTTACCTTTAACTATTTTATTAATAATTAATGATATTTATCTTTGTGGAAACATTGATCATCTTAATGATTTCTCACAATAAATATATATGCTGATTATCTGCAAATCAATATATATGCATATTAATATAAAACCATGATTTTTAGGTTCAAAAATACAAAACTAACTTAAAAGCAAGCATAAAATGTTGGCATGCCAATACAAGAGACGTTAGCATACTTCCAAGATGGCGCCACGTATCAAAAACGACATTTTTAGGTTCAAAGATACAAAACTAACTTAAAAGCAAGCATAAAATGTTAGCATGCTAATACAAGAGACGTTAGCATACTTCCAAGATGGCGCCACGTATCAAAAACGACATTTTTAGGTTCAAAGATACAAAACTAACTTAAAAACTAGCATGACATGTTAGCATGCTAATACAAGATACATTAGCATAATTCCTAGATGGTGCCAGGTATCAAAAAGCATTATTTTTAGGCTCAAACTAAGATACTAAAATAGTTAAAAAGCCAAACTTGATTTAAATAGATTTGAAGTAGGGCTGGATGATAATGTCAAAACTAATAATCAGGTTTATTTCTTGTACCTCCAAAACTCAACTATTATTACAGTTTTTTAAAAGATTGATATAAAATAGTAAAAAATAAATTAATAAAATAATAATAGCAATAACAATACATTTACTAATAGCAATATATTACCAATAAAATTCACTTCTTCCAGTTTATTTTTAAGTCAGTTTGTGTACATTTTACACTTATTTTACCACCAGAGTGTAAAATAAGTTTGTTGATCGAACACAAAAATCCTAACATTTATTGGTGCAATAAATACATCTTGTTTTAGATAAAAAAACATAATTGTGTAAATGTATTTGAAGTACATTATATACTTCAACGATCTACTTTTTCGGAACCTTTTTTTTTGTCAGCGTGGTTTGACCGGACGTAACACAACGTGCTATTATTGTGAAGGCAGGAAGTGTTTTGCGCTGTTTTGCCAGTTTCTTGATTTCCGGTGATTTTGTGTGGGCGTCCCTAATGGAGTGACCAAATAGTGTCGTTAAAACAGACGGAGAAGAAGTATTTGGACTGGACAACAGGGGGCAGTGTTGCTACAGTCAATTCCAAACATAAAACTTGCATCCATCCATCCATTTTTTACCGCTTATTCCCTTTTGGGGTGGCAGGGGGCGCTGGTGCCTATCTCAGCTACAGTCGGGCATGTTTCAGTCAAACTTCTTCCACCAAAGACCACTTACTGAAAAGTCAAGTATGTTGGTACCATATTTGTACTTTTTTTTTTATTATAAAAAATGTTTAAGAAACAAATATTATATATATTTAAAGACACAATTTTTGTAATAGGTGACTAAGAATACTATTATTAGTTATTAGTATAGTCATCATTGTCACCGACGTCCCACTGGGTGTGAGTCTTCCTTACCCTTATGTGGGCCTACCGAGGATGTGGTAGTGGTTTGTGCAGCCCTTTGAGACACTAGTGATTTAGGGCTATATAAGTAATCATTGATTGATTGATTGATGTATATATAGCATATAAATATATATGCTGATAAATGATAATGCTGATTATCGGTCCTGCTAGACACCGACCTCTATTTAATAATACAACTGTAACATTTGACAACCAAACAATTAAACAAGGTGACTCGGTAAAGAATCTGGGTATTATCTTCGACCCAACTCTTCTCCTTTGAGTCACACATTAAAAGCGTTACTAAAACGGCCTTTTTTCATCTCCGTAATATCGCTAAAATTCGCTCCATTCTGTCCACTAAAGATGCCGAGATCATTATCCATGCGTTTGTTACGTCTCGTCTCGATTATTGTAACGTATTATTTTGGGGTCTCCTCATGTCTAGCATTAAAAGATTACATCCATCCATCCATCCATTTTCTACCGCTTATTCCCAGTCGGGATCGCGGGGGGCGCTGGCGCCTATCTCAGCTACAAGATTACAGTTGGTACAAAATGCGGCTGCTAGACTTTTGACAAGAACAAGAAAGTTTGATCACATTACGCCTGTACTGGCTCACCTGCACTGGCTTCCTGTGCACTTAAGATGTGACTTTAAGGTTTTACTACTTACGTATAAAATACTACACGGTCTAGCTCCATCCTATCTTGCCGATTGTATTGTACCATATGTCCCGGCAAGAAATCTGCGTTCAAAGGACTCCGGCTTATTAGTGATTCCCAAAGCCCAAAAAAAGTCTGCGGGCTATAGAGCATTTTCATTTCGGGCTCCAGTACTCTGGAATGCCCTCCCGGTAAAAGTTCGAGATGCCACCTCAGTAGAAGCATTTAAGTCTCACCTTAAAACTCATTTGTATACTCTAGCCTTTAAATAGACTCCCTTTTTAGACCAGTTGATCTGCCGTTTCTTTTCTTTTTCTCCTATGTCCCACTCTCCCTTGTGGAGGGGGTCCGGTCCGATCCGGTGGCCATGTACTGCTTGCCCTGTGTATCGGCTGGGGACATCTCTGCGCTGCTGATCCGCCTCCGCTTGGGATGGTTTCCTGGCGGCTCCGCTGTGAACGGGACTCTCGCTGCTGTGTTGGATCCGCTTTGGACTGGACTCTCGCGACTGTGTTGGATCCATTATGGATTGAACTTTCACAGTATCATGTTAGACCCGCTCGACATCCATTGCTTTCCTCCTCTCCAAGGTTCTCATAGTCATCATTGTCACCGACGTCCCACTGGGTGTGAGTTTTCCTTGCCCTTATGTGGGCCTACCGAGGATGTCGTAGTGGTTTGTGCAGCTCTTTGAGACACTAGTGATTTAGGGCTATATAAGTAAACATTGATTGATTGATTGATATAGAAACAGATAAATATATACAAAAAAATGGGTATTTCAGTCTGTCATTCAGTCGTACATTTTTTTTCCTTCTACGGAAGGTTTTTTTTGTAGAGAATAAATGATGAAAAAAAAACACTTAATTGAACGGTTTAAAAGAGGAGAAAACACAAAATAAATGAAAATGACATAGTTTATCTTCAATTTTGACTTTTTAAAATTCAACCGAAAAGAAGAAGAGGAAAAACTGGCTAATTCGAATCTTTTTGAAAAAATTAAAAAGTGAATTTATGGAACATCATTAGTAATTTTTCCTGATTGAGATTAATTTTAAAATTTTGACGACATGTTTTAAATAGGTTAAAATCCAATCTGCACTTTGTTAGAATATATAACAAATTGGACCAAGCTATATTTTTAACAAAGACAAATCATTATTTCTTCGAGATTTTCCAGAATAATTTTTTAAAAGAAATTCAAAAGACTTTGAAATAAGATTTATATTTGATTCTACAGATTTTCTAGATTTGCCAGAATATTTTTGGAGTAATTTTAATCATAATAAGTTTGAAGAAATATTTCACAAATATTCTTCATCGAAAAAACAGAAGCTAAACTGAAGAATTAAATTAAAATGTATTTGTTATTCTTTACAATAAAAATAATAAATGTACTTGAACATTGATTTAAATTGTCAGTAAGGAAGAGGAAGGAATTTAAAAGGTAAAAAGGTATATGTGTTTAAAAATCCTTAAATCATTTTTAAGGTTGTACTTTTCCTCAAAAATTGTCTTTCTGAAAGTTATAAGAAGCAAAGTAAAACAATAAATGAATTTATTCAAACAAGTGAAGACCAAGTCTTTAATATATTTTCTTGGATTTTAAAATTCTATGAGTTTTGTCTCTCTTAGAATTAAAAATGTCCAGCAAAGCGAGACCAGCTTGCTAGTAAATAAATACAATTTAAAAAAATTGTGGCAGCTCACTGGTAAGTGCTGCTATTTGAGCTATTTTTAGAACAAGCCAGAGGGCGACTCATCTGGTCCTTACGGGCACCGCGTTGGTGATTCCTGAACTATACATTCCAATTGGTGATTCCTGAACTATACATTCCAATTACACCTAAATACCAAATAATAGAACAGCTAACATACACGAGTAATACAAAATGTCACTCTAAACACATTTCACGTGTCTGTGGTATACTTTATAATCACAAACTGTGATAAACTTACTAAATATGTATAAGTGACATTTTTGTGGCGTTTTAAAAGTCTACTGAAATGAGATGTTCTTATTTAAACGGGGATAGCAGGTCCATTCTATGTGTCATACTTGATCATTTCACCATATTGCCATATTTTTGCTGAAAGGATTTAGTAGAGAACATCCACGATAAAGTTCGCAACTTTTGGTCGCTAATAAAAAAGCCTTGCCTGTACCGGAAGTAGCAGACGATGTGCGCGTGACGTCACGGGTTGTGGAGCTCCTCACATCTGAACATTGTTTACAATCATGGCCACCAGCAGCGAGAGCGATTTGGACCGAATTTGAGCGAGGATGAAAGTTTGTGAATGAGGAAAGTGAGAGTGATGGACTAGGAAAAAATTAAATTAAATTAAAAAAAGACGAGGGCAGTGGGAGCGATTCAGATGTTATTTGACACATTTACTAGGATAATTCTGGAAGATCCCTTATCTGCTTATTGTGTTACTAGTGTTTTAGTGAAATTGTATGGTCGTACCTGTACAACCTGAAGGTCGGCCCCGCACTTTTCTTCAGCACCAGTCGAAGGGTGGTGGCGATGCCCATCTCTGCCCTTCCTTCGCAAGGGACCCTCTTCGAAACACGATCTTTCGAAATGATCGCTGCATAATACACTGTACTTTGTGTGCGTGGTCCAATCCAACCGTGTTCGCTTGACCTCTCTGTTCCATGGTACAGCTTGACCGTCATCTTTCTGGAATGTAAACAATTAAACACAAGCTGTGTTTGTGTTGCTTAAGACGGCTGCAATACACCGCTTCCCACCTGCAGCTTTCTTCTTTGATGTCTCCATTGTCCATTGAACAAATGCCAATAGATACAGCAACACAGATGTCCAGAATACTGTGGAATTTCGTGATGAAAACAGACGAGCCAATAGCTGGTAACGATGCTGGATCAGGTGTCCTCAACAATCCGTGACATCACGCGCACGCGTCATCATACTGAAACGTTCCAGCCGGATATTCCGGCACAAAATTTAAAATTGCAATTTAGTAAACTAAAGCGGCCGTATTGGCATGTGTTGCAATGTTAATATTTCATCATTGATATATAAACTATCAGACTGTGTGGTCGCTAGTAGTGGCTTTCAGTAGGCCTTTAACTATTTAATAATCTAATAATCCCTCAGCTGCGGGACCACCCAGAGGACCCGCTGACAGCGCACCCGGACACGCCCCCGCCCACGCAGGGACAAGCCTGCACTCATTTATCAATCTGCTCACCGGTTTCTGATGAGGGCAAGATCAATAAAGGACCAGTGGACCCAAGGATGGGCGCGGGAACTTAGTTCTCATTTGACGTACAGTAAGCGATCATCCTGCTTTATGCAATCCTGCTCTCCCTGTGTTCTGCCTCTCTGTGTGCTTTCTTGTGTTGCCCCCGCAGTACCCTCCGTCGCCTGGAAAGAGAGTTGTGCGTCTTTCTTTTCCCCGCATCTCACTGCCTCCCTCAATCCTCGACCCCCACTTTTGACTCGGACCTCTTGACGCCCCTCTCAGCCCCACGGACCCCCACTTGTATCCCGGATCACCTGCCTGTCCCCCTGGACGTTCAACACTTTGGTGACACACACTTCAGTTAATCTACACTCTTAGTCTTACACCATACACTCTTGAGTTTTTGTCACACTTCATTTCCTTGGTTTTAGTCGTTAGTATTGTTTAGTATTCTTTTTATATATATATTTACCATATATATAATAAATTATTGAACATTACTGCCACCTGGTGTACGTTGGCCGTCACTCCCCTTTTGCAAACCACAACAGCAATCCCCCAAATCTTTTGAGTATCAGACAAGAAATCCAATTGGACCTCAGCACAAAAATTGGATTGGCTGCCAAAAATGTTGATGGGGCGTTCCTAATTAGTACTATAGTTTGAACACCAGTGTTGAAATAATGTCTTAAAAGAGTTGGACTTGTACAATTTAAAAGCTTTTAGAAAATAAGTTATTGGAATCCTTAAATGTCTATAAATACACACGCTGTCTGAGCAACTGAGCTATTTGATGGTGTTTGGTTTTGGAGTATCAGATCATTGCAAAATAAATAATCACATCGTGGACCGGGACAACGGCAAAATCATCGGCACGGAAAGTAACAAATTCAAACGATGGATTAAGGAGGCGATCGAACTAAGGAAGCGACCCAAGGAAACCATCAATCGGGATGAGGGGGCATACCTGAGACTCCTTCCTCCATTAACCATCAAGCGACAGGGGGGTGGAGCCAATCAGGTTGTCAGCCTGGCGACTTTATCTCTACTCCCTTCATGCCATACCATGCCTGTTAACCACACTGTCCATAGTTTCCTTTCTGCCCATGCCACGTAAGTTTTTGGTTTTTTCATGTCAGTTATTCAGTTTTGTCTTTGGTCCATAGTCATGCTTTTGTGCTAGTTTTTGTTTTCAGTAGTCAAGTTTGTTCTCTGCCATTGTGCGCGCCTTTTGTTAGTTATAGTGTTAAATATAAAGGATATACTTACTGTCAGGCTTACCCCTGACAGTTTGATTGTGTTTTAGTTTTTTCCTCTGCATTTGTCTTGGTTTCCTCTGTATGTGTTTTTAGTTTTCTGTGAGCGCTCTTATTTTGTCTCTTTCCTGTTTTTTTCCCTGTGCGCAGTTTTCCCTCAGCTGCGGCTGATTGGCACCTGGCCACATCTGGTGTCAATCAGCCCGCTTCTATTTGAGCCTGTTTTTGTCCTCCAGTCAGTTGCAGGATTATTGTCATGTCGATGTCTCTCTTGTCGTTGCTACCTGTCGTGTCGTATCTTGTCTTGTCAATGCAGCGTTGCGGTAAGCTATGTTTGATTGCGGGTTTTAGCTTACTGCCTTTTGTACCCTGCTTCCAAGTTTGTCTTTATATTACATGTACGACTTCTGATTCCTGCTCGATTCCTGCTAGCATCCACGCTAGGCCTTTTTGTTTGTTATCCGCCCACGTGCGCGCTTTTGGCTTGTACCCTTTGTTTGTTTTTTGTCTTAGTGTTTTAAATTAAATCATGTTTTCTCACACCATGCCTGCCTCCATCTCTGCATCTTGGGGTTCGTCACCAACGAACTTCGACACTTACATTCACGTCTTGCTCATGCCAACTTTCCTTTGCATTCCGGAAAAACAAACAGTCAGGTAAAGATTCAACCTAATATCCCGAAAACATGGTCTGATTACAAGAACATTTGACAAAAGAAAATGACCTTTAACTCAACATTTGGCCGGGCGAATGAACTGAACATTTATTTGTCAACCAGCTGAAGAATAATTGCAAACAAAAACACTTTTTCAACAGTTTCACAAAGTGTAATGATTAAATTAAGAAGAGCGTTGGTTGGTTTTGCAAGTGTAGATTTCTTTTTCTTTTTTTCAGGACTCAGTATGAAAACACATTGGAAGAAGAAAGTGAACATGGGTAGGAGGAGGAAAGAAAGAAAGAATCAAAACCTTTTGTTTCTTTGCTTGAACACCATCTTAAGCAGGGCACACACATGAAGACAATCAGGTTGTTTCTGTCAAGATTTCCCTATTTCCAACAAAAAATTCTGTCTTGCACTGCAGGTGCATCAGAGCCCGAACAAACAGGCTCAGAGCTGTCACCATCATGAACACAAACTTGTAATAAATAATTCACCCCATACAATATCCTACCCTAATACCCAACTGTGCAATACGTCCAACACTGATTGTTATTACTTTATTACTCTGGTACTCTTGTTTTGTTCTGTATATTGTACAGTATTTAGGGACCGATGTCCCAAAGGGACAGAGGACCCTATTGGATTTCTAGTATTTTATTATTATTCTTTATTCTTATACCGCCTCCTCTTTGAGCTGTAATTTGACCCCCTTAACATGCTTCAAAACTCACCAAATTGGACACACACATCAAGGTGGGGCAAAAATTGCGATCTAATCAAAAAACCAAACCCCAAAACTCAAAATTGCGCTCTAGCGCCCCCTAGGAAGAAAACAGACAAAACCGCCTCTAACTCCCAGTAGGAATGTCGTAGACACATGAAACAAAAACCTTTATGTAGGTCTCACTTAGACCTATATTTCATACACTGACAACCCACAGCAAAAATCAACAGGAAGTTTGCAATTCCCCCTTCAAAACAAAAACTGTGTAAAAACAGTCACCTCTTTTCAAACATTATCTCCTCTGAGCGTGTTTGTCGTGTCGGCTTCAAATAAGCACAGGAGAGAGATTGAACCCTTCTGATCAAAATTAGATGAAAGAGTTTTAATTACTGCTCCGATTTGGATTTTATGAGCCCTCAAAGAACCGCTGCTCTGCTGCTGGTGCACTGCTGCCGTCTCAAGATGGCGGCACCCTGCTCAGACAATACTGCCTCTAAGTAGGAATGTCAGAGACACATGAAACAAAAACCTCAATGTATGGCTCACTTAGACCTCTATTTCATACACTGAAAACCCACAGCTAAAATCAACAGGAAGTTTGCCATTCTCCATTCAATACAAAAGCTTCTCTCCATTCGCAATACATTAGAGCAGGGTTTGGGAACCTTTTTGGCTGAGAGAGCCATGAAAGCCAAATATTTTAAAATGTATTTCCATGAGAGCCATATAATTATTTTTTTTTAACACTGAATTCAACTAAATACGTACATTTATAAGTAAGACCAACATTTTTAGAGTATATTAAGTCTCGCATCTTTTAATAAAATTGTTATTTTTAAGCAAACCAATAATTAATAATATACTTGTTGAACAGGTGCGGTAGAAAACAGATGGATGGATTAAAATGCTTGAGAATATTTTGTATTTTGAATGTTATTTTTAACACGGTGATTACCAGCGGAATTATACATTACTTATCGTGTTAAGCAATGTCAGCTAAGATTTATCTGCGAGCCAGATGCAGTCATCAAAAGAGGCACACCCGGCTCTAGAGCCTTAGGTTCCCAAACCCTGCATTAGAGTCTCAAGATGGCGGCAGCCTGCTCAGACAAAACTTCCTCTAACTCCCAGTAGGAATGTCAGAGACACATAAAACAAAGACCTATATGTAGGTCTCACTTAGACCTATATTTTATACACCGACAACCCCCAGCTAAAATCAACAGGAAGTTTGCAATTCCCCCTTCAATATAAAAGATGGCTATAAAGACTTGGTCCCATCCATCACTGCTTGCAGCTTCAATTTGTAAATTGTCTTTTTCCTTCTTTATTATGAATTTTCGGCCGGAGCGATTTATAATCCGAAAAATACGGTACTGTACTGTGCAATCTACTAGTAAAAGTTTCAATCAATCAATAAATGTGGCTTTGTGGTGGGACACAACGGTGGGTGTGCGATGTAAATATCGGAGCACATCCAAGATTTAGAAGATCTTCATGTGTGTACCTCGCTTTAGTGTTGGAGAGGGAGGACCACGGCTGCCAGTGCACTTGACTTTCATGCTACAAGAAAACAAACGAGAGGTAACAACCAACGCACCTTCACTTTTCTCAAGAGAGCGTCATGACGGTCTATTTAAGAAAATACATTACAAGTCTGTACCTTATGTAAGAATAACATCACACACATTACATTATGTACACAAATCTACAAAATATACATCAACTACTCACTCCATGGATGCCATTGTCATGTTTCTTCAGTCACATGACCACAGAGGTGTCACAGTGCCTGCTAATGAGATGTCATCAGCAATCAACGCGCACACAGTCACTATGGCCGGCACCTGCAGTTAAAAAGTGTCATGTTCCAAAACAAGATACAGTGGTCTCTTTCTGACAAGAAAATGACAGGCCGGTGAAAGTGAAGACGTGAGCGCTTTTCTAACTTCCCTGCGTGAGTACAGCTCGGAGAGGAGGGGGAAGCGGGTCGACGTGGGGGAATGTGTTAACGTTTTCCAACTTGTGCACCGCATGACTTTAATTAAGGCAGGCCTGGGCAGTTATTTTGCCTCGGGGGCAAAAATTGTTTTTTCGGAACACTAATACAAAACCTCACGATATTGTTTGATTGAAAGCTAAAAACCTTATGACAGACCGCCTTAAAAAAAACGGAATGGAATTTTACTTTTTTTTTTTTTACTAGATGAGACAACCAGAATGTACATGAAAATAAAGAACGTGGGATTTACAATATTAACTATGAAGGATAAAACACTGAATATTGGCAACATATGAACGTCACACCCGCTCTCCAATAACATATTTTAAAATCAGGGGAAATGCAACGAACAGCGAAATAAGGACACAGAGGGTAAAAAAACCACCTACAATCTGATTTACCGTATTTCCTTGAATTGCCGCCGGGTATATAGTATGCGCCTGCCTAGAATTACTGCCGGGTCAAACTCGTTTCGCTAAATAATTAGCGCATGCTTAGCATTACCGCCGGCTCAGGATTAACACCGGGTCAAACTCGTTTCGCAAAATATCATTTTTATTAGCGCATGTCTAGAATTTCCGCCGGGTCAAACTCGTCACGTCACGAGTGACACTTCACCTGTTATCATTTTCAATCATTTGAAATCGCATAAAGGGAAGAAGATTAAGAGCTATTCAGTAGGATTTAAGGTCCAAGCTATTGAATATGCTAAAAAGAAAAGTAAGCAGCTATGTTTTATTAATATACCGTAGCTGCGTGTGTCAAATATGAGTCATTAAATGACTCCCGCCTCCTGGTGGTAGAGGGCGCTAGTGATCCTTCTTGCGACAACTCGGCTGCAGAAGAAGTGACAACAAACAGCAAGAGTGAGCAGCGATCGTTTAATTTTTCCTCTCGCTTGCAATTTTAACATGGAGGATTACACATCTAAAATAAAAGTTTTCTAAACTGGACTTTCAATCGAAGCAGGAAGTAATAAAGGAAGATCTCCATCGAGACAGAGAGACTTTTAAAACCGAAGAAAGATAAGGAAGACTTCTATAAACAAGTTATCGATGCTTTTGATCAGAAGAAGCTGCGCTTGGACTTCATTTATAAGTAAAGGTAAGACCACAATAACGTTTTTTTTAATTAAATGTGCTTTTCATGATGGCATCCTTACACCTCACTCAAATTTATAAGCGCAGGCCTAAATTTACCGCATGCCTTTGGTAAGTGCCGGAGTGAGAAGAGGTTTTAAAATAATTAGCGCATGCTTGCCTTTACCGCGTGCCTTTGGTAAACGCCGGAGTGAGAAGAGGTTTTAAATTAATTAGCGCCCTGGTGGCAATTCAAGGAAATACGGTATCTGATACATCACTAAGCTTTAGAACTTCATTGTAAAAATCTCCTTCCACGTCTGTCCCTGACACCCACGTTTCAGGCTGACTCTCTGTGGAAACGCTCCCCACCCACACTGCTTGGTGCATCGTCTGAGCTGCTGTGACTTAGATGACCATAGTAACTAATTAGATGACCATAGTAACTAATTAGATGACCATAGTAACTAATTAGATGACCGTAGTAACTAATTAGATGACCATAGTAACTAATTAGATGACCGTAGTAACTAATTAGATGACCATAGTAACTAATTAGACAACCATAGTTACAGATTCCAACCATTGAATACTTTGTATAGTTGAAGACTTATGGTCATTAGAAAACATGAGTGCACATCATAATGGCAACTATACTTTACATCTTAAAGATCGAAAAAAAAAAACATTTTTGCGACTGCCCGGCGGGCCAGACTGAAAATCTTAACGGGCCGCATGTGGCCCCCGGGGCCTTAATTTGCCCAGGTCTGCCTTAAGGGTTTGTCATGCGAGTCTCTGCAAAATGGAAGTACAGGAAAGTACAGTCGCGGTCAAAAGTTTACATACACTTGTAAAGAACATAATGTCATGGCTGTCTGGAGTTTCCAGTAATAACTACAACTCTTATTTTTTTGTGATGTAGTGATTGGAGGACATACTTGTTGGTCACAAAAAACATTCATAAAGTTTGCTTCTTTTATGAATTTATTATGGCTCTACTGAACATGTGAGGGTCAAAAGTATACATACAGCCATGTTAATATTTGCTGACATGTCCCTTGGCAAGTTTCACTGCAATAAGGCGCTTTTGGTAGCCATCCACAAGCTTCTGCTTACATTTATGACCACAAAATTGGTGCAAATCAGCTAAATGTGCTGCTTTTCTGACATGGACTTGTTTCTTCAGCATTCTCCACACGTTTAAGTCAGGACTTTGCGAAGGCCATTCCAAAACCTTCATTCTAGCCAGATTTAGCCATTCCTTTACCACTTTTGAGGTGTGTTTGGAGTCATTGCCCTGTTGGAGCACCCAACTGTGCCCAAGACCCAAGCTCCGGGCTGATGATTATAGCTTGTCCTAAACAATTTGGAGGTCATCCTACTTTTTCATTGTCCCATTTAAAGCACCAGTTCCATTGGCAGCAAAACAGGCCCAGAGCATAATACTACCAAGACGGTAGGCATGGTATGGTGTTCCTGGGATTAAAAACCTCTCATTTTCTCCTCCAAACATATTGCTGGGTATTGTGGCCAAACAGCTCCAATTTTGTTTCATCTGACATCACATGGACACAGATAACACCTTCTTGAGGAAAATTCTGTGGTCAGATGAAACAAAAATGGGTGTTCCACCAGGACAAGGACCCCAAACACACTAAATCAGGCTAGAATGAAGGTTTTAGAATGGCCTTCCCAAAGTCCTGACTTCAACGTGTGGTCAATGCTTAAGAAACAAGTCCATGTCAAAAAATCCAACAAATTTAGCTGAACTGCACTGATTTTGTCAAGAGGAGTGGTCAAAAATGTTAGCAGAAGCTTGTGGATGGCTACCCAAAGCGCCTTATTGCAGTGAAACTTGCCAAGGGACATGTAAGCCTATATTAACATTGCTGTACGTATACTTTTGATCAGTCACACTTTCAGTAGAGCCATAATGAATTCATAAAAGAAGCAAACTTAATGAATGTTTTTGTGACCAACAAGTATGTGCTCCAATAACTACATCACAAAAAATAAGAGTTGTAGAAATGATTGGAAACTCAAGACAGCCATGACATGATGTTCTCAACAACTGTATGTAAACTTTTGACCACAACTGTATTTTGCCTTCACCAGCCGGGCAAAAATATCAATCAGTGTCTAAACACACACTGATAACATTCACAGTTCGATGTCTTCATTATAGATCTGTGCATTTGTTCCTTTTTTTTTTTTTAAAAAGGGACCATAATAAAAAGTGTCGGCTTAAAATGGAAGGGGACCCGTGATTGTATCCAGGGGGTACACCGCCTTCTGCCTTCACTCAGTCCCATGGAGGGAAGAAGATTTTAACAAAAGGTGTTGAGTTGATCATTTCTAGGATTAGAAAAATATCCCTAAAAAGGGTCGTTAAGAACATACAATCAGCTACAAAGCATTATAAAAAGACCCCTAAAGGTTGGTTCAAGAGTCAGGAATGGAGTATTTACACTGTGCAAATGAACCACCAAGCAAGTGTTACTGTTGACGCACACGCCAAGTCTAGGTCAGTCTGGTCTTCACATCGTTGGACTTCTTTCACTGACAATGGCTGCCATCTTTGGATCGATTCATGTAAAGAAGCCAAATGTTTGGCTTTAGAAGAGAGTAAATAAAACAAGACCGGCGTCCCTTGATGTGAATTCAGAAGAAGATGACATCTTCCTTGTTGAGGTCTTCTGTGCTGATGTAGGCCGGAGGTGGCGGCGGCATGTGGGGGTCATGGCAGAGGCCCTGGGCCGG
Organism: Nerophis ophidion; assembly: GCF_033978795.1. Lineage (NCBI taxonomy): Eukaryota > Metazoa > Chordata > Actinopteri > Syngnathiformes > Syngnathidae > Nerophis > Nerophis ophidion. The sequence goes on from NC_084632.1 coordinate 6,384,593, forward strand.
CAGGATGGAGTGAGGCTGAGCGAGAGGCAAGGGAGGCTTGTGGAGAGTTGCAGGGTGGCCGGTGCTAGGGATGGTAGATTGGGAATCCGGCCCGGAAATGTCCAGAGGGGTTGGATCTGATGAGGGTTTGATTTGAGAACAAAAACAATTAAAAGTTAATTTGACAGTTGTTATTTTCATTGCGTTCTGTCATGTTTATGGGTGTGCAGCAGCCATTAATCACAGCGAAGAATGGCACACTAAGGGATGTTTCACAGGGAGAGGCAGGGACTGATGGCATGGAATCAAATAATTAATTTAACTGTGTGTGTGTGTTACCATGAATTGATTTACGTGGACCCTAACTTAAACAAGTTGAAAAACTTATTGGGGTGTTACCATTTAGTGGTCAATTGTACGGAATATGTGCTATCTACTAAGAAAAGTTTCAATCAATCAATCAATAAATTCTGGCAATTCTTACTTAATGGGGACATGGCTGTGTTTACACAGTCACCTTTAGTGGACCTCTGAAGATATGGGGCCAAAATAACAAGTCCTCTTAAGGGTAAACTTTTTAAATGATAGTCAGATCCATTCTATATCCTTCTATATATGGTAGTTGGAGTTGCAGACAACTTCATTACTGCTACATAGCAGTTTTCAGTAATGTCACAGAAGATGCAGGATTTACTTTTACATTGAAGTGGTGAAACTTCCTAAAAGAGGACAGCTGTAGTGCTGTATTCTGAGGACCATGTCATATTTAATTTGAAGTTTTTGTTTTTTTAAATGGTCCTCAATAGTCACGTAAGAAATTGTGTAAATCAGTGGTTCTCAAATGGGGGTACGCGTACCCCTGGGGGTAGTTGAAGGTATGCCAAGGGGTACGTGAGAATTTAAAAAAAAATATTCTAAAAATAGCCATAATTCAAAAATCCCTTATAAATATATTTATTGAATAATACTTCAACAAAATATGAATGTAAATTCATAAACTGAGTAAAGAAATGCAACAATGCAACATTCAGTGTTGACAGCTAGATGTTTTGTGGACATGTTCCATAAATATTGATTAAAGATGTATTTCTTTGTGAAGAAATGTTTAGAATTAAGTTCATGAATCCAGGTGGATCTCTATTACAATCCCCAAAGAGGGCTCTTTAAGTTGATGATTACTTCTATGTGTAGAAATCTTTATTAATAATTGAATCACTTGTTTATTTTTCAACAAGTTTTTAGTTATTCTTATATCTTTTTTTCCAAATAGTTCAAGAAAGACCACTAATAATGAGCAATATTTTGCACTGTTATGCAATTTAATAAATCAGAAAATGATAACATAGTGCTGTATTTTATTTCCTCATCTCTTTTTTTCGACCAAAAATGCTTTGCTCTGATTAGGGGGTACTTGAAATAAAAAAATGTTCACAGAGGGTACATCACTGAAAAAAGTTTGAGAACCACTGGTGTAAATTATGCAAAATGATTGAAATTTGGTCCCCATGAACCATAAGAACTCTTTTTCCCCAGGGTCCCCAGTAAGACTGATCAGCACATTACTTCATCAATCCAGAGATTTAAAGACGTGTATGAGCTAACTAGGCAGTGGCCATTTTACAGCATTTTTTTTAAGCCTCCACAACCTGTAGTGCCCACGAGTCATGATCAAAAACTTGGTCCCCATTCCAAATGATAACCAGTATGTGTGTGTGTTCTGGCAATGCTTACTTAATGGGGACATGGCTCTGTTTACACAGTAACCTTTAGGGGACCAAAAAAACAGGTCCCCTAAGGGAAACCTTTTTAAATGATGGTCAAATCCATTCTGAAGATGCCTACGTGATTTTTAAGCTTTGGCCCATAAAACATGTATACTGGTTAGTTTGAGTGTGAGACATTTGCACAGAAAATATGTCCTATAAGAGGACAGCTGTAGTGCTGTATTCTGAAGATCATGTCATATTTCATTTAAACTTTTTTTCTAAATGGTCCTCAGTAGTCACGTACAAATTTGTGTGAATTATGCAAAATGATTGAAATTTGGTCCCCATGAACCGTATGAACCAGTAAGACTGATCAGCACATTACTTCATCAATCCAGAGATTTAAAGACGTGTATGAGCTAACTAGGCAGTGGCCATTTTACAGCATTTTTTTATGCCTCCACAACCTGTAGTGCCCACTGTGGTTGTCCCCACAAGTCATGATCAAAAACCTGGTCCCCATTCCAAATGATAACCAGTATGTGTGTGTGTTCTGGCAATGCTTACTTAATGGGGACATGGCTCTGTTTACCTTTAAGGGGCCTCTGACGGTATGGGGACCAAAAATACAGGTCCCCTAAGGGAAACCTTTTTAAATGATGGTCAAATCCATTCTGAAGATGCCTACGTGATTTTTAAGCTTTGGCCCATAAAACATGTATACTGGTTAGTTTGAGTGTGAGACATTTGCACAGCAAATATGTCCTATTAGTGGACAGCTGTAGTGCTGTATTCTGAGGATCATGTCATATTTCATTTGAACTTTTTTTGTAAATGGTCCTCAGTAGTCACGTACAAATTTGTGTGAATTATGCAAAATGATTGAAATTTGGTCCCCATGAAACGTATGAACCAGTAAGACTGATCAGCACATTACTTCATCAATCCAGAGATTTAAGGACATGCATGAGCTAACTGGGCAGTGGCCATTTTACACCATTTTTTTTTTATGCCTCCACAACCTGTAGAAAGGGTGGTCCCCACAAGTCATGATCAAACACTTGGCGCCCATATCAAATGATAACCAGTAAGTGTGTGCGTGTGTGTGTGTGTGTGTGTGTGTGTGTACCTAAGTGATGATGCAGGGAGGGAGGCATAGGAGGCGCAGCAGACAACAGGGGTTGCTGGTTGGGGCTGACGGAGCGCTTAGCTTTGAGGACGTTGTCGTCGCGAGCAGACAGCTTCAGTGGAAGAATCTGCTTCAAGTCCACGGAGGCTGGGGAAGGAGGAGAGCGATTAACACGCTTTTAACAGTTATGATCAAAATTATTCAACCCCCACACAATTTCGGTGTTTTAGCAAGTTGGACATTTATTCCGTATTTTGTTTATAGTCATATGAAATAAAGATGCATTAAATACACAAATGCAACTTAAATTACAACATTATATTTTGTAACATACCAAACAGTGTCATTTCTCTTAATATCTCATTGACAAAATGATTCAACCCCTTGAAGATCATAACTCTTAAGAACAGAATTTGAATAAGGTATTTTCAATCAGGTGTTGAAAACACCTGTAGATGTGATTAGAACCATAACGAGCAACAATTAAACTGATTGAAAAAGACTGTGACGCTCAGCTTCTTGTAGCTGGTCAATGGTGTATTTGCAACATGGTGAAGTCCAGGGAGTGGTCAAAGAAGTCAAGAGAGGAGGTAATTTCTCTTCATAAGAAAGGATATGAATATAAGAAAATAGCAAAGACATTACACATTCCAGGAGACACAGTTGGGAGCGTAATTCGCAAGTTTAAAGCTAAAGGCACAGTGGAAATACTACCTGGGCGTGGTAGAAAGAGGATGCTGTGTGCAACTGCTGTCCGGTATTTGAAGCGTACAGTGGTGAAAAACCTCTGGGTAACATCTGAGGAACTACAACAGGACATTGCAGAGGGGGGAACGCAGGTTTCGTCCCAGACAATAAGGCGCGCACTACGAGATGAAGGCCTCCATGCCAGAACTCCCAGGTGCACCCCACTTCTGACTACCAGGCACAAGAAAATAGACTCCAGTATGCCAAAAATCATCTGGTCAAACCCCAAAGGTTTTGGGAAACTGTTCTATGGAGTGATGAGACAAAACTGGAACTCTTTGGGCCTATGAATCAACGTTATGTGGGGAGGAGAAAAAATGAAGCTTACAAAGAGAAGAACACCTTGCCTACTGTTAAGCATGGTGGGGGGTCAATCATGCTCTGGGGCTGTTTCTCTGCCTCAGGTACCGGGGAATCTCCAGCACGTTCAAGGCATTATGAATTCTATTTCCTACCAGGATATATTAGCTGCAAATGTCACGAAGTCAGTGACGAAGCTGAGGCTTGGGAGACGTTAGACCTTCCAACAAGACATCGATCCCAAGCATACCTCCAAATCCACATCAGAGTGGTTGCAGAAGAAGGGCTGGAAGACTCTGGAGTGGCCTTCACAGTCGCCAGACCTAAATCCTCTAGAAAAGCTGTGGTGGGACTTGAAGAAGGCAGTTGCAGCACACAAGCCCAAGAATATGAATGAACTGGAGGCTTTTGTCCAAGAGGAATGGGCTAAAATACCTGTAGATCGATGAAAGAAGCTTGTGTCCGGTTATGTATCACCTTTGAAGGATGTCATTACTGCCAAAGGCTGTTCTACTAAGTACTAAAGATGCATGGAACTTGGGGTTTGAATCATTTTGTCAATGAAATATTCAGAAAAATGTCCTTTTTTGGTATTTTATAAAATACAGTGTTACAATTTAAGTTGCATTTGTCTATTTGACACATCTTTATTTGATATGACTATAAACAAAATACGGAATGAATGTCCAACTTGCTAAAACACCAAAATTGTGTGGGGGTTGAATAATTTCTATCACAACTGTATAGTGAAATACAATTCTTACACTCAAGTGGAGCAGCTTGGCTGCTTGTTATTTGATAACAAGCAGAGCGTCGTTGCTGAAGTGATCACAAGTAACCACTCAAATGCTAATGTTTTATAATCATTTATGATGTAATATTATTCTGGAGACTGAGGAATACCTCAAGTCTTGTCATAGTACAAAACCCAAAAGCAGTGAAGTTGGCACGTTGTGTAAGTCGTAAATAAAAAGAGAATACAATGATTTGCAAATCCTTTTCAACTTATATTCAATGGAATAGACTGCAAAGACAAGATATTTAATGTTCACACTGAGAAACTCTGTTTTTTTGTGTGCAAATAATCATAATTATAACTTAGAATTTAATGGCAGCAACACATTGCAAACCACTGTGTTACATGGCCTTTCCTTTTAATGACACTCATTAAAGGTTTGGGAACTGAGGAGACACATTTTTGAAGTGGAATTTCTTTCCCACTCTTGTTTGATGTACAGCTTTAGTTGTTCAACAGTCTCCATTCTCATATTTTAGCCTTCATATTGCACCACACATTTTCAATGGGAGACAGGTCTGGACTGCAGCCAGTCCACTCTAGTACCCGCACTCTTTTACTACGAAGCCACGATGTTGGAACACGTGGCTTGGAATTGTTTTGCTGAAATAAGCAGGGGCGTCCATTAAACGTTGCTTGGATGGCAACATATGTTGCTCCAAAATTTGTATGTACCTTTCAACATTAATGGTGCCTTCACAGATGTGTATGGCCACTAATACACCCCCATACCATCACAGAAGCTGCCTTTTACACTTTGCGCCTATAACAATCCAGATGGTTATTTTCCTCTTTGATCCGGAGAACACGACGTCCACAGTTTCCAAAGACAATTTGAAATTTGGACTCGTCAGACCAAAGAAGAGTTTTCCACTTTGCATCAGTCCAACTTAGATGAGTTTGGGCCCAGTGAATCCGGCGGCTTTTCTGGGTGTTGTTGATAAATGGCTTTTCGCTTTGCATAGTAGAGTTTTAACTTGTACTTACAGATGTAGCGACGAACTGTAGCGACGAACTGTAGTTACTGACGTGTTCCTGAGCCCATGTGGTGAAATCCTTTACACACTAATGTCGCTTTTTGATGCAGTACCGCCTGAGGGATCGAAGGTCCGTAATACCATCACTTACGTGCAGTGATTTCTTCAGATTCTCTGAACCTTTTGATGTTAATACGGACCGTAGATGATAAAATCCCTAAATTCCTTGCAATAGCTCCTTGATAAATGTTGTTCTTTACTGTTTGACAATTTGCTCAGGCATTTGTTGACAAAGTGGTGACCCTCGCCTCATCCTTGTTTGTGAATGACTGAACATTTCATGGAAGCTGCTTTTATACCCAATCATGGCCCCCAGCTGTTCCCAATTAGCCTGTTCACCTGTGGGATGTTCCAAATAAGTGTTTGGAACATTCCTCAACTTTCTCAGTCTTTTTTTACCACTTGTACCAGCTTTTTTGAAACATGTTGCAGGCATCAAATTCCAAATGAGCTAATAATTGCAAACAAAAAACAACGTTTTCCAGTTTGAACGTTAAGCATCTTGTCTTTGCAGTCTATTCAATTGAATATAAGTTGAGAAGGATTTGCAAATCATTAAGGATTTGCAAATCATCGTATTTTGTTTTTTATTTACCATTTACACAACGTGACAACTTCAATGCTTTTGGGTTTTGTATAAACAACTACTTAAATAACTAACATGCACAAGGCAGGCCAATAAGATGATAATGCCGTGGTGAATAGAGCAAAGAGCAAAAAAGAATATGATGTGAACATGAGCTACAACAGTCCCAGTGACAGATTAGTTCCAGAGTTACTTCACGGCGTCCATCAGACTGATAGCATGACGGGTGGTTTTGGCATCCAGTGATTCGAAAAGCCTGCTGGAGGGTAGTTTGAACAGTTTGTGACCAGGGTGTGCGATGTCTGCAGTGAAGCTCCCTGCCCCTTTCAAAATGACCTTACAATAGTGGTGTAACGGTACGTGTATTTGTATTGAACCGTTTCGGTACGGGGGTTTCGGTTCGGTTCGGAGGTGTACCGAACGAGTTTCCACACGGACATATTAGGTAGCGCACCGCACGTTGTGCAAACAATGCAGAGCGAGGCACAACACACGGCAGGCTAGCAGTGACCGGGCTAGGACAACATGCAAAAGCCAGAGCTGGAAGACCCTCCTGCCTTGTTAAGATCTCCCCTTTGGGAACACTTCGGCTTTGCGGTGCGATACAACAATGGAGAACGGAGGTTTGCCGACATTGTTCAGCAGCAGTAGGGTATGCTTCTGCCAACATATCAAACATGCTAACCCCTTTGAAGCGGCACCACCCCCAAGTCAACCTCGCTTTAAGGAAGAGAAAGAGGAGCGTGGTGCAAACACCGCATTGAAGCAGCCTCTCCTCGGCCAGCCAGGCAGGGCTAACGCAATAACAAATGTTTTTATAGCAGTACATTTAAGACCATCCATCCATCTATCCATTTTACTACCGCTTTTCCCGTTCGGGATTGCGGGGGTTTGCTGTATTGCAATAAAACTAAATTTTGACCCACTTCTATGGTGGAAGAACAATAAGCCCATATATCCTCTTACTGCCAAGTTAGCCAGGCTGGAGGGGGGGAAAGAAAAGTTAATCTGAGGCCGAGTTGACTTGAAACTGTTTAATGTTGCACTTTTTATATGTAGAAGAAAAGTTTTGTCATTTTATTTCTTCTGAGCAACTGGAGGCAGTTTTATGTTGATTAACGTGGACCCCGACTTAAACAAGTTGAAAAACTTATTGGGGTGTTACCATTTAGTGGTCAATTGTATGGAATATGTACTGTACTGTGCAATCTACTAATAAAAGTCTCAATCAATCAATCAAAAAAAGCACTTTAAATGTAGAAAGGTTTTGTTAAGAAACCATTCTGAGCCTTGTCTTATTTAGTTTTTATTTTAAATGTGTTGACCACATTAACCCTGGCAATGGACCCTGTGTGTATATGTATGTTATGCCATTGTTTACAAATTTGGTAAATAAATAACCCAAAAGTGTATATTTTGTTGTTTTCTTACGGTACCGAAAATGAACCGAACCGTGACCTCTAAACCAGGGTACGTACCGAACTGAAATTTTTGTGTACCGTTACACCCCTACTTTAAAAATATGATGAAAGAATGAATGAATGATGAATGACATTGAGCCACAATTTGTCTTCACTGTCATGAATGTGTGTGGAGTAATTCCACTCAAGGTCTCTGATTGTCTTCTTATTTTGCTGCATTTGAAGTCATAGCCAAATGTATCCCAACATATAATTACCGGACTACTTTTCTCCCAAGCTTTAACCCCTGCGGCTTATACAAAGCCACGGGTAAAACATGCGAACTCCACACAGAAAGACCCCGAGCCCGGGGATCAAACTCAGGACCATCTTATTGTGGGGCACACACACTAACCCCTGTTCCGTCGTGAATAACACAGCACAATATTGCGTGCGCCAATATGGCGACTTACCAGTGCTGTCAGTACGCTGGGAGGCCTTCCCGCTTTTGACTCCCTTCCCTTTGCCGCTGCTGAGGGCGGCCAGTTTGGTGGGGATCTGCTGCTGCACTCCCAGCAGTTTGTGCTGCTGGTTGGTGGTGCTGAAGAGGTGGAGCGGCACCTCGGTCTTCAACGGCAGGGTGGAGGAGCCGGCGTCCCGCCGCAACGTCACCTCAGGACGCTCCAAGTAGTCAGCCGGTGCCACGGAGACGCTGCCACGCACGAGGGGCTTCTGGGGCGGAGGGGCTTCAGAGAGGCCGGTGGGGCCGCTGAGGCCGGAAGATAAGAGGAGCTCCCCGTTTAGGCTGCCTGCCAGAGGAACCACCTGAAGGCGGAAAGAAGGCACGGTGAGAAGGAATCGCCTTCCAGTTGTTTCACTTCCTTTCACACTCTTTAAAGGGGAACATTATCACCAGACCTATGTAAGCGTCAATATATACCTTGATGGTGCAGAAAAAAGACCATCTCTTTTTTCAACCGATTTCCGAACTCTAAATGGGTGAATTTTGGCGAATTAAACGCCTTTCTGTTTATCGCGCTGGAGGCGATGACGTCAGAATGTGACGTCGCCGAGGTAACACACCCGCCATTTTCATTTTCAACACATTACAAACACCGGGTCTCAGCTCTGTTATTTTCCATTTTTTTGACTATTTTTGGAACCTTGGAGACATCATGCCTCGTCGGTGTGTTGTCGGAGGGTGTAACAACACTAACAGGGAGGGATTCAAGTTGCATCACTGGCCCGAAGATGCCAAAGTGTCTGCCGCCAGACCCTCATTGAATGTGCCAGAGTCTCTCCACATTTGACCGGCGATGCTAAGGCAGACATGGCACAGAGATGTATGGATAACCTGCAGATGCATTTGCAACGATAGTCAACGAAATCACAAAGGTGAATTTTGTTGATGTTGACTGCCAGCTAATCGATGCTAACATGCTACGCTAATCGATGCTAACATGCTATTTACCGGCGGTGCTAAAGCAGACATGGCACAGAGATGTATGGATAACCTGTAGATGCATTTGCAACTATATTACGTTTCCTTCCACCCACATTTAATGCGAAAAAAACACTTACCAATCGACGGATTTAAGTTGCTCCAGTGTCAAAAGATGCGAAAGTCCTGATCGTTTGGTCCGCACATTTTACCGGCGATGCTAACGCAGCTATTTGGCCATGCTATGGCTATGAATAGCGTCAATAGCTATTCGCTCAATAGCTTCAGTTTTTTCTTCAATATTTTCATACTCCAACCATTTCAATACATGCGTAATCTGTTGAATCGCTTAAGTCGCTGAAATCCGAGTTTGAATCCGAGCTAATGTCACTATATCTTGCTGTGGTATTCCCATTGTTTGTTTACATTGGCAGCACTGTGTGACGTCACAGGGAAATGGCCAGTGTCTTCGCATAGAGCGAAAATAAGGCACTTTAAAGCTTTATTTAGGGATATTTCGAGACCGGTAAAATTTTGAAAAAAATTTCAAAAAATACAACAAGCCACTGGGAACTGATTTTTATTGTTTTTAACCCTTTTGAAATTGTGATAATGTTCCCCTTTAAAGGCCTACTGAAAGCCACTACTACCGACCACGCAGTCTGATAGTTTATATATCAATGATGAAATATTAACATTGCAACACATGCCAATACGGCCGGTTTAGTTTACTAAATTACAATTTTAAATTTCCCGCTGAGTTTCCTGTTGAAAACATCGCAGAATGATGACGCGATGATGACGCGTGTTTGTGACGTTATTGGTTGGAGGGGACATATTAGCGCAGCACCACTTGCGGCTAAAAGTCGTCTCTTTTCATTGCGCAATTACACAGTATTTTGGACATCTGTGTTGCTGAATCTTTTGCAATTTGTTCAATTAATGATGGAGAAGTCAAAGTAGAAAGATGGAGGTGGGAAGCTTTTAGCCTTTAGCCACACAAACACACGGTGTTTCCTTGTTTAAAATTCCCGGAGGTGAAGCTTTACTATGGATCAGAGCGGTCAAGCGAACATGAATCCAGACTACATGTCAACCGGCAGTTTTCGGTGAGAAAATTGTGGAAATAAGTCGCCTCTTACCGGAGATCAGCGGAGCCAGTGTCCTCCTGCTACCGTGACTTCTCTCAGAGACTCTGGCGTCAAAACACCCGTGGCCGCACCCCTCCGACTTTAAGGTACTCTTTAACTCGCTAAAACACTAGCAACACAATAGGCAGATAAGGGATTTCCCAGAATTATCCTAGTAAATGTGTCTAAAAACATCTGAATCGCTCTCACTTGCCCTCGCCTTTTTTTTTTTTAACTTTTTTCTTTTTTCTAGGCCTTCACTCAACTTCCTCATCCACAAATCTTTCATCCTCGCTCAAATTAATGGGGAAATTGTCGCTTTCTCGGTCCGATTAGCTCTTGCTGCTGGAGGCTTACATTATAAATAATGTGAAATGTGAGGAGCCCTCACACCGGTGAGGTCATCGTCTGCTACTTCCGGTACAGGCAAGGCTTTTTTATTCGCGCCCAAAAGTTGCGAACTTTATCGTCGATGTTCTCTACTAAATCCTTTCAGCAAAAATATGGCAATATCGCAAAATGATCAAGTATGACACATGGAATGGACCCTTCTATCCCCGTTTGAATAAGAAAATCTCATTTCAGTAGGTCTTTAATAGTCTTTTTACATAGAGGCGTATCTGCTGACATCTGGCCAGCTGCATGTTCAATCAAAGAGCTGTGCCAAGCAGGAAAGTGTCATTAGAAAACATCACCTCCATCTTCACCTATCGCAAGATCAAACTTGAATGCCAGCTGTACTACTACACAAAATTTCTCTGTATGTTGGCTCCCACTCCATTGGACAAGTTGCAACAGTTTGCGGATTCTGGCATCAAAGATTGCTCTGTCAATCCAGAGCCGTCATCAATAAGTTTCTACCTGGAGGATCCCTAGGTGCTGATGGAGTCACAGCAGAGATGGTGAGAGCTGCACTCACCGCTACCGCCCACCAGATGAACTGAGCTGAAGAGAATGTCCCTCAAAACTGCAGTCATATTGTCTCTTTATAAGAACAAGGGTGACCGTCGGATTCCAGCCAGCTACCGGTCCATCACACTTCTCTCTGTACCAAGAATCCTGAGACGTGTTCACCCCCTCCGTAACAGGCTGGCTTAACTCCCCGTCGGTCAACAGCGGATTGCATTCTGGCTGTAAACATCCTTGCCCTAAAGAGGAGACAATATCGCCACCCTCTTTATCAAGCCTTCGAGGATCTGAAGTCAGCCTTTCACTCCCTGGACAGAAACGTCCTAGGGCAACTCTTGCAAGGTATCAAGTCCTAAAGAAGTACATTAAAATCATTCGGAATCTTTTTCTGTCTGTACTCTACACAGCACTCAGCATTGTCCCACCCACACAACCATCTGATTGGTTACACACAGAGCGGTAACAGCCAATAAGCAGTGTGTATTCAGAGCGCACGTAGTCAGTGCTCGTCGTGATGAGCAGATAGGCGTTAGGCAGCGGACTCTCCCCAAATTATAATAAAAACCTCCCCGTCAACTACTAGTAACATCACTATGAGCCCGTAGACATTCTAGTAACAAACGGCAGCTCAGCTCGCTCGCAGTCCTTGAGGTGAAGGCTAATTTGCTTTTAGCGTAACGTTAGCTCATTTTGCGGTGTGTGTGTTACGGACAGCAAAACCCTGTCTATTATTTCACTTTACCTTTTTCTGTGTTGGTTGAGCTGTGTTGAAGCAGCAAAAAAGGACATTACATTAGAAGAAGAGTTTCTGTCTCTGATAGTTGATATTATAATGTAACTGCATCATAAAACCTACATGAACTCCATGGTGTTCAGGGATGAATTGTCTCTCCTATTGCTATTCTACTATTTTTTCAGCTATAGCAGGGGTGTCGAACTCATTTCAGATCTGGGGCCACATGGAGAAAAATCTACTCCCAAGTTGGTAAAATCAGGTCACGATAACTTAAAAATAAAGACAACTTCAAATTGTTATCTTTGTTTAAAAATAGGACAAGCACATTCTGAAATTGAACAAATCATAATGTTTTTTTGTTTTTTTAATACAATTACCTGTTGCGGTTAATAGCATATACTTTATTTGTCTTTATTTATATTTTCGGAATAAATTATGTGATGATGTTCACTAGTCAACTCATTAGTGTTAATTTTCAATCCATCAAGATCAAATAATAATATCCACCCATTTTCTACCACTTATTCCCTATCTCAGCTCCATTCGGGCAGAAGGCGGTGTACACTCTGGACAAGTATCAAAATGTAATTACAGAATGTTATTTATGTAGTTTGATCGTTTCCCTCGACTCATGTACTAAAATGTGTTTTTTTTTTTAAACTTTTGTAGCATCATCTACAAAGATACAAAAGATTGCTATTGCGACATCCAGTGGACACATTTATAACTGCAGTTTCCTTCATTCCAAAATCTCAGGTTATGTTTTATACTTAGCAAACTCATCCCGTGGGCCGGATAAAGCCTGTCCGCGGGCCGTACGTTTGACACCCCTGAGCTATAGTTACATTAATCATTAGTAATGGAGCAGCCTAGTTTTGAATGGCAGGGTCCCTGCTATCACATGTTGACAGAAATATAACATTTGTATAATAAAAATCAACTACAGGCTTTCCAAATGCTGTAATAAATTAAGCATGATGAGTTGAAACTGTTTAATGTTGCACTTTTTATACGTAGAAGAAAAGCTCTGTCATTTTATTTAATCTGAGCAACAACTTGAGGCTGTTTAATGTTGATTAACGTGGGCAGAATTGATATAGTGTTACCAGTGTTAAAAGGATAAATAAAGCCATTGTTTACAAATTTGGTAAATAAATGTATATTTTGTTGTTTTCTTACTGTACCGAAAATGAACCTCTAAACCGGAGTATCATATCTTTCTCACAATTACACATTTTTTTAGAGGTGTCGGGGAGGGGGGTTTTATCAACGTGCATTATCAGTAATGTGATGACAGGTGATATTTGGACAACATTCCTCATACAGTTAATAAAGAATCATAGATGGCCCTCAGCAGATTTTGTGGATGTGGTAATAAGAGGTTTAAAAAAATAAAGTACTATCTATCTAAACAATTTATGTTGAACATTTAGTGGTAAGAGTTGTTTCTTGCTACATCATGCGTCGTAGCTTCACTCAACCGCATATATTTTAAAGCATATTTGAGATATTTTTGGCATAAATTAAGCATCATCAAGCCATAACAACATAACACCATGGAAGTATCGGCAACAAAAAGAGACCAAACCAATCACAGCGAGCTGTCCAGCATCAAGGCTGCTGATTGGCTCAGCTTCCGCCAGCATTGTTATATTGGATTCTTATAATATTACAAACCTTGTTGGGAGGGTCCCAAACAGGTATTTTACTAAATTATCAAGCTATGAAAATATTGGATTTTAAAGTTAACACTTTGCGGAAAGTCCAGATTATAAATTGTTAATTTTTTCCAACGCTTTGAACCCTGCAACTTATAAAAAGGGTGCGGTTAATTTATGGATTTTTCTTCACCCGGGGGCATAATGTTCAATAGTGTTCATTAAACACAAGCATTTGTGATTTGGGGCTATATAAATAAACATTGATTGATTGATACACTAAAATTGTGTTTTGTTGTTTGTGCTATGGCACCATCTTTTAGACAAGTTTGCTCACTGCAGGTGTTGCGGATTAATCATGTACTTATTGTTGTACTGCCGGAAGTAAAAGCATCCGAAGCGTTTCTACTTGTATGGCTTCTTCAATCATCACTCTAAGAAACTTTTGTAAGCTTTACAATATAACTAAAACAACTCTGAATTACTAAATCATCCCATGTATGATGTCTGTAGGAGTGTTTTCATGCATGTCTGTAAATGCTATCGTAATGTAATGAATCTAGCAATGTTAGCATTAGCTAATATGCTAACACCTTTACGAGTGCCTGTGTTAGTGTTATCAACTTACAGTCGCATTATTTTTGTCTTGTTTTCAGTTCACCAAAATGTCACCGTGGAGTTATTGAGTCTGTTTAGCTGATTTGAGGGTTAGCTTGCACAGCTAGTGGGTCCATGACGATGACTTCTATTTTGTTTGATCAACCGTTTTACTGCCGTGTTACAGACACCGTTTGGAAACAATAAAGGTATGTAAATACATATTTACAAAATATTTGTGTAAATAATTCATTTCACAACGTTTATATACCTGCGGCTTACAGTCCGGTCTGGCTAATACAGTGGTTCTTAACCTTGTTGGAGGTACTGAACCCTACCAGTTTCATATGTGCATTCACCGAGCCCTTCGTTAGTGAAAAATAAAAAAAAATAAAAATTTCAAATTCCAGACAAATTTCTATGATTTTGGTAACACTTTAGTATGGGGAATATGTTCCAAGTCAGTCGTTCTAAACCAGGGGTCGGGAACCTTTTTGGCTGAGAGAGCCAAGAAGCCAAATATTTTAAAATGTATTTCCCAAAGAGCCATATAATATTTTTTTTAACCCTGAACACAACTAAACGCGTGCATTTTAAGTAAGACCAACATTTCCAGAGTATAATAGGTCTCTTATTCTTTGTAATAACATTGTTATTCTGAAGCTAACTGTGGAGGGCGCGTGGCCTACGGGCCTGCAGCAAAGCAGGATGTTGCCAGGACCGGCCTTGAAATCAGCGACAGGTGCGTAGATGGCCCACCTGGGCCTTGTTATCTAATCACCTGTCGCTCTGTTATAAGCAGCAGCCAGGAGGAGAGACAGGGTTGGGGCTGGAGCCAGAGGGCGAATGAGGACGAAAGAGAAAAAGACAATTGCTGGAAAGCAACTGAGAGACTAATTGAAAAAAAAAAAAATATTTCAACCCTATAACAGGCTCTTATGTCGGTGCTTGGTGGTCTGAAGAACCCCCGGGAGGGCAAGCCCAACACTAACCAATAATAAATAAATTACTTCTTACCATTAACGCAACGCAACGTCTTGAACATAAAAATGCATGAGAATGTTTTATATTTTGAATGTTATTTTTAACACTATGATTACAATTGGAATTATTCATTACTTATCGTGTTAAGCAATGTCAGCTCAGATTTATCCGAGAGCCAGATGCAGTCATCAAAAGAGCCACATCTGGCTCTAGAGCCATAGGCTCCCTACCCCTGTTCTAAACCTTTTTTCAGTGATGTACCCCCATTGAACATTTTTTTAATTCAAGTACCCCCTAATCACAGCAAAACATTTTTGGTTGAAAAAAAAAGATAAAGAAATAAAATACAGCACTATGTCATCAGTTTCTGGTTTATTTAATTTTATAACGGTGCAAAATATTGCTCATTTGTAGTGGTCTTTCTTGAACTATTTGGAAAAAAAGATATAAAAATAACTAAAAACTTTTTGAAAAATAAACTAGTGATTCAATTATAAATAAAGATTTCTACACATAAAAGTAATCAACTTAAAATGCCCTCTTTGGGGATTGTAATAGAGATCCATATGGATTCATGAACTTAATTCTAAAAATGTCTTCACAAAAAAATTAATCTTTAACATCAATATTATTGGAACATCCATCCAACCATTTTCTACCGCTTATTCCCTTTGGGGTCGCGGGGGGCGCTGGTGCCTATATCAGCTACAAATGGGCGGAAGGCGGTTTACACCCTGGACAAGTCGCCACCTCATCTCAGGGCCAACACAGATAGACAGACAACATTCACACTCACATTCACACACTAGGGCCAATTTAGTGTTGCCAATCAACCTATCCCCAGGTGCATGTCTTTGGAACATGTCCACAAAAAATCTAGCTGTCAACACTGAATATTGCATTGTTGTATTTTTTTTTTCACAGTTTATAAACTTACATTCATATTTTGTTGAAGTATTATTCAATAATTGTTGCTATTTTTAAAATATTTTTAAAAAAATCTGACGTATCCCTTGGCATACCTTCAAGTACCCCCATTTGAGAACCACTGTTCTAAATAACAAAGACTTAATTTAGAGTTATTTTGTTAGGGGCTAGGGTCAGGGTTAGAGGGTTAGGGTTATAATAAGGCCATGCCGGATAAGTCATTAATAAGAACTTAATGACTAGTTAAGAGCCAATATGTTACTAATTTGCATGTTAATAAGCACCTATATTAATGGTGAATATGTTCCCCATACTGAAGTGTTAGCATGTTTTTTTTACTGGTGCACAAAATGAACCGTGCATGAACATCACCTTCTTCAAACAACAAAACCAACACAGTGCATAAACTCACAACAAATTACACACATGCAAATCAATCAGCTGTTGCCGTATCCGTAATACGCCGATAGGGAGAAGTTTGTATTTACACGATGAGTCGGGTGTGTTTTGACCTCCGCCGAACTCCTGAGGCCGACTCACCGAACCCCTAGGGTTCGATCGAACCCTGGTTAAGAACCACTGGGCTAATATGTGGAAAAATATTTTGTTCTTCTAAAATTTAGTGGGTGTGACTTATATACTGGTGCGCTCTATAGTCAGGAAGATACAGTACCGTATTTTTCGGAGTATAAATCGCTCCGGAGTATACTTCGCACCGGCCGAAAATGCATAATAAAGAAGGAAAAAAACATATAAGTGGCACTATAGTATAAGTCGCATTTTTGGGGGAAATTTATTTGATAAAACCCAACAACAAGAATAGACATTTAAAATGATAAATGGGTTGTACTTGTATAGCGCTTTTCTACCTTCAAGGTACTCAAAGCGCTTTGACACTACTTCCACATTTACCCATTCACACACACATTCACACACTGATGGAGGGAGCTGCCATGCAAGGCGCCAACCAGCACCCATCAGGAGCAAGGGTGAAGTGTCTTGCTCACGACACAACGGACGTGACGAGGTTGGTACTAGGTGGGATTTGAACCAGGGACCCTCGGGTTGCGCACGGCCACTCTCCCACTGCGCCACGCCGGAAGGCAACTTAAAATAAATAAAGAACAGTGAACAACAGGCTGAATAAGTGTACGTTATATGAGGCATGGGAGGTTGTGTGTGGGGTTAGTGAGTCCCAACTATCGTCTATAAAATGCACACAAAGAACCGTTTGCACCTTCTCTTGTGACTGGCGGGCGGTCAGCGCCATAAAGCTGAGCGGGTCCCTGGGTAAATGGGGTGCGGACAACCAACAGGACGGACTAAGTTCAACCGCCCAGTAAGGCAATTAGTCTAGGACAGGGGTGCCCATTACGTCGATCGCGATCGACTGGTCGATCTCGGAGGGTGTGTCAGTCGATCTCAAGCCAGGCATTAAAAAATATACATAAAAATGAGCAATCATCAATCATACCAGGACTTCACTTTCGTCAGTTGTTTGACATTCTCGGGACCCGAGGATCTTGTGAGATGACGCTGGCTGCTGCGAGCTCTTATTTAAGAAAAAAATCACTAACAGGGCGGACGCAGAGAAACACATTTTATTTCTAGAGACTCCGTACCTGCTGTCAAAACTCTAAAGACCGACTGCACAGTTCCTGTCTTCACCATAAAAGACCTGTTTCATCCTGCCTGTGCTAACAAAATAAGAGTCTCAGAAAGCTAGCGTGCACAAGCTAGCAAGCTACGGAGTTTGATGCCAATGTATTTCTCCCCCGCCCTCAGCGACCGCTTTCTCACTTGCTTGCCCACCCGCACACTCACTGACGTCGCTCACCTGCTGCCAGACATTAAAGGGCCACACACATATGCTACTCTCATAACAAAGTGTTTGAAAACGAGTATACAAGTTGGACAAATGAGATGCCAAATCCGACCACTTTCATGTGGTATTGGACAGAAAGGAGGACTTTTTTTTTCCTCCATTTGAAAATGCGGACGTTATCAGCACCACTGTCTGATTCCAATCAATGCAAGTCATCAGAATCAAATACACCAACTTATATTCTTGTCTTCATGAAAGAAAGGAATCTATGTGTGTTAAACATGCTTGTATTATCATTAAACACCATTAACTTGTTAACAAAAATGTATTTTTCATAAATAAATAAATATAAATTATAAATAGGAATGAGGTAGATCTCCTCGACTTGGTCAATTGAAAAGTAGCTCACCTGCAGAAAAAGTGTGAGCGCCCCTGGTCTAGGAGAAGGATCTCTGATATAAAATACCCCTTCCAACCCGTACCAAGCCAGCGTGGAAGGTGTAGGCTAATAACCAGCATGAAAAGTACGCCAAATGGCAGAAACATGCTGAGGCTTTCGTCCAGCAGTGGACTGACAACGGCTGATGATGATATGAGGCATAAATAACCAACTGAGAAGGTGCCTGGTATGTTAACCTAACATATTATGGTAAGAGTCATTCAAATAACGATAACATATAGAACATGCTATATGTTTACCAAATAATCTGTCACTCCTAATCGATAAATCCCATGGAATTTTCTTCCTCGATGTCGCTTCTAAACAACTCTGCCAACTCCAAAGGTATGCGCCGCTTCCTCTTGTCGTTTTCTGCTGCATATTTCACTACGTCCGGCTGGTAATCTGCAGTACATGATTTCCTTTTCGGTGCTATTTTTGTTCAGCCCTTCTCAGTTTTTATAAGTTACCGCCAACGATGAAGTGATCCATTGTAATAGCTACGGCAGTAGCATATAGCAGTTAGCATTCCATGACCCACAATGCACTTCTGCCATAACCCCCCCCCCGCCAAATTCTTATTGGTTGACGTGTGTGTGACGATTGCATACATTTTCTTCGTCTCTTCTGCGAATGAGATAAATAATATTATTTGATATTTTGCGGCAATGTGTTAATAATTTCACACATAAGTCGCTCCGGAGTATATGTCGCACCCCCGGCCAAACTATGAAAAAAACTGCGACTTATAGTCCGAAAAATACGGTAATTAACAGCGATAAAGGAGGGGATACTGCACTACCTCGATGGTTTTCCTCTTGATCTTCTTCTGGTGTTCCAGGCGTTCCTTCTCCTTCTCAACAGCCCGGGTGGATTCTCTCAGCCTCTCCAGGTCCTGTTGGTAGGTCTCCCTTTGCCTCTCCAGCTCCACCCTCTCTTCTGCCAGACGCTCCTGCATCCAATTTTCTTTTAATACAACTGAAGTGCCAGTCACAGAAACACACCAACTGCCTGGTCTGACCACTGTACCTCCAAGCGCCTGCACTCCTCTTCCCTGTGCCACAGCCTGGCCTCTGTGGCCTCCACTTGCTGGCGGTGCCTGGCGCGCTCCTTCTCCCAGCGCTGCTGCTCCTGCCGATGCTGAGACTGCAGTTTGTGGAAGCTGGCGAGCTCCTCTCTCTGCAGGGCCAGCGTCCGCTGCTTCTCCTGCTCCAGGAGCACGTTGCCGCGGTGGCGGCCGGGCAGGGAGGCTCGCTCCGTCAGCGAGACACGCTGCAGCTCCATGTGGCTGTCCTGCTGCGATATGATGGCCTGACCGCAGATAGTAGACAAAAAACTGCTTCGTCGAATAGAAATGGAGGAACACTCAAAGATGCACTCGCTGGACACACATTAGGTACACCTGCACAGTCCAATGACATCCGCATAGGACTTTACCGAGGCGATAATGGCACATATTCACTATTGTGTACCCTCTTTGCAGTGGTTTACAATTGCAATCCATTATAAAAAATATCCATCCATCCATCCATCTTCTTCCGCTTAATGTTTTTATAAACTATTATAAAAATAGTGGTGTAAAATACTTTTCATTTTTCTTGTACTGGATCTTTTTTCTGTTTTAGACGTGTACGTGATGTGTGTGTCGGGTAAGTGTATATACACTTAACTACAAAATACAAAACCAGTGAAGTTGGCACGTTGTGTAAGTCTTAAATAAAAACAAACTACAAATCCTTTTTCAATTTAAATTCAATTTAATAGACTGCAAAGACAAGATACTTAATGTTCAACCTGAGAAACTTATTTTTTTTTTTTTGCAAATAATGATTAACTTACAATTCAATGGCGGCAACACATTGCAAAAAAGTTGCCTTTTTACCACTGTGTTACATGGCCTTTCCTTTTAACAAGACTCTGTAAAGGTTTGGGAACTGAGGAGACACATTTTAGAAGTGGAATTCTTTCCCATTCTTGATTGATGTACAACTTAAGTTGTTCAACAGTCCGGGGTCTCTGTTGTGGTATTTAAGGCTTCATATTGCAGCACATATTTTCAATGAGAGACAGGTTTGGACTACAAGCAGGCCAGTCTAGTACCCGCACTCTTTTACTACGAAGCCACGCTGTTGTAACATGCGGCTTGCCATTGTCTTGCTGAAATAAGCAGGGGCGTCCATGATAACGTTGCTTGGATGACAACATATGTTGCTCCAAAACCTGTATGTACCTTTCAGCATTAATGGTGCCTTCACAGATGTGTATGGCCACTAATACATCCCCATACCATCACAGATGCTGCCTTTTACACTTTGCGCCTATAACAATCCAGATGGTTCTTTTCCTCTTTGTTCCGGAGAACACGACGTCCACAGTTTCCAAAGACAATTTGAAAATTGGACTCGTCAGACCACGGAACAGTTTTCCACTTTGCATCAGTCCAACTTAGATGAGATCGGGCCGAGTGAATCCGGCTGCTTTTCTGGGTGTTGTTGATAAATGGCTTTTCGCTTTGCATAGTAGAGTTTTAACTTGCACTTACAGATGTAGCAACGAACTGTAGTTACCTACAGTGGTTTTCTGAAGTGTTCCGGAGCCCAATTGGTGATATCCTTTACACACTGATGTTGGTTTTTGATGCAGTACCCCCTGAGGGATCAAAGTCACGGGCATTGCTGCTTACGTGCGGTGATTTCTCCAGATTCTCTGAACATTTTGATGATATTACAGACCGTTGATGGTGAAATACCTAAATTCCTTGCAATAGCTCGTTGAAAAATGTCGTTCTTAAAATGTTGGACAATTTGCTCAGGCATTTGTTGACAAAGTGGTGACGCTCGCCCCATCCTTGTTTGTGAATGACTGAGCATTTGAGGGAAGCTGCTTTTATACACAATCATGGCATGCACCTGTTCCCAATTAGCCTGTTCACCTGTGGGATGTTCCAAATAAGTGTTTGATGAGCATTCCTCAACTTTAGCAGTCTTTTTTTCCCCACTTGTGACAGCTTTTTTGAAACATTTTGCAAGCATCAAATTCCAAATGAGCTAATATTTGCAAAAAATAATAAAGTTTACCACTTCGAAATTTATTTATCTTGTCTTTGCAGTCTATTCAATTGAATATAAGTTGAAAAGGATTTGCAAATCATTGTATTCTCTTTTTATTTACCATTTAATCAACGTGACAACTTCATTGCTTTTGGGTTTGGTACAAATATAAACAAAACATAAAAGTTGGCTCAGGTGTCATGTTACCTGCAGACTGTAGAGCCTTTGAGAAAGCATTAGTACTCGGTCAAAGAACTGGAATGGAAACAGAGAAGATTATCCTAACTTTAAGAGGGCTGCCATCATAATAACATAACACATTACACCTTGTAAGTACATAATCTGCAAGGCGATATGTCAACAAGTGATGGATCAAAGGAGTGGAGCTAACCTCTGCCTCAGGGAAGGAGCTGCACCAGATCCGGTTCCATCTGGTTGGAGTGCGGCAGCTTTCGTTGACCTAAACAACATTAGCCATAAACAATCAAAATCCACAAATGCAAGAATGTACGAGTATTTATAAAGCAAGAACAAGCCTTTAGAAAAGCGGTATCTAAACATCCCCAAAAATTGAAGGACGCTCAAACCACTTTGATAAGTTTTACATACAAAAAATTATACAATGTAGGTCAATCAATATATGCTTGACCATTTAAACAAACAAACAAAAAAAAATATCATAAATTCTGGACTATAAGCCGCTACATTTTTCTAATGCTTTGAACACCACGGCTTATAAAACTTATGGATTTGCCTTCTCTGAAGGCCTTCATGCAAATAGTTTTCATGTAACGCATGCAAAGACACTTAAATAGTGTTAGTTTTGTGCCATGGCGCCATCTTTTGGACGGGTACATTTACTGCAGGTGCTGCTGGGTGAATGGGAGTTCCTGCTGTTTAAAATTCTGAACCGGAAGTAGAGGTGCCATTCCGTTTTCTAATCTTCAATAGCGTTTCTACTCATATGGAATCTTCTTTCATCACTCCGAGCAACGTTTGTAAGCTTTACAATATAACTAAAATAATTCTGACTTACTAAACCGTCCCGTGTGTGATGTCTGTAGGGGTCTTTTCAGGCATTTTTATACGTGCTATCATAATGGAATGAAGCAAACGTCGTTAGCATTAGCTAATATGCTAACACATTTCCGAGTGTCTGTTTTAGGGTTATTAATTTAACGTATTTTTCGGACTATAAGTCGTAGTTTTTTTTCAGTTTGGCCGGGGGTGCGACTGATACTCAGGAGCGACTTATGTGTGAAATTATTAACACATTACCGTAAAATATCATATAATATTATTTAGCTCATTCACGTAAGAGACTAGACTTATAAGATTTCATGGGATTTATCGATTAGGAGTGACAGATTGTTTGGTAAACATATAGCATGTTGTATATGTTATAGTTATTTGAATGACTCTTACCATAATATGTTAGGTTAACATAGCAGGCACCTTCTCAGTTGGTTATTTATGCGTCATATAACGTACACTTATTCAGCCTGTTGTTCACTATTCTTTATTTATTTTAAATTGCCTTTCAAATGTCTGTTCTTGTTGTTGGGTTTTATCAAATAAATGTCCCCCCAAAAATGCGACTCCTACTCCAGTGCGACTTATATATATGTTTTTTTCCTTCTTTATTATGCATTTTCGGCAGGTGCGACTTATACGCCGGAGCGACTTATACTCCTAAAAATACGGTACAATGGCACTCTTTTTGCATTGTTTCAGTTTCACAAATTCCTCAGTAAATTCACCGAAACGTCACCATGGAGTTATTGAGTCTGTTAAGCTGATTGGAGAGCTAGCTTGCGCAGTCAGTGGATCCATGACAATGACTTCTGTTTTGTTTGATCAACTGTTTTACTGCCGTGTTAGAGACACTGTTTGGAAACAATTAAGGTATGTAAATAAACATTTACAAAATCTTTCAGTGTAAATAATTCATTTCACAACATATCTGCGGCTTATAGTTCGGTGCGGCTAATATATGGAAAACGTTTTTTTTTCTTTCCTAAAACTCAGTGGGTGCGCACTACCTCAGTATTCTTCTTCCTCCAAACACGACGAGTTGAGTTTATACCAAAAAGTTCTATTTTGGTTTCATCTGACCACATGACATTCTCCCAATCCTCTGCTGTATCATCCATGTATCCATTTTGGTATAAACTCAACTCGTCCTGTTTGGAGGAAGAAGAATACTGAGTTGCATCCCAAGAACACCAGACCTACTGTGAAGCATGGGGGTGGAAACATCATGCTTTGGGGCTGTTTTTCTGCTAAGGGGACAGGACGATTGATCCGTGTTAAGGAAAGAATGAATGGGGCCATGTATCGGGAGATTTTGAGCCAAAACCTCCTTCCATCAGTGAGAGCTTTGAATGATTGACCAAATACTTATTTTCCACCATAATTTACAAATAAATTCTTTAAAATTCCTTCAATGTGAATTCCTGGATTTTTTTTTTCACATTCTGTCTCTCACAGTTTAAGTGTACCATCAAACAAACGCCATGGGAACATCGCCCCATGGAGTTACAAATTCCGATGAGTAACAGATTTCGGTAAAACAGCGGTGCCAAAATCGGCGGAATTCCGCGGAAAATTCCCATCCCTGAAAGCTCTCACTGATGGAAGGAGGTTTTGGCTCAAAATCTCACGATAAATGGCCCCATTCATTCTTTCCTTAACACGGATCAATCGTCCTGTCCCCTTAGGAGAAAAACAGCCCCAAAGCATGATGTTTCCACCCCCATGCTTCACAGTAGGTTTGGTGTTCTTGGGATGCAACTCAGTATTCTTCTTCCTCCAAACACGACGAGTTAAGTTTATACCAAAAAGTTCTATTTTGGTTTCATCTGACCACATGACATTCTCCCAATCCTCTGCTGTATCATCCATGTATCCATTTTGGTATAAACTCAACTGGTCGTGTTTGGAGGAAGAAGAATACTGAGTTGCATCCCAAGAACACCATACCTACTGTGAAGCATGGGGGTGGAAACATCATGCTTTGGGGCTGTTTTTCTGCTAAGGGGACAGGACGATTGATCCGTGTTAAGGAAAGAATGAATGGGGCCATGTATCGTGAGATTTTGAGCCAAAACCTCCTTCCATCAGTGAGAGCTTTGAATGGTTGACCAAATACTTATTTTCCACCATAATTTACAAATAAATTATTTAAAATTCCTACAATGTGAATTCCTGGATTTTTTTTTCACATTCTGTCTCTCACAGTTGAAGTGTACCTATGATGCAAATTACAGACCTCTGTCATCATTTTAAGTGGGAGAACTTGCACAATCTAAATACTTTTTGCCCCACTGTATGTTTGTGTCAAAATTTTAGGCCAACATTTTTTTTTCCTAATGCGGCCCCCAAGTCAAAAACTGTGGACACTCCTAAACTACACCACGACCTTCATGTGTGTGTTTTCTGTTTTTCAGTCCTACCGTCTGCTCCAGAGTCCGGCTGCCACACAGATCTTTGAGCTGAGGGTCGGAGCTGGCCCGCTGGCTTCGGTCTCGGTTTCTGGACTCGCCAGAAAAGTTGTTCTTGAAACTGCCATCTGGCAGAGGAACACCAGCAGCCACATACACAAACAATTACACACACACACACACACACACAAAAAAAAAAAAACAGTGAGACCAAACAGAGCAGAAAACATCAACATTAACAACCACACACAAAGATAACACAAGTCATACAGTGACTATGAAAGTATTCATGCCCATAACAAATGTCAAACAGCAAATGCAAGGTTTTTTGGAGGAGGGAAATATCATTTTTATTAATAATTCATAGTTTATTTGTGGCACTTAGAAGCACGACCCATTAGATGGGAGGTTTCTTCAGGACATGCAGTGTACTGGACTCACTGGTGGTGAGGATGCTGTCGTAGCCCCCAAAGGTGTCTGCTCTCCTAGGAAGCAGTCCAGAGCCGCTCTCTTCATTCTGCATCTCCTCCCTTATTCCAGATTGGAGCAAATT